>NC_141219.1:17501388-18076388 GCF_054856515.1 Filicampus tigris | reverse complement strand
TTTTTGGCTGAAGTGGCTCGTCAGGGTTTGTGGCTCGAGGAGTTGTGCCTCTTGTTTTGAACAACTCAACAAAGGCTAATTTGACGATAGAAAAAAAACGCAACATTAAATGTTGATTTTTACATTTATTATACATCCCCACAATGAAGCAATACAAACACGGAGGTGATTAAGGACAGAAAACAACAATCTTTTTTTCAATTTCTTTTTCTATTTTCTGTATACAATAGACTCACCAGATACAAAGTTAGGAGCCGATCCAACAACAGCTGCAATCTACTGTTTACTCATACATTACACTACAAACAACCCCTCAAATTATTGTTATAAATACATACAGGAATGTACTGTTTTAAATAATAGGATTAAGAAATCAACTCAAACCAACAATTTGTTTTGGACACTCTTTGTTGTTTGGGTTGGCTCTTCTCTTGAGTAGAATCTTTCCTTTCACTGTCAGATAGCAGCAAAAGCACAAAAGAATTCATTAAGAGAAGACACAAAAACAATAATTTTGTCATGCACTTAATTGTAATTTGAAATTCTGTTAATAATACAGTTTTACCAGACAATAGTCTGAACGGTACAGACAAAACAGAGGCAATCCTAGTAATGCCGCCCTGTGCGGCCGGCCACACAAATTGCACATGCCAGAAAAGGTCAAAATTAAATACACAAGTGAAAAAAGAATCCTTTGCGGCTCGAAAAACCTTTCACTCTTCTGTGACGACTTTCAACAAGAATTATGAGCGTGCCTGTGGGAATTCTTGTCCAATCATCTACAAAGTACACACATTCACATTTGTGGGGACACTGATATTGGGTGGGGTTGAGGTCAGGGACTTGCACACCAAACTTATCCAATATGCTTTTAATTTGTAACCAATTAATTGAGGTCCAAAAATCGCTTAGGTATTCAACACCTGGGAGCTCATTTACCTGCTGGTTGAGTAGAAGCACCTGTGGCTAAGGCCAAACTGTGGCAGGGTTTTTACTTTCTGGACCTGCATTATCCACCTTTGATGGAGACAGAGGATATGTCAAAAATACTCAACAGTAATATTAGTCATTCCATGCAGAGGATGAAGAATATATACCAGTAATCATTGTTCTATTGTCAGTCTACATGTGTTGCTCCACCATTTATGATCAAATAGCCATTGATTAAACGGTTATAACACTGCCACATAGATGCTATTTGTTAGCAAGTCTATGGTGTTTCCCATTATATGTTAGCATTAGCAGTAAGCTGGCAGACTTATAGGGGGCTGTGCGGTTGTTTTGAATTTACAACTTGTAATTCTCTTGGTTTTATGTTTAGTTTGACAGTAAACCTCAACTGGGAGTGGCATGAAACAGCTGAATAAGTATGAATAAAATGGAATTGAATGGTGCACTCAATCGAAATATACTCACCAATAGGATAATGCCACTGGGCCCGCTTCATATAGGGTAGCTGGAGAAAGAGAGGACAGACTGTCAAATTGAACAAGGTTCATGAAACACTGTTAACCAAATTCCCAATCAGCCAAGTCTTGTTATCTTCTTTTCTGTGCCTCAGCACTCCCTTATTACACGACTGGAACAAAAGCTTTAATGGCTTTATTTGTGAAACATCCACTAACTAGATGTCAAATCAGAACAGAATGCAAATTTGGTCTGCTAATTCGGACGGAGCCTCCACGGTGTCCAAATCCCTCTTAAGCTTCTTGTTGAGCACGTCTGCCAGCTTTGTGTACACAATTGCCTCCTCAAATATTCACACTGCATCATTAATGTCGACCCCCTTTTGTGCTGCTCAATTCTGCCAGAATAAACAGGATCACACGTGCAAAAGTTCTTCTGTATCGCAGATAATTAGTGCACGGCACAATCTGAGCAATGATGTGCCCGGGTGAAATTAAAACTTTGCAAAGCATGGGTAAATGAAGGGGGGGTGTTGGGGGCGGCGGGGCCTGGGGGGGATGCGCTTATCAAATAAAGCTCGAAAAAATGTGCAGTGAATGAAATGAGCCAATCATTTTTCAGCGAGATGGGAGCCCTGAGGAGAATAAATAAGCAATCGTCACGTCATGCAGGGAGAACAAATGAGCATGGTACACAATTAGGCAGGGTCACATTCTGCCAGAGCTGTGAGCGTAGGATGGGCTAATGAGATGTCCCAGTGGGTGTGTGCATATATGTGTGTGTTTGTGTGATAAATGCATACAGGAAGCCACAGACGCACAAAAAAAGAAAAAAAAAAGAAAAAGATCCTCATAGCTCTATATATGATGCTTTAAAGGCCATGTCCAAAATGAACACAGGCATTTTTAAAGCAGTTTTTTAATAAATATATATTTTTTTAAAAGGCACATTGGCTTTTTGTCCTTGAAATTAGCACTCTTGGAAAATTCAGCCCAGGGTGAAAAGTGCAACAAAGGCCGTTGCTTCTCCAGGCTTCTCTTTAACCAAATTGTGCGTGACAGGCAGCAAATGTGTGAACTTGTTGACAGTTTAAAAACAAATGCTGTTGCAAATGAATTAAGTTCTTTTGTAGGAGGTAGGAATGTTTTCCATTGTTAAGGGTGAAAGTCAGCACAAAGTTTGCGTTTGGCTCTTCTCTCAGTGTAACTACTAATAGCCCACATAGTCCACTTTTCCGTTACAATTTGCTTTTTCCCCCTTAACATCTAATATTGTATGTAAACTCCAAATGGTGAGTTTGTGACTACTACTGTGCTAACGTGCCACTTCGACAAGTATGCTAGCTAATAGTAATGGCGAGCCTCATATGAAGGTGGCTTGTTTGGGTTGAATAATGTAACTACTGAACACAGTACTTTTTAACACGGGTTCATGATTGTGTTCATTCTAGATGCATGATTGCTTTGCAGATTATTCTTTAATTATCATTTGTTTCCAGACCAAAGTCAATAATAAATCAATCAAAACAGAACAAGTGCTAGCATGCTAGCTAATACTATCGCCTCATGTGAAGGTGGTTTATTTGTGTTAAATATGTAACTACTTAATACAGTCTTTTATTTAACATGGGTATATGATTGTGTGAATGCTTGATGTATGGTGTTGATGCTCTGATGATTATTCTTTCTGTGTGTTGTTACAAACAACAGTAAATAAATCAATCCAAACACAATAACAGTGTGTTCTTGGGCACACCGTTCAGTTCCTCGCCACTCTAAACATTTGAACTCTTCGAAACTTCATACAAGCCCCTTTTTTTACGATCCTCTCTGTTGCAGTGTGGGATCAATTATAAACCCCCGTTGAGCAGATTTTTGCTATATTTGTTTCTAAATCCGAAAAGGAATGGAGGCTGACTCGCAGCCCAAAATGAGATTGTATCTGATGGTAATTTGTGTTACTAATCTACAGATTATATCATGAGATAGCACTGCCCCTTGTCACATATATCGTCATTGTTTATTTAGGTTTTTTTTTTTTTCTTTAGTTTTCCTTGCCCTCCTGGGGGTTAAGATGTCGTTAATATTTGTCAATATTGGGCCTGGAAAGCCCTTTGACACGTTTCTGTGATTAAGGGCTGTATTAACATATTTGAATGACTTTTACTATGTTGATTTGTGTGTTCTCTGATTGGCTGGCGAAAAAGGTGGCCTATCAGTTGACTTAGCATCTTGGCCATGCCCACAGGAATCAAAACATGGACTGGGCAGGTGCAGTGGACAAACCGCCAAAAAGAAGAGAAGCAGGCTTTTAGAGGCGACTCGTAGTTATTAACTATTCAATCACAAAAAGGAGAGTCGAAGGCGTGAAAGGTTGCGGGCCAAAGCTCTTTTGCTTCGGTGCATTAAGAGCCATGGACCAGCACTCTGGCAGCGAGAGAGATTGCCTCCCCTAGAAGATGATTGCTCAAAGGAGTTTGTTCCCCTTTAACAATAGCAATCTGCTATGAAAAGCTAATCCCAAGTACCATTCCCCTGAATTTAGCAAACGTCTGCTCAGGAAAGCGTGCAACATGAATATTACATTGTCTGATATACAAATAAACAACACCCCAACCCCTCCTCAATCATGGGCCGCAGTCAAGGTAAGTGATGTGGAAGAGTAAACTGCTAATGAATACAGCTGAGTGAGAAATGCACATTTTAATATGCCATCATGGGTACACATTGTATTACCGCATGGAATTAAAACACAGTTCTTCAGGGGAGCGTCTAATCTATTTTCACGCACGGATGTGAATGCGCACGACCCAAAAAAAGGTCATCAAATGTGACCCTCTTGCAGTGTTGATCACCTGTGTGACACCACAACATACAAATAACCGGCCAAGCATGAGCGCTGGGCCTTAGCGGGAGTAATAGCTCCATCCTTGCCATTAAGGTCAGATATGGATGCTCCCTTTAAGCCCCCTATACTCTCTTCCTCACTGGCCTAATTCCCATGTCCTCGGTGGTGGATGAGAGGGATCAGAAATCCATCCATATGCATGGCTAAATATCCGAGGAGGGGCTGTCAGGTCTCGGTCTGGCCAGATTCACTGAAAGTACCACTAATGACACATAATGGAGGCATGGGGTCAAGGCCAGTGCAGCAGTAGTCTGAGACCAACCACCCCCACCCGGCATTCAGAATGTGCCTTCCTGCATCAAACAATCCAAATAGAAAATAATTTACCTCCAATTTCACTGATTTCAACCTAAATTCCACCTACTAAAAATCATTACTATTATGATTCTCAATGGATCTGTGGTTTGCTTTCAGCCCACCACTTCACTCCTGACTTTGATATCCCATGACCTTTTAAATTGAACCTGAAATGGGGGGTTCTAATGTAGACAATCAATCGCAATGTATCACAATGGATCTCCTGGATGTTTTCATGAGGAGATTAGTAGATTATAATATCATCAAGCCTTATATGAAAGAGATAATATTTTATCTTGTTTTTATTTGTATTTTTCAAGTGCTGTTATAAGCACCAAACAAGAACATGTTCTAAACAGAACTGTTGACCTGTGCTTTTTTTTTTTTTTTTCATATAGGGGAACCAATAAGTGGTAAATGTTTAATGTCTGATATAAAGCTTCATTTAATCAGGCCACAGTCCTGTCCAAATGAAAAGTAGTGCTTTGATACCATCTTGTGGCATCCGTAGGAAATTATGAACCATTTGGGACGTGGGGGTGGGCTGATGCTTACTTTTACTAAACCCTACAAACCTTGTGACTGCCCAGGATTTTTTTTCATTTGGACCACAGCATCAGGCTAATGGTTTGCACCTCCCTTCTTGATGCAGGCTAACTCTAAGAGGATAAGAGTGGGAAGGTCGTCGTGTGTCGGTAGTCTGGCCCAAAGTAAACACAAGGAATGATGGGATCGAGAAGCTGGTCCCAGCACAAGCCCCTCATCAGTATAGTCAACACATAGGAGATTGGGTTCACATCCCTCCACCTCTGAATTCCCTCCATCCACTATAGAAGTATCCCCGCAATCAGCCTATATTTCCCTCCTTTTCCATTCTAGAGGATGTCAGGTAGAAGTGTAATGCAAGAAAATACCAGGTGGCTTACATTTGAGTCCTGCAGGCTGGCTAAGTGGGGATGTTTTTCTTAAACTGTGAGGCACCCGTCCAACAACGTATGACCCTCACTCCAGTACCACAAGACAAGTTATATTTTATTGAGTATGTTTGGATCCATGTTTGAAATGATTTACTTTTTTTTTTTTTTTTTTTTAAGGAATATGTGAACTGCACGTTTAATTAAATGTGTCTGGCCAAGGAGAGACCATCACTGGGTGGGTGAGATGGAACGTTAGCTAACTCGCAGTGAGGGTGAGAAGCTCTGTCAGTCGGTAGCATGAGATGGCTCGGCCATCTATTGAGCATGCCTCTTGGATGCTTTTCTGTTGAGGTCAGTCTTCCGGCTAGGGCTGTTCGATTTTGCCCAATATTCTGTATGAAATAAATCCAATAAAAGTAATTGAATCTGAATACAGTGCTTATGACTGAATGCATGTTTGGAGGTCCACCAATAAAATGGGCCATGCTCGCCTTGCGCAGGCTTTTATTGATCAGCAGTGCCCAACCTTCCTTGTGCCACAGGCCAGTCGAGTCACTTTATCACATACTGTGTACATAATTTAATGAGCGGAACAGAAACAAGAAAAACGAAATGATTAAATGTATACTGTAACTCACCATTGTGCCATTACGATGACTGCACTTGTTGTAATAGTGAGAGCCCTGTAAATTTTTCACCAATAAATATCACAACTAAAAAAAAAACTGTAAGCCTACGACACTACTGGAGGTAGCAAGAACTAAGCGGCGGCTCGGAGGAATCGTGCTTTTTCCATTGGCGGTCCCTCCCAGTGGGCCTTGACCTTCCGTTAAACGTCAGGCAAGTCCCGTCTCTGTCCATCTTTAAAACTTGTATTAAAAGTCTTTTTTTTTCTTTGGTTTTCGACTCAGCATGAGACTCATCATTGTTTTACAATACAATACATCGTTTTGTTGTGTTGACTGTTTTTTATGTTACTAATTTATTGTTTTCACTGTCTTTGTTTCTATGTATGATTTTTACTTTATGTACATCACTTTGTATGCAGCTGTGGTTGTTTTTAAAGCAAAATTGAGTTGAGTTTCTCTACATTCATTTGACATCTTTCTGGAAATCGCTTAGGCTACAATGTTTGGCGATGTATGTTGTAATGGAACGTAAACTTCAATTGTATTGTATCCTGAGTACTTGGTATCGGGGTCTGAACATGTCGGTCATCCCAACAACCAAAATAACGCCATCAACACCGCCTCCTTGCCATCACAGAGAGAGATTATATTTGTTTCTCATTCTCAGAAGCAGCATCGAAAAATAACCCGGAGTCACTTCTGTGTGTGGTGCACCTTCTTTAGATGACATTCACAACTACAATTCTAGTCTCCTTACCACCTTCGTATGATGTAGTGAATTATAGATGTGATTAAAATCTGCTCAGCGCGTTAGTGGCCACCCCATTGTGTCACTGGGTTCTCCGGCTTTAGCGCCTCAGCCAATTTCGGCTTGTCAGGGAGTGTGTGCGTGCGTGTACGTGTGTGTGTGTGCATGTCCGCCATCACAATGACCTTTCCGCAAGCCCGGGGAGCACGCAATGCAGAGGAGAGGCAATAAAAGTAATGAAAGAAGCAAAGGCAATTAAAGTGGTGTGTGTGTGAGGGGAGCGTGGCGGAGATGAGCCTAACTGGAGGCAGCCCTGCAACGCACTACAGCACCATATCCCCCATAATCCCTCTGTGATCGCACGGCAACCCTGGTGTGCTCCCAGTCTGATCATCCTCTTGCAGCATTCACCGCCCTAATCCGAGCAAAAGGACAGGCGTCCGCTGCTCGTGAGCGCGCACGTACACGCAGACACACACACACTCGCAGGAGTCCTTCAGTGAAGAAGAATAACCGCGTAGTAATGTAGGCAGCATGAGTGAATGAGGAAAATTAATAAATAGATTCAGACTCACAAACTCAGGCAAACACACACATGCTCTGAAGCCTTTGAAACAAACATATCCGCTCGCAATTGCAGCATGCAATATACAGCACGATTAACGAAGGAAAACGATTACAAACGAAGCAGCAAATACATTCTCCGAGGAGCCGCAAGGGGCATCATCCAGGATTACCTCTCTCACACAAAACAGAAGCATGCCAGTTTTGTGTGAGAGTATTTCATTTTTATTTCTATAATTAGTTTGTGAAAGCAAAATAAATTTCAGTAGCGTGTGTGAGAGAGTATTTCATTCGTATGTGAGTTAAAAACAAATTTGTAGTGTGTGAATGTTTCAGTGGTGTGTGTGTGTGAGCAACAAAAAAACAATTCTAGCAAATGTGAGCATTTCAGTGTTCGTGACTGTTCGTGTTCTAGTAGTGGTCATGAGAGTCTTTAAATAGAGAGTGTGAGAGTGTTTCTGTTGTGTGTGAAAACATTTAGCAGTGTGTATAATAGTATGTTCCGGGAGCTTTTGACTAGGCTGCGTTCACTCATATGCCCGTTTTTACCGGCGCGCATCTAAGAAAATGCCAAAAGAAAGAAAAGTCCACCCATGCGCACTGTTAGACTGCACTTTGCGTTAGACTTGCGCCGGGTATGATAATAGGGCCCTTGGAGTTCAAACATAGACATTCCTGACATCACTTAACAATTTGACTAAAACCCAATGTACACAAAATGTACATTTGGGCACGTACCCTTGCAGATTAGGCGTTTTAATATAAGGACTCCTTGCAATGTAAACTGTGTGAGCTTGTATCCTATTCTGAGGATCCTCATACAATATGTTGTACCTTATCACTTTTCTTTAATCCATAAGGAGGTGGAATGTCAGTCGAGGAAGACTTAGGTTGCTACAGAAAGATGACATGGGTGAGAAAAAAGACAAAAAAAAATGGGGATATGCTGAAAGGCGGGGCTTGCTCCCATTCGTTTGAATGTAACCGGCACGGTATATATGCCCCCTGAATATATTTTTTACCACAAGCTTTGCAGATTTTTTACCACAAGCTTTCCAGATCTGGATTTTTCGTCTGTGTGAATGGTTCTGTGCATTTTGATTGGCTATAATTTGCGATGTCGCCACATCACGCAACTTCAATTCTAATTTTAAATTGCTGTAAAAGATACTTGGCCACTCGTGAAATCTTGTTGCTGGATCGCATGCTGCCCAAGTGTGCAGTGGAGCGCCTAAGGGGGCCCGAAATTAGACCCTACAGTGGTTAACTTCTCCTTAAACCTATTCTTAAATGGTACTTAAGAACATTACCTGTGCAGTTAATAAAGGTTTTATGATAGTGGCGGTTTGAATCTTGAATTGGTCAATTGACTCCAGAGGTCCCACTGTTTTTTAGGCAGCAATGTACAGGATAATAAAGGAATAAAGAGAAACCGATTAAAAGGAATGAGCAAACAATCAGTCACAGGCACCCAGAAACAGTGTGTGTGAGTGTGCGTGTATTAATGTATACAAATATTAAAAATATAGATTATTATTGTAAGCCACTGGTTACACTATGCATAATTTGAACATTAACTCCTTAAATATTAGGGAAAGAATGTAAAAAAAAATAAAAGATTAAAACATTAAATGTAACCATGTACTTCAAAGCTAAACACAACTTAACTGTACAAAAAAGTATTGTACAGTAGTCGCTTGTTCACTGAGGGGGTTATGTTCCATAACATTGTGCATTATTCTTTTACCACTGTACTTAAAAATAGGAAACCTGTACTTATATCAGAATTTAATTAAAAAATATATTGCAAGCAAAAGTTCAATAAAATGACTTCTCACTCACTGTTCATGCAGCTGTTGGCTGCTCAACATGACAATCAGAACAGATAGCGTCACCGTTTGGTCAGCTCCGTCACTTTTCCATCACAGGCAATGCTAAACGTAGAGATCAATAAGGCAAACAAAAATATGAGCAACATCTCTAAATATGATGCTGCACATTCACACAACACTGCAAATGATACACAAAGACAAACGTTGTGTTAAACAAACGTAGAGTTTGGCATGAGATGAATAATATTGTGTCTTAATCAATCCCCCATCTTCTTGAGGTGTTTGACAGTCACGTCCCACCTGTGACAGAAATTTAAAACACATAGGTGGGCAGATGAGAGATAACCCTTAATATGCATGAAAAAGATCAAATTGGGATTAAGGAGATTAATTTCATATGGTAATTGAGAGTAACTTTTCCATCAGATTGATCAAACTTTCTAAAAAGATGTCAAGTGTAGTGTAATTGAATTTGCCAACACATGAATGGCTGGTAAATTGCTGCGCTTCCAACTTTTGTCCCTTCGGTTGCCGTTTAATCAGAGCTCACTGCATTTCACCACTTTTGAAGATATGACTCATTTTGCTTGTTTCCTCTGGGGTTAAAACATAATTACTAGTTTTGAAGCATAAATTCACACTGAAACTAATTCAATTTGCGAGCATGGCTGGAGGGTGACACTTAGTGGTGTGCAAATGGGGAGAGCTTTGCTTCAATCACAAGACGAGCGCATGGAATGATCGTCTTTTAGTGATGAGAGCATGACTATGGCAATTTCACTCATTTCACCTTCAGCACCACAAGATTCTCAATCAACACTCAGTTTCTGATTAATAGCAGAAAAATACAAATGTGAAAAATTTGGCAAATTTGGTGGCACACTGTATGATATGATATATTCTCATCAAATACTTTTCATGTGCAATACAGTACTTTGAGTTCAGGGCAACTGTGAAAGAGTTTGTATTATTTGAAGAATAACAAGGAGGGGAACGTACGCACAGCATCTTACCAGCCAACCAACCAACCATACTTACATTATTTGGAATAACAACGCGAGCTGGGCATCGTCTAACCGCCACCATGATCTCGTCTGCATATTTAAAGACCCACGTGGTCCCAGTCCGTCCCCTGTCGGCGACAGCCAAACGGCAGAGAGAACGTATTCTTGAGCAGACACACCGCCAAACAAAGAAAAGTGTGGTGAGCGATGAAATAAAAACTAAATGGGGTACATGTTGCGTCTGTGGGACGGCAAGGTACACAATACCGTTTAATTTTTTATTTTTTCCTTATTCGGCCACGTGTCAGGAGTGCGGCGCCTGTGTGTGACGTGGTAGAGGTTAAGTCCGTTCTCGACGCCGTTTGGCTGATTTGGACCAATTGGGACCATGTGGGTTGGCTAACGGCTAACGGGTAACTCAGTGACGGTTAGGCGAAGCCCAGCTCTGATAACAACTGACAAAAAAGCAACACAACAAGTGATTCACAGGTAACTGAAAAAAGACTCACCTGTATTATTGGATTAAATACTGTGGTTTATTTCTTCGACAAAGATGTATCTTGCATGTAAAAGAAATATTGTATTTAATGTCAACACAATATGTGGCATTTACACACTAGTTGACAGTTTAGGAAATGAAATCACATTTCAATTAATGCAACTTTTTTTTTCTGTAGGAATTACATGTAAATGCTGAGAAAATTAAGATGAACTGAAAAGCAAGGAATTAAATGTAGAGATGTGGAAGTATATGGAATGAAGGAATAATGTGAAATATTTCTTAACTTTGAATTTTATTTGAAAATTTGGGGAATTTTGGAAATGGGAATAGTTAAGTAGGAGTCCTTAATGAGCAGAAAATGTATAAGTAGAAGAAGTTTGAATCGGTCATGAAATGTGGAAGGGAGCGGGAATAATGTAAAGTATCTTTTGATTTGGAAACTTATTTTGAAAATGTGGAGAATGGGAGTAGTTCCAATTCGTCTTGAAGTAACTGAACATTTTGAAATTAGATTGGGTATACCTGGTCAGGAAATGTGGAAGATGGAGGTAAATATGTAAAAAACAAAAAAACAAAAAATCCTTTCCCTAAAAATCTCCCAATTTCGAGAACATTTGGGGAAAGGGAATAATTCTTCAGATGCTGAGCTGAACATTTTGAAGTTAGTTTGAATCAGTCCAAAAAAAATTCAGGGAGTAACAAGGACCGACAATGTACAATATAATCTGAATGTGGGGATTTTGCCACATCTTCCAACTCTTCCGGAGGGATCCCAAGGCATTCCCAGGCTAGCCGGGAGACATAGTCTCTCCAGTGTGTCCTTGGTCGTCCTGGGGCTTCCTGCCAGTGTCTGAATCTCTGAATTTTATTGTGAAAAAATGTGAAAAATTTTGGAAAAGTGTGAAATCTGGGAATGTTGTGAAAAGTTGCCAAGGTGATTTGAATGAGCTGAATATTTTAAATTTAGAATGGGAATGAGGAATGTCCCATTGGGAATGAATGGGGTTGGGTACAATAGGTGAAAAATGTGTCCTGAATGTGTGAGTCTTTGGAATTGGACTGATTTGAATCATATGGAAAATTTGGAAGTAGTGTAATATTGCAGCATTTGACATTTAAGTCAAACAAAAACAGAACAGTCAAGCATTTATTCCTACCAAAGACCCCCCCCCCCCCATAAACTAAAGCTGCAATCATTCAAATGTTTAGCTCCAAATCTGTAGGGCCATAAATAGTGACTTGAAGAGGAAACGATTTGAATCCTGATAAGATTCAAGCAGATAAAAGCAGCGCCGGTGTGTTTACAGAGCAGTACACTGAGACACTTGTTTGGATCAATATATTGATGCTTTGTAATAGGCTCTAAATGAGTCAGGTTAGCGACTTCTCTGTGGCAAACATTCGTACTGCTTTGAAATCCCTTTCAGCGCATAAGCGGACAATTTTTTTGAAGAAATGTGTCAAACACAATGTATATCTTGTTTTGTGGCAAGTTCAAATATGTATAGTGCTTCAGACAGGCAATTCGCTCTCCTGGAATGGCCAAGCCGTTTGTATCTGTCAGGCCACTTTATTAGGGAATTGTAGGCGAGGTGGACCACAGGCCGGTATGACGTCTCCGTATCGATGGTTTTGGACAGGAAACATTCCGACAACTTGTATCATATATCTAAGAGAGTTTTGGTCACCATGGAACATTTGGGCGGGCACCACAAACACAAAATGAAATTTGAAGTGATGGAATTGGAAATGTTAGTGGAGGAGACAAACCTAAGTATTACTTCAAATCAATTGCTCCAATAATTTTGAGGAAGGCAGCTACTGCATAAAAGCCATGTTTTGTTTGCTTTAACTTGACCAAGTGTTAGGTAATTGACCGCACAAATACGTGCCCTGAACGAGGCCAGCACCAAATGTTCCCGTGCGCTAAAAGGACTCTGATGCACGGAAATAGAGAGTTGAAAAGAGTTTTGTCATTGTTGATATTGCATGACTTCTTCTTGTCACTGACTACATTAGCCCTATAGACCATTCAGAAGCTCCAAAATAGTATCGCTGAGTAGACGATATGTCGCCATAGCTTTTGCTGGCATTTCAAAAATGTTAACACGGGTGGTAGAGTCCACAATATCTGTAAGATTGCACTTCCTTTTACAAATGGCTCCATATGCAGTATTATGATAATATGGGAATATTACAGTATACTATTGCCATGTGAATGAAGCCGCTCGACCGTGGCTGCGGGGAAAGGATACTCCTCCATTGACGACAAGTGAGAAGGAGCAACAGCTAATCGATAGCTCATGAATTTACTGTGTACACCCCTTACCAGGGTAATCAATATTCCGGGCAATTAGAATCCCCTATCTGCATGGCTGTAGGGACCTCAAACACCCAATTTAGTCCTTAGCCTATCACTTAATTACTAAATCCTCCCTAATGTCTATTGGCAGGTGGCGGGTGGTCATCCACGGGCCCCGTTGGATGAATGAACATGAGACCTTTGCCAAGGTGCTGGTTAAGATGCTCCTGTCCCATTTTGGCTACTAAGTTAAACACCGGATTGTAATTTAGAAATAGTTCATCTATTGACCATCCGGCCCACACACTTACTGTATGCAAAGAGGAGAGAACCTTTCATGGCTTGTGTACTTCCCCAAATGTCTGTAACATTGCTTTTCATACGCAATCCTATGCAACAAAAACAGCCAAGTGAACCACATTTTTTTTGTCTGAAGAAATTAAACATTGCAGAGGCATTTTGAAAAAAAAAAAGTGTTGACAAAGTATTCATTAATCTTTTACATGGATTAAAACCTAGTTTTACTCCGACGCATGGTATTTTGCTTGACCTGACAAGTGCTTTTTTCTTTTCGCTGAACGTTTTGCCCGTGCATGTAGGGTTTCGATATGCCTGACGAAATCATTTCAGACATTCAGACATGAATTTTATGTGAGTCTAATGTACATATTGTGTAGATGAAATGCAGCTTCGCACTGATAGCCATACCACATTAGCACACGCATATCCACTCATTAAAAATGAAAGCCATTTCTGAATGATTGACTACGCAGATATTCACTTTTCTTTCTTTTATATCCCCCTTCCGCATTTGCCTATGTTTTTTTTTTTCTTCATATACGACCTACTCCATAAGGACATTTGTTCATACAGACTCCCGCCTAACAGTGAAGAAGGACAAGAAGTGCAGAACAAAAATTGTAGGCCCTATTTTCGCATCCAGCACAAGTCTAGTGTAAAGCGCAGTCTAGCTGTGTACATGTGCGATTGGATGTAATGGGGCATTTGCACAGGTGTGATTCTTCAGGTGAGATGCACGCAACAAATATAATACTAAAGAGCAGAGTGCAGTATTAAGGGATTTAAAAAATAAGTGCGGTATAATAAATTAATTTAAAAAAGTGATCTGTCTTTTTTTTTTTTTTTTTTTTTTTTGGCGTCTGAAAACTCCATTTGTGCTTCTTTCCCACGCTTGTCTCTGTCACCGTTTTGAGAAATGAGGCCGTAAATGAAACCCGCAAACCAAAGTGACTAAAAACTCAATGACCCGATGGAAACAAAGCAAAAGACTTCAATGTAGCACTGGCCAAAAAAGAATGTTGCATGTCTCCGAAACTAACAGGAGTTCTATACTTAAAATAATAATCCACACGCTCCGGGCTGTCTCTGCGTATTATACTGTTTATGTGGCTGCTGTTAAGTCAATGAGGCCTTCAAAAGTGCTTCACCACATGAAGACCAAATTGAGGGCACCCACTGATCCTCTGTTATGGTGAGACGTATTTATTATACACTTCTTTGTTTTAATGTGTGCGGTCTGTTAACTGTCTTTCGTGACAATTCTGTACAGCAAAAAATGTTGGAGGGCACCAACTGGTCTATAATGGCTTAATTCAAACAAATGTATGAAGAGACTTCAGTAACATAAGTAAGGCGGCTGACCCGCTGTGTGGTGTGGCTTTGAGGAGCATGCAGGGCTGGCTCCAACAGCGTGCACACCGCTCTCAAGCGCTAATCTCCTGCTGACCATCCAGTCGGACATATATGTTTATTCTATGTAGGGACAAAAAGACTCCTTTGCTGAAATTGACAGTCTATCTGTCTTATGGGCGGACGCCCTAGTCCCACTTCGTATTCAAGCCTGAGGGAGGAGGGACTACCTGCATGCACACATGCGCGCACACGTCATTTTAAAGTCCCGAGGAGGCGCTACAGACGGACACACACACATGCGCGGACACGTAGATCACACGCAGACACTGTCACTTTCCTGTCACATGGCCATGAAAAAGGCCTGAGGGGAAGTGCGGATGGGCTCCTGGAGCTTCATTGAAGGGCAGAGCGGGCACCTGCCTCCCTTCACCCTCCAGCTATCGCCCCACCTGCTACACACCACTCACCCAGCTTGCCTGCCCCTAATTTGACTCTGCGCCGTTAACATGCTGTACCAGGCAGAGCAGAAAAATGCGGATGGCTGGGATAGAACAGCTTGGTGACAGGTGCCACCTCCGATGTTCGCAGCCCTACCTCGGAGTTGTTAACTATTCAATTAAGCCGCACATCACATTGAGCGTGTGCCAGAGCCTAATTACCTGTGAGACCTTGCCTGTGAATAGCGTGTGCGTGGATGACAGCTTTCACAGCGGGTTAGTGTTGTTAGTAAGGACAACTTTAACATCCGCATAGGATACATCAGTGTGTGTGCGTGTGCGTGTGCGTGTGTGGGCTTTCACCGGTCTCCTCTCGCCATTTCCATCTCCCAGCACCAATAAACACTTCATGAACAGAAGCCGCCTTATTGCTCTCTGTAAAATATGAGTGCGGGCATTAGATGAAAATAAAAACAACACCATTTAGGCATGTTTGAAAATGACTCCCGACATGTGGCCTCTTCATTTCACACCATTAAAATAACGACGTGCCAGTGAAAGCTCAGCTTACGCAGTGCCGCCCCTGACACCCATCAAGACAAATCTATATTTCATGGCCACTTACAGATGTATAAATAGCCAAATGAGGTGCGCTAAACATCTATAAAATGGCACTAAAAGGTTGCCAGAAGATGGCCAGTGTCATGAGCCAGCCGCGATGGTAATCAATCTGGTCCGGGAGGAGACGAGTGAGCTGCATGGTGCGGTTAAGAGCAAGCGCCACGACGGGCAGCCAGTAAATCACACGTGCCGGGCACGCTCGTCCCACTGACACGCAACCACTTCAGGTGACATCGGGCCTGATGGATCGCCACAGTACACTCCATTAAGGCAAACGGGTACGAAAGGCACTGACAGAACAAACAATTAGTCACTGCTGGGGGTACCGACTGAACATGCCAAAGGCAGTTGCATTGGCACCGAGGAAGATTATGCGCAACAGAATTGGGTATGTAAATGTAGTAGCAAAAGGCGATCTAGTACAAGAGATGAATTGGAAAAATCTCACTTCATAAAGATAATAATGATCAGGTTTTATTTACAGAGAGATTATTTATATAGGGTGGTTGATTGATTGAACGCCTGTTCAAATGCCAGGTTTTTGTGGTATAAAAAAAAAAAAAAAAAATGAGACCAAGATAAATCACTCCAAAACCTTTTCCACCTTTAATGTGCGCCAAATATTTGCTTGATTTTTAGTGATAGTTGTTTTTGTAGTTGTAGTGTTAGTACTATGTGCTTATGTTTTTGGACTCCTGTGTTTTTCTGGCTACTGTAAGTGCATTAAGTACAGTTTTTTTTTGTATCGTCATTGTTGTTTATTTTCTATTCTGGATAATTAGCTGTGGCATCGTCCATCTCTTTTGTTCTAGTTGCCGTCCAGTTTGTTACTATCTTTTTTATGCCGAACATTTGTCGTGCCAGATTTATTCCTTATTAACTTTCTACTGTGCATGCGTCATTTGTTAATTCCCACATACTGTGCTCACTTGTTTAATAAACTTGTTTTTTAAAATTTGTATCAATTATGCTCTGGGATCCTTTTTTCCACAGCATTGCTGAATTCATTACAGTTGCACTTTCTTCTTCTTCTTTCTTTACATTGCGGCAATAGAACTCACCACTCCCACCTGCCGGCAGCGGAACGGTACTTTGTGGGCTCAACTTTGCACTTTAACTCACTTTTCTGGCCAATCAGAGAGACTGAGTAGTGGTATGTCACACACATTTATTCTGGGTGGCTTTGCAGTGTGTGCAGATGGAGTGTTTTGCTGCAGGATCATTGCAAACAATGACACACACACTGTATTAAGATCGCCTGTTTTGACTGTCTAAACTACTACTAGTCAAGCACAACTGACAGGATAACAGAAATGCTTAATAACTATTGATTAAAGATTTTAAGCTTTCTTTTTTGTCATCTACCTAAAAGTTTGTTATATAAACCTTGTAATATGGCAAAAGACACTTAGGAATGTGTTTTGGTGCAAAAAAATAACATTAATCCAAGTGTGTTATGCTAGCAAATGACAATTTTGTCTTTATTAGTTAGTTGTCATTTGTCTTTTTTATGGCTTGTATTTAGTTTGCAAAACAAGCTACATACAGTATAGCCCCCCACCAAAAAGCCCCCCAATTTTTTTTTTTTAAATTGAACTTGATTATGCATAAGGCGTGGTATAACAGGATGGTGAGAATGAGTTATTTGAGAATTACCAAAACAAGCTTTGATTATGCCATCCAACAAGTTGACAGAGCGCCTCTTGACACACAGATACTTGCGCTCTCAGCATAGATGGGACCAGAGTTCAGACAGCCAAGAGAGACACTGCGCCTTCACACTAGTACAAACGTAGCAAAAGGGAGCGTGAGAAAATATGAAAAGGCAAAATAGGTTTTCTATAGTTTACATCAATGTGTGGCATCAAACAAAAGAAGAGAAATATGAGATTTGAGGACGACTTTTTCTACAGGCCCTGTGGTTGAGCCGAAAATGAGTGTGGAAGTCTTGAGCAGCAACCCACACTTCCAATCACAAACAAAAGTTACCTTCCCTGTTGTAATCCATCAAACGATAGACACTTTATCTTTTAGCATGACCATACTCCATCAATGTCCTTTTTGTCTGAAAGTACAAAATAAATCCACAGCTCTATAAATATTTTCTCAGCAATCTCTCAGATGCACAGGCACTCACAAACATAATATACAGTAACCTGCCACTTTAGCAAAACATCAATTCCTCCTTTTCTCACACTGAATCGTGTTGTTGAAGCACTTAGTAACACCAAAAAATGCCTCTGGAATGACTGAATGTATCTCAGCTTCTCTAAAGGATTCCTTAATGGCAGGCATGCTGGCCTCTTCTACTTTTATTTTGGAACATTTTATTGCCATGTTCCCCTGCTGTGAGGAAGCCAGAACAGCTGATCAATGAGAATCAGGAAAAGTCATTTTTCTTGATAAGAAAACATATCACGAAGGGCTGATTGGCCATGATTGATTGAAACTCAAACCTGGTTTAAAAGGGAGTTATCTATACAATAAAGTATGTTTTAATGGCAAAGACAACCTCGCACTGTTTTCTTTAGCCATGATGACAAACACAAAGGTCATAAATTCTCACAAAACTCATTTAGAAAATGTCCATCTCACCAAAATTCTTCCTACTCTGCACATGACTTTTTTTTCTCTCTCTCCGAAAGGGAATTTGATGTAATGAAATAAAAAAAGTTAAAGGGACACTTGAGAACAGTGGCACTTATAGAATTGGACTGTATGTAAAAATGCTGTCAGCACTAAAATTCGCCCCCCTGAAAGAATCTGGAGTGATTTAAGGGCTTTTGTGGGATGAGATTTACCAGAAATGAGCCCGTCCCCTTTTGGAGCATGGCTTGTTTTTTTTTTGTTTTTTCCTCTCTCAGCCTGTTGCGTTGACCCTATTGCGTTTGTGGAATAAGAATGAATCCATCCCATTTTAGCCATCTCAGGAGGCGGCCATTTCGTTACTTCTGTCGACTGAAAATGACATCACAACTGCTCGCTCTGTTGGGTGAAACCAATTTGCAGTCATTTACCATCGCATTAAGTAAACCTGCACAATTGAATGAGATCCAACATGAGAGCTGTAATGAAAAGAAAATCGGCCTTTACAAATAATGCTCAGTTTTGATTGGTACTGTCAGATAGGTATTCATTTAACAAAATGTGTATTATTGTGGTTGTAGTTTGTAGGTGTGTAGAACGTTGACTCGACTTTCATTACATTATAGTTAATATAAAAAAATATGTTGTCATTCAACCCCTAGTTTGAAACTAGTGCCATTCATACTTACAAACTTGGTCAATAAAGATGATTTCAATTCTGATTCTAATTAGCTTTGTAAAGTTAAGAGTTTTCAAAACATCTCTGGTCCATCTCTGGTCCATTATCCTGCATATTTGATTTTGCGAGTGTACCTAATATTGGGGCTGGTGAGAGTATATCAGAAATATATTGTCGCTGTCATGTGAAAAACACCAAAAATTTTTTTCATTTTCTTATTTTTACATGAATCATGTTTCCGCGTTAGAAACATCGCAATAAAGTGAAAATTAAAAAAAAGTTTTCAAAATTGGAGATAAGTGTTTTTCACAGGACAGCCACGATATGTTCGCTTGTTTCAACATCCTGCCTGTGCTTGTGTGTGTCCTTGCATCGAGGAAGATGCAGCAAAAGAAATTCAACGCATCTTGGTGATTGTGAGCGGGCCAGATGTGCACCTCCCTTCTCCCAGAGCACCGATGGCACTTTAATGACGCACACTTGGGTGTACATTAGTTTATTAGACTCCAGAGAACAATAATACAGGCTGGATAATATTGTTTTCCCCCCTTGGCTGATGATTCATTATAAAAATAATGGATGGTTTACCAGATGTCTCCTGGGGTGAAAATAAACCACGGGGACCTGTAACATGGTGGAAAAACAAACTAAAACAAACACTGTATCCTTTTATTTATTCCCTTCATTCCAGAGTAAAGGAAATCATTGGACTTGCTTTCATTCAATTTGCAAACTCATTAAGGGTTCGGGCTAATTATGCTGCACAAAATGAGCAAAATCTGATAATGACTTCATTGGTGTATCTCTAATGACAACTCTAAAAAATTAGATAGGACTTGTTTCACAAACACAGAGAGACTATACATTCCAAAAATTGGCAGAGGAAAGTGCACAGTACTTTCTGTTATATTACCATTTATTTTAAGTTGAACATTTGTTTGGATTTCTGTTTTTGTGTGCTGTGTTTCCAATGTTAAATAAAATGCATGGAAAATACCAGAGATGGGCACTTAACCCTATTTACATTTACATTTGAGTTTTTTTCTGTCAAGATCTTGATGGTGGGGGCTAGCGTGGAGGCTGGTGGCGACGATTCTCTGGCGGTGGCCGGCCGCTGTCAGGCAGGCGAGCAGAGCGGGTTGAGGCTCAGCAAGGGGTGATCTAGAAGACGGCGTAGACGTAAACTCGGTAAGTACTGTAATTTCTTAAACACTTAGCAATGAAATAAGGTAGCGAGAAAGTACAAACTCGACATTGAGCGTAGACAATCAGGCAAGTGGTCTGGATTTCAGAACCTCTTAAATAGAGACCCTAGTTTGACACCTGTGTCTCAGCCGTTCCAGTGTAAAGGAGACTATGGAGTGCTAGCGCTTTACAGAGTCATTTATTCTGATAATACAGTACAGACGATTTTTACTTTGTGTGTGATGTGTGTAAGTCTCCTCTTTTATGACCTTCTATGATACACAAAGAATGGCACCTAGCTAGGTAGTGTCTAGCTATCTAAGGGCACGTTCGGAAATATGCCCCAAGAGCGAACTGCTTCACTCTACACGTTTGGAAATTTGGAGTGGTATTGAAATGTGCCATTTGGTTATTCAGAGTGCACCAAAATTGGAGTGCCGATGCGTGCTCCAGGCGCTCCAACTGGGGATACGGTGCGTCAGTGCGTCAAGCAGTATAGATGGAAAGACTTCAAGCATGAGCTGCTGATTAATTTAGAACATAGGCTGCATTTGGAAATTAACAGGAGGGGAGAGCACTCTGCCTCTCTGAACACACACTCTCTCAGGGTAGTGCACGGCCGTCAGAGTGAATTTCCGAATGCACCCTAGCTAGTGGCTAGCTGTCTAGCTAGCGAGAGAGAGGTAGAGAGAAGGAGAGTGAGAGAAAGACAGCAAGGGAGAGAGAAAGAGAGAGATTTCTACTTCTCTATAAATGTTACTTTTTTTTATGTAAAAATTGCAGAATGGGTAATATTTGTTTTTGCCTAACTGTATTTTGTTCATCAATGGAAATAAAAAAAATGTTTTTTTGTTTTTTTTTAAACGTCAAATGTATCTCCTACTCTATCCTCCTATTGTATCATCTCCTGATTAATTTCAAACTAAACGGCTTGGCTTGTGGCGTCATTAGCATAACATTTCCATGCATCAAGACCAACTATGAAACCATTTTATCAAGCTACTTGTCAAATAGCAAATTTGTCATTTTGTTTGCAATCTCACTCTCATACTGGGCTGTGATGGCGGCAGACATGGTGGCGAGGGGCATTAGAGAATTGTTATTCCAAAGATAAATGGAGTCATCAATCAAAATTAATAAACCCTCAAGGTTGGGAATGATGCAAGCACACATTCATGCATGCATGCTTACATATGCACATGCAGCCAAGGTCAGTGCTGGGAGAAATGGGGGTAGGGGCATGGAGGGTGGGGAATCAGGTGCAGGAGGGGTGACCAGTGGCTTGGTTTGAACTGGCTGAAACAAGACCAAAACAAAAAAGACCAGTTTAATCTTTCATCATGTGACACTGCTTTGATTACAAATTGTCACGGGTGCCTCGCCCTCCAAACTGCCACGCTCTACAATTAATTGTGAAAAATAAGGGCGAAGAGTGTCGGAGGGGGTGAATGTAAATAAGGCTGCAGAATCAATGTATTTTAACCAATCTGAGCTAATTAAAAAGAACAACAGTATATTGTAAAGCGACCAAAGCGGATAAACATTAGAATAAATATACTATGCCCAGGGAAGCGTGCTGTAATTAAACAGTACAATTTGTCGTCCCATACTGCTTGCAGGCTGTGCTGTTTATTGACACCTTGAAAGAGGAGATTGTGACACCCCGATCAGCTGTCATGACAACCACAACACAATTTATAAGTCGGTGACAAGTTATAATACCAAACTAAACAACTAACAAGTGGAGTGGAGCTTCATTGAAAGGGAATAAAATGAATTTTATTGAACCTCCATGCCCTTGACCACTGTCACACATTCATCAAAATTGTGGCCTTGTAAACCTTTAGCTATCATTTAAAATGAAAGGGCCTGCCATGAAGGTGTAGTATGTATACGTACGAATATTCTCTCACAATCTATGTACTGTACAAATCTCACGTTTGATGTGTCATTTGGGAAAAAAATACACACAAAAAAAATCAGCATACTATCCATCATTGGTTTCATGTCATTGATCACTATTATATTGCCTTTCCAGATGTTCCCTTTTATATGTGAAAAAGTACTTTTACCTATCATGGCAGCATTTATTTATTTATTTTTTTTTCAGGGAACGTCACGCTATTCATGTAATATCAAAAATCCAAGAGTAATCTAACTATGTGATGGTACTTGGGGAGGTGTGTTGACTGCTGACACGAATTTAAAAAATCCATACATTCATAAACCACAAGCTGAATGTGATTTGACCTGTTTTTGTTGGGTGTGCAAAGTTAAAGCCTCACTGTTTGCTCTCAGCTACAGAAAAATAGGAGAATGTTGAACTAATTTCACAGTCACCGATGGTGTAAGTGGTACACTCACCTTAATTCGGTGCAGGCATCTTGAGTTCAGCTCCTTCTCAGTGACGCTTGAATGTGTGAATGGGTGGTTGTGTGCCTCTATAAATGCCCTGTGATTGACTGCAGTCCCTGGTGTTGTCTGCCTTTCGCCTGAAGTCAGCTGGAATAGGTTCCACCTCACCCGTGACCTTGAAAGGGATACGGTATTGAAAATATGAGAATGAAATAATTTCTATGGACTATTGATTTTTCTGGACAATTTACTTCTTTCCTCAGAATTGTTTTGACAGACTGTTCAACCATTTGCAGGTTTTCTACAACATTTTGGACAATAGCAAGAGGAGGATGTTAGAGCATAAATAAAACTGCAGACAACAGCCGATAGTCTTCAGCTCTCTTGTCATCTCTTTCCTTCTTCAGCGAGCCATTATCTGGTGAGTTTAAGTAAATGCTACATAAGCAATTACTAAAAAGCCTACACCCCACCTCGCAGGATAGAGTGGGCCCAAGCGCCCTTCAGCAAAAATGAATTTTCCAATTTCAGATTTCAGTTACTTCTCCATGAATAAATAAACATATGAATAATTGAAAAGAGCAACATAAATAAATAATATCACAAACATTTTCACTGGTACTCATAAGTATTCTGTAGATAACGCGAGCTGCATATCAACGGTAAAAACAGTAGCACTTTGGCATGCATTATTCACCTTTCAGCTCTACCAAATTAAAATTCCAAAATTCTCAGCAATGATGTTTCACGGCGGTACAATTTATGACATATAAGGACATTGTGGAAAACAAATGAGTGACCGGTCAAATGGAAAGGGAAATAAATGAACTGTCGAAAAGTCGGCAGCCATTAAAATGATTTCTACAGTAAAGTAAAATACAGTTTGGGGGGGGGGGGGGGATTTGAACATTAAGACTGCAGTTTTATGAAACTGTGTGGACAAAACAACTGCAATAAATGACAAGCCCATTAATGGGGAGGTGGGGGGTGTTCACAATTAATGCACTGAACAACATTTTATTTCACAATGCATTTAATAAAAATGCTGAACTCAAAGACTTAAAACCCTTTCTATGTCTGCATAAGGCCAATTTATCTAAAATGTTGTTCACAAATCTGTCGAAATCTGTGTTACTGAGCACTTAATCCTTTACGAGGATGAACAGGGTCGTAGGACAATTATTTTTATGAATAAGGACGGAGGCACGATGACGGAAGGGTACCCAGGTCGCAGACGGAGGACGGACTAGCAACAAAGAGGTACAGTGCCCATCTCTGACCATTAGTATACGTTTTGTTTACAGCCTCCAAGAGTTTTGGGAAGGGAACCATAGTATTAAAATGCACATGCTCGTGCTATGGTGATTTTAGCTGTCACTGCTGAATATCCACCAGGATTTAACTGGGATTATAAATGTAATGAATATGTTTTGTCTTATCTTGCGCAACAAGGATAAAACAACACAAGGATTTAAAACAATTTCACACTAATATGAAGATTATACGACCTCATCAAGAACGATCTCATTACCACTTGTGATAATGAAGAAAGGATTGCCTGTATAATGTGTTCGTCTCCCAATTGGGGGGAAGGTGGTGGAGGTGACGTTCCTACTGAATGAGGAGTTAAATACTGATTACGATTGGAATGATATTAGAATAAAGAAGAGCACATCAACAAACAGAGGAACAAGTTGCCCTTTGTGCTCTGTTGGGATCCCTTTCCACAAAGCTCATTAAGGGATATTGTTAACACGCCTTCTAAGCGCAAAATGTTAATTAAAAACAAAAGGTTAGTATACATTTTAATGCCTTGCTTATGAATGCCATGGACAAAAAAAAAAAAAACTAATTTCCTCTGTGGTTCTGCTGATTGCGGTCTGATATGGTGCTGAAGTTAATTAGAGTCCTTTCATGTGATGTGATGAGGGGGGTGACCGCATGGCACGCTGCCACGAACTCCCCTCCCTCGCCACCACAACGGCAATCACCCTGGCCCTGCTCATAATTACTGTGGAATAGTTTGAAGATCTTGTCCACATTCAAGGTCCCAATCTAATTTCAAGCTATCAACCTATGCGGCCATTCCAGAGACCGGGGATCTGGTTCTGTTCTGCCTAATGCCAATCCAAGGACCTTGGTGGTTCATCTGGAGCAGTACAGTTCAGTTCAGGTTAAATGCACATTGTCAAACAAATACTCATTTGATGTCGCATTGCAATCTTGTACTCTACGTTCGTATATGTCATCAGCCCAAAAAATTGGACAGGAATTCAACATACAGCCTGTCCTTAAAGTCACTTTATATTTACACATTTGTATTTTGTTTCAGATATCATTCAGACAAATGTGAGGCCATCAGGATTTGACAGAAACAACGTTTTCAAAAGTGAGAGCTGTACGTCTTGCCTTCTGATTAATTCGAAGGGCTACCAGTTTGATACACACTTTTGAAATAACAAATATGCTCAAATGACCTTTAATCATGTTGTTATCATTATTATTATTATTATTATTATTATTATTATTATTATTATTATTATTATATGTTGAAGAGACTGCCCATGTTAATTATTTCTCACAATAATTAGGAAATAGATAAATATCAATATGCAGCCCTTTTCCCCACCTATAAATCTCTGCCAGCTTCAATTTTCAAATAGTCACTTGTACAACGTTCCTAGAAAATATCCAGAGCTGGGCATTTTTCTTAAAACGGAGCACCCGTTATTCGTCATCCATCTGCAGGGTGGGTACCCTTCCGTCATCCGTCATTCACCTTTTTTTCCGGGGGGAAAAAATAGTATCCGCCTATAGGCCAGTCCGCCTCTAATTTTGAACGTCCTCTAATTTTAAACTAAACTTTCACTCGGCTCCTTTGATGCTATCATTTCATAGTTATGGTGCACATACTTAACTCAAGGTGAAGACACACCGTGTTGAGTAAACGGATTCAAATCAGCATTTCTGAATCCGGAAACTCAGTTTCCTATCTCAGAGTAGATCAACTCAGACTTCAGGATTAGACTCTGAGTTTGTTGAACCCGCTTTGTGAAATGGACTCCTGCTGGAGCAACATTTATCCTGGATTAAAACCGTGAGATGATTAGATGCATTTTGTGTGTCTTGCTTATGGATAATGATAGCTTGCTGTATGTACTGAATTATATCACATTTTCCTGAGTCTATTGGTGGGTAACACTGGAATAGCAAGTGTGTGGAGTGATCGCTATCCTATTCTCGAAAGCATACAGTAGTCAACTGAGAAGAATCGCTTGTTGGAAATGTTGCTTCTGCTTTGGCCTTCAATCATCTGTGTATTGTTGAGAGCCTCAGAGATTTCATTAAAACAACACGTCCGTCAGAGTGCTGATAGGTTTTTGCAAAACCGACATCCGAAGAGAAGGTGGCATCACTTTTATGAAGTGGCAAACTCACACAGTGGCAAGATCAGCCCATAAAAGTCCAGCGCGGATGAAATGAGCGAGTGTTTGCTTGCGTGATAATATACTGTGGTGTGCACCTCTGTGGACCCTTCAATTAATCAACCTGTCCGCACTTTGTTTTGAGCGTAATCTCGGCCAACCACCCCAGAGGCGCTCAGCAATAAGTGCTGTGCTTTGAAGGCTATTGGCTTACCGCGTGCACTGTAAAAACACCTCAACTCAAATGCCATTGAAATTGGCTATCCCGTGCAGATCAAAATGATCTTTTGTAAGGGTTTTGTAGCCCTCGGCCTCAATTCTAAAAAAAAGCCTCTGCCAATAAAATAAAGAATTGCAAATTAGAAGCTTATGGCTTCATTTGATTGGATGAAACCACGTCGGTGGAATGCATATAGGTAAGTGTGGTGAAGTTTCCTTATCTGTGTGAAGCAAAGAGCTAATTTGTTTGGACCTGAGTCTGCTCTGTATATCAATTTAACCAATATTATATTACCGGTAGATTTATACCAAATGATCAGAACTTCTTTTATCAGTACTGCAACACTAAATAAATGGTAAAAAATGTCTATTATTATTATTATTATTGTTGTTGTTGTTAGCATTATTATTCAGTGATTCAGTTCTAATTAACAGTCGTCATTTTCATCTCATCCTGTTTTTTCCCCCCCAAAACTTCCTGATTCATTCTATAGAACTTGTGATACATGATGATGTCAACATATGAAGGGTTGTGTGCCTTTACTACTCCGCAATGGGATGATTTTGACAAGCTAATCATGTGTTTTTGGCCACACTAAACTGAGGTGTGTGTTGAATGCAATTAGTCAGTCACCTTATCTGATATATTGTAATTGACTTCTATTTCTGAATGTGCACATTTGGTATTGGTAAGTGAAATTGATCCATGAAAGGTGAACAGCTATTTGGCCCACACTATCTAAGTGGAAAGAGAGTGAGGAATTCATCTACCTCACATGAAGAGGTCTGTGATGACATATTTACAAACACTGCAAATGCCGGCCATGGTGAGCCTGCTGCTGCGGGCCCAGAATGAGTTGTTTCACTGTTTGGCCAGCTCAGGCAAACATTACCTGGCGGTCCAAGCAGCAAGTACACCGAGTTTTGCTATGGCTGGAAATACCGTCACGCCACAGCGGGGAGAGCCTTTACCTAGCCCACATGTCCATGATCTTCCGTTAATATGTAAATTCTGTCTAAATTCAGTGTATGAGCTGTCCATTATTGGCACATATATATTATTGCAAGACAAGTAGTACTGTACTGAAAAATATCTACGACGTCATCGGCAACTAGCCGACCATGACTCGACTTTCGTCACATAAAAGTTTCCTAAAAAAAAATATCTAGCCATGCAAACCCTACAACAAAATAGGGAGAAAATCTCATGGTCACAGTTCTCAGCTGTTCATGTCCATCGAACAACACTTTGGCTCATAACCATAACATGACTGGTTTCCAATGACATCAATCAAAGATGTCGAGCGAGACAGGGTCAAAGGTTTTTCGTCAGCACTCTAATGGCCACATTTCCAATTCCGCAGGCTACAGCAGACGCAAGAGTAATGGTCATTAGATATTTCGGTCTTTCCCTGACATTTCGGGGGCCACTGTGTTAAGAAATTACACTGAGGTGACTGCAGGCTTGAATTGGCAATAGAGAACACAATTTGCTATTGCAAAGGAAATTAAATTTCAAGCTGGAATGACTGCGTGTGAAGCCCGCCTTTGAAAGTGATTGCTCTTAAAATGGATGACCTCCCTCCTCTCACGACCATGAAGGATTACAGAGGACCGTTCTCTAAATATTTGACCAGCATATGCGAATATAACATTCATTGTTCGAGGCCATAGAGAATGAATGTTTTCCTCCTGCACTTGCTTTGAAAAGAGCTTGATTTCCCTTTGAAAGGAGAAGACGGTAGGTCAAAACATGAAGGACTCCCAACATTCCAAAGCACTGTCCTGTATGAAAAATGTGTGTCTGTGTGTGTGTGTGGGGGGGCGGTCGGAAACAAACAAACAAACAAACAAACAAACAATGAAAGCAAGGTAAAGGTGATGCCATGCAGGATATAAAGTACGTCACATTTGTACATTCTAACAGGTTTCTTAAAAATCTCGAGTCTCCTTTCAGAATCCATATTTCAGCTGCAGCCTTAGTGAGTGGCTACCTTTCTACAAAATATGCTCACAAAAATGAATAGACGTCGATGAGAGTCAAGCAAAGCTCCATTTTAGATTAAAAAGGTCCAATCAGCATCATTATTATGAACATTGTTGCTGTTTACGGAGAAATAAATATTAAGCTCTCTTGTTGAAGTGGTGGTAGTAATTTAGATTGAGCAGTGAATGCAAACACACACCAAAATAGAAAATTGCCTTACTTGCATCCATCCATCTTATAGATCATGCAGTTGCCATTTTGCTTCCTCTAAAAAAAGACAGCAGGTGTGTAGGGGATTGAATCCGTGTCTCCTTTTTAAAGGTGTAAGCACACCTTATTTTTGCGTAATTCACATCACACCTCTGAGATGATCCATTAGCAGGTTACTGCCAGAAAGCCCAAGCAATAAGGTGATGAGATGCACAGTGGCTGCAGACACACACCCACACACACACACACACACGTACGCACACACAAACACTGGGTGGGATTGTCCCTGTGGGACAAACTTATGTGTTACTGCATTTAAAACCACTTGTCCTAGGATCTGACCTAAATCATCTCCAGAGAAAGGCAAAGGGCCTTATCTTCGTGCCAAGCGCGAATCTAGCGCAAATTGTAGTTTAACTGTCCGCATGGGTTGAGTTTTCTTTCTTTTGGTATTTTACCAGATTTTGCACAGGTAGAATTAGGAACAACGGAGCATTTGTTGTGTGCCACTGTGGGATGGAAGGAGCCAACTCCCGGCCAAACAAAGTGCACCACCCTCATTCCCATTAAAATCAGGGCAGTGTAAGCGCGCCAGTGCTTGACATTGAAAATGACTCGCTGGGGTCCGAGAGATGAGATTGGTATAAACTCACGATTTCGCTTATGTCACGTATGTGACTTGGGCAATTGGAGATCTTGCATCCTCGATCGGGCACTTATGTGTGAATCCAAAGTTGTGACGCGTGGTCAGTATAGTGCATTTAAAATATTTTTAAGATGCTAATGATAATAATTCATTAAATGAATTGATTTCTACAACTATTCAGAGAGATTGTCTCACGCTGTTGTCATATTTATGAATGATACCCGGAGCGTCGAATCTTCCTCCATCAAATGAACTAAAATGGCGTTGCAACGTTTGCGCACAGAGCTAGACGTGGTTTTATCGAGTCTAAAATATAGTAAACTTTTTTTAAACCAAATTTGCAGAAGGGTGGGCATGGCAGGAATGCCCAGTGAGGCGTATCCTGTCTACCAAAATTCCAAACACGCTGAACCAGACCATGGCCCCAGCATGAAAATGACGTCGTTTTATTTACGGCAAGCGCACGGGCGCCAGCCTACCAAAATAGTGTAACACATGATTAAATAGGCAATTGGTATTTTCATTTGATGTATTTTATATATTTTAGTTATTGTTTTAATAAGGAAGACAACAGAAAATACATAGCTAAAACATAATTGTAACCCACCATAACACAGCCTTCAAAGACGGGGAAGAACAACTTTTAAGGGTTACAATCGGCCCCAAAGTGTGCGAGATTGAGAAAAAAAGAGAAATAAAGCTGAGGATGAACATGGAGAAAAAACTAGATTGGGAAAACACAAGTACTAACTCCTGCACACCCTATTCCACCCTGCACTGTAGACACTGATGTATAATTTTAATATCTCTAATTTCCACAGCCGTGGCCATTTTCCAAATGTCATTTTCCAATTTGTGTCAAAACGTGTGACCATTTTTCTTAATACAGCTTATGACAAGCTTGGTGGCGAGGCAGATATGCAATTCAGATGGAGCGTTTTACAGGCGCAACAGCAGACACACTGGGGTGTGTGTTTGTCTTTATCAATGTCAGCTCCCAATGTTGTTTGGCCAACGACTGAGCCAAATGTGTGCCTTCGGGGAACACAACCATAATTCCGTCATAAACAGAATAATCATCTTTATCATAATAAGAGTTACAATGGCGGCACTGAGAATGTATTACAAAATGCATTGACATTAGCGGCTTGAACTGGAATGAGGACTGATTTGTTATGTTAATTAAAACAGAACCTGGTTTTTAGGTAATTCTTGTTGAAAAGAAACTCGAAGATGATGTTACAGTGGCATGTCGAAGAAAGCGCAATGCTTTTGATTGTTGACACGCTAATGTGTGTTCTTACAGTATAACCGTTGTGGTACACTTGGATGATCCAGAAGTAAATGACTAATATGCTTCATGAATGGAATAAGCTGCCATACCTTTAATTAAGGTCCTGTAAACAATTTTAAATCTTTTTTTATTTCTTTCTTTTAGATATTTTAGAAGCACATTTTTATTTTTTTTACATTACTTTTGAATGATTTCTGTTGATGTGTTTAAATGTTGTCAACGTACACTCTTGTAATTTTTGTAAGCTACTTTTATTTTCTCTGCTTTGCTTCCAAATGTTGTAAACTGTTGTTTGTAAATTCTTGTAGGTGTTGTGTCTTTGCTTGTGTGAAGCACATTGAGTTGTCTTGTGTATGAAATGTACCATATAACTGAAACTGCCTCGCCTTGCCAGTTGTGGTTTTTAGATGGGCACCTTTACTAGTCCTCATTGATATCACGCACCTCTGGACCGATAGGTGAGTGGCGAGGGGGGGAGGTGGGGGCGGGGGTAGTCGAAATAACAAGGACAAGTTGGTGGAAATGAAATTTCAATTCATCCAGTCGCTTTTCCACACGGTTGCGAGAGGCTGTCGTTGAGAGGGAAGGATCAATAGAGTTTAGACAGCAGGGCAGATTTTCTAAGCGCCGGATCAATAGGAAGGAGAGAGGAAAAAAGACCCTGGCTTTTCTTTGCCTGTTGTAGTAAATACGGACAAATCAGTGGCCTAAGGCTAAATGGATTGATCAGCTGTTTCCGAGTTCTGTGTTGTAAATAAAGATCCATTCTGAAGTCTGTAACTGAGGACCATCGGTGAGCATGTGACTATTTGCACCAGTTTTTGCAAGTGGTCTCAGACTTAGACAACACCGTATCCCCACTTTATCATCGTCACGGTATAGTAAGACTCCCCGAGCTCAGTATTTACCATAGCGCAGATGTAATCTCAAGTCATTAATCATTTAAATCCTGACCTCAGCGAGCTTATTCCAGTTAGCACCTCTACATGGACATAAGGACCAGGAATAAAGATGTCAACACAGGGATGAAATGAAGGCTTAAAAGAATTATCTTAAGTGTTGTGTGTTATAGCCCACATATCTGGCACCAGCTTGATCCCCACATCAAAACTGCCCAATTTCTCCCCATCTTTAAGAGGAAAATGAAAACTGAATTGTTGACTAGATACTTATAATTTTGAAACATTTGCGAACTGGGATCGACGTACTGCTTGTTGTTTGTTTGTTTGTGACGTGTAGGATGTTGCTTGTTTGTTTGTCATTGTTGCTTTGTTTGTTTTTTGTCTTGACATGTATTTAAATGTCCTGAGGAAGTCAACCCAAACATATATTTTTCAAGAATATGCTCTATGCAGGCCCACTAATTGAAACAAAGCATTCTGACAATTATTGTCTTTATGGAATAAGAGTTAATCCACCCATTTTTAGCCATCTCTGGGGGCAGCCATTTTGTCACTTCTGTCGACTGAAAATGACATCACAGTTGCTCAGGGCTCAGGTAACGACCAATCACAGCTCACCTGTTTTCTTAGCATCTGTGATTTTCAGTCGACAGAAGTGACAAAAGATGGCTAAAAGTGGGTGCATTTTTATGCTTAACTCATACTTCCACAAACGCAATATTAATCAGAATGCTGTATTTCAACTAGTGGGCCTGCATAGAACATATTCTGGAAAAAAATATGTTTGGGTTGACTGAAGTTTGTGAAGTGCTTTGTTACAGCTCTAGCTGTGAAATGTGCTATATAAATTGTATTGTATAGTTTCTACGGGGTGTCTCTTTCGCATGCAATTGTATGGTGAATTTCAGGCTGCCTTCATGGTGGTAAATTGAAATATATCTCTGACTACTTCTACTTCTATCAATTATCTACAACAATGTGACTTATTAAAAATAGTTCACTTGCATTTGAAAATCTAATCCCATTTTCTGTGTGATACACATTTTCAACAGGCATGAAATGTGACCTTTTCCCCAACTTGTCTACTGGGCCGTGGCATAGGCGGCTGTGGCAGATTAAAGCCTCCACCAATATGTTGGGTGATAATCAGAGGCTAAGATCCTGACAGGATGACTGATCGCATGCCTGCTTTGCCTCACCTCTGGACTTATTAAAGAACAACACCACCAGGCCATGTTTTCACAAAATGTACTGGTCAACCAAAGTGCAACGTGTGTGGTGAAATTATCACGAAAAGCACAAAGAAAACCTCTGAACATCTTTGTAACCCAGTAAGATGTGTTTGTCTGTCACATGTGAAGGGAAAGGGCTGCTGTCGGGGTGACAAGCGCAAATAGAAATAAGAGACAAATGTTGGCTTTTCCTGTTCGAAAATGTGTCCATGTGTCTGAATTCCTTTCCCTGCTGCTTTGTTTCCTGATACAAAGGTCACGGCTAAATCGCAACATAGAAAGGTGGGCTTGTATATGGATAGAATAAGGTCTTTGGATTCGAGCTATAAGTGACATCCTGAATGTGTGACCAGCTGCTCTTAGAATTACAGTGAATTTACAATGTCTGCACATGAAGTAAGCTTTATGTGATATAAAAACATTTCAAAACAATAATGTGATGTTGTGGTCAACAAATCTACTAAAAAAATATATATGTTACAGAGGGGCAAGTAAATATAAACTGCAGTAATTGGTTGCACAAGTGTGCACACCCTCATAACTGGGGATGTGGCTGTGTTGAGAATTAAGCAATCACCTTCGAACTCATGTTAAATGGGAGTGAGCACACACCTGCCACCATTTAAAGATCCTACTAGAACATCTGAAATTCATTTGGGGTTAATCATGAGACACTTTAAATGTTGGCAACTGTGTGATGACTTCCATTATACGTGAGTTTTAATGTGAGTGGTTTATTCTGAACACAGCCACATCCCCAGTTAAAACAGGGTGTGCACACTTGTGCAAACCCCATTGTCAATTTTATTGTGTTTACTTCACTCTAAAAATATTTGTGTTAAAAATAACCCAATTTGGGTCAGAATGGGCCAATCCACTACTTGGGTCAATTTGAGCAGACCTTCTGGGTTGTTTTTGCAGAAAACGCCCCCCAAAATGGGTCATTTTATACCAAAAAACAAAAACAAAATTGAGCTGTTTTGTACAAAAAAAAACAAAGAAAAAAACAAAAAAAACCCAATAAGGTTTGTCAAATTGACCCAGTTAGTGGATCGGTCCGTTTTTGACCCAAATTGGGTTATTTTGGACCCAAGTGTTTTTAGAGTGTGTTTTCACGTTATTAATTTATTGTTTAACTGTCTTTGTTTTTATGTCTGAGTTTTACTTCACATACAGCACTTTGTATGCAGCTGTGGTTGTTTTTAAAGTTTTAAAGTGGTCTAGAAAAAAAGTTGGTTAACTTGGTTTAATTTTTTTTTTAATTGTGTGTGTCTGTTTTTTTTTTTATTTGATTTTTTTTTCCCTTTATTTGGTGTCGTTTCTCCCTATGCAGCGCGTCTGACGTGAAAACTATGTTCTCGATGCCAATTGGCTGTCGCCGACAAGGAAGGGACTGGAACCACATGGGTTGGCCGGAAATAACGCCCAGAAGTTAGAGATGTATAGACAATGCCCATGTGTGAAAGACAATCTCATCTCTGTAGCCCAAAAAGTTTCAAGTCTTTAACAATGCGTATGTGAATGAGGCCCAGGGTCACGATCTGTATTTTACTTCATTCCAAAGTTCTTCCACATCAAGATCATCCAACCATTAAATGGATTAAGAGCTAATATTTCATTTTGTACTGTTAATGTATAGCTTTTATGTGGGGTATACGTCTATGCTTTTGTCAGAGATGGGAAATCCAGGTCCAGAAAGTAAAAACCCTTCCACAGTTTAGCTGTAGCCACAGGTGCTTTTACTAAACAGGCAGGTAAACGAGCTCCGTTGATTAGAAGCAGCTGTGGCTCAAGACAAAATGTAGCAGGGTTTTTACTTTCTGGATCTGAATTTCCCATCTTTGGCTTTTGTACATATTGCTCACATATTAAGAGACAATAATAAGCCTCCAGATGTTAGAACAAAACATAACTTGCTGGCTTCCTGAACGCATTGCTTTAATAATGTCATTCCTCTAATATATGAATGCATCACATTTTGAGAAGAAGCAGCAACAATATATATTAAAATGCTGAAATGTCTCCTGGAGCTATTTACAGAAGCAATAGCTACTGAAAAAAAAAGGGGATAGCCTGACACAAGAGTGACAGCCCCAGCTCGCTTCCTTCAACAAACACAATGACAAAGTCGTCACAGAGGAGAGGTCATTAAAAATTTAGATTACAGCTTCCTCCTCCTGCCTGTGCGAAAAATTGTCTTTCTCTGTTTGTTAATAGCGTTGTTTTTCTTTCAATAGTAACATGCTGGTGGTGACAGATAATGAGCGAGCTGCCTGCTTGGGTATCTGATCAAACCTCATTTACTTGACTGGGAGATTGAATGAAGCTTGTGATCATTAACAACATGTCTGCCCATAAAAGGAGGGCTGGATGTTTGCTACTAACACATTTCATCTCCCGGTACATCTCACTTGAAGATCTTTTCTGTTGTCTTTCAGTGAACCCAAATACACCCTTAAGAAACTTAAAGCAAGAGTATGATGTCAAATTTCTTTCAAAGTCTTGAAACTGTCTTGGGGTTAGCAGTAACGTGTTTGTTAATGTTACAGTTATGCTAGATAATTTGTTGTATGCTAAAGAAAATCTAAAAATGAAAAGATACGGCTTATGAATAACTTACTAATGATGATATGAGATCAATGTAAATCGTAATCAACAGCAAAGCTGGGTATTTCACGAAAGATTTGCGCTCCGTTTATTGCCTTCCCCCTACAAGCGGGGTATCCTTCTAACATCCGTTTGTCCTCCATTTTGTTCGGCAGTACCAAATTGTAATCGCCTATAGGCCGGTCCGTCTATCATTTCAAACGTGCTTCCGTTAGCGTTTCCGACTACCGACTTCAACAAGCTACCACTAAAAGGAGACCTTTATAGACCTTTGAAGTCCTCAGCCGCGGCCAATGGGAAAGGGAAGCCCCGTTACTGCCATTGAAGCTTCACTGTGAAAATAGACGATAGATGATTACATAGACGGAAAAATTGGGCTTCTGACAATGCTTAGTCCGACTATTTTTTTAAGTTTCCCGTTTATCGCCTACAAAATGGACGTCCTTCATAGGCGGCTAGACGGACCGGTCCGTCACATAAGCGGAATGCCCAGCTTTGATTAAAAGTTGTACAAATAGCAGTGTTAGATCACTATTTGGCTAGCCTAAGATAAAATTCACTGTAGCTATCACCGTTCTTTTTAGCATAATAACATAATTGCCTTATTTACGTTACAGTAAAGTAAGTTACAGTCAAATTAGGATGCTAAAAAAAACACCAGTGTACTTCCTGAAAATTGTATTTTTCCTTTATGTCTAACAATTTGTGACAAGTAAAAAGAAGCCTTGTTGTGTATTTTTTATCATTTATTATTAACTTAAAACGGTGTAGTAGTAGCGCTACATGTGGGATAACTATTTGTCAAACTGGAGGTCACTCTCGCTGTTATCTAATTAAGCAGATTAATCCTTAACAAGATAGTTACAAATGAATTTGACATGCAATTGACAGAATAACCACTGGTTGACCTCCAAGTTGTTAATTAAAGGAAAATAGAATGAATCTATTTGTAGGTCAAGCTGTTGCCTTCGTTTATGAACTGTACAAGCAATGTTTTTCCTTCAATTTTAACTATCTTTAGTATTCTCTGTATAATATATCCATCCATTATCTGTACCGCTTCTCCTCACAAGGGTCGCGGGGCGCGCTGGAGCCTATCCCAGCTGTCTTTGGGCAGTAGGCGGGGGACACCCTGAACTGGTTGCCAGCCAATCGCAGGGCACACAGAGACAAACATACGCACTCACAATCACACCTACAGTAGGGGCAATTTAGAGAGTCCAATCAACTTACCATGCATGTTTTTGGAATGTGGGAGGAAACCGGAGTACCCGGAGGAAACCCACGCAGGCACGGGGAGAACATGCAAACTCCACACAGGGAGGCCGGAGCCGGGATCGAACCCACGACCTCTGAACTGTGAGGCGGACGTGCTAACCAGTCGACCACCGTGCCGCCTGTATAATATATATATATATATATATTGTAAAACTAAACAAAAACTACTCACGACCCCTCAAAAGGGCTAGCTTTATTATAAGGTGGCTCTCATAAATTTATCAACTCAACTTTTTTTTTGATGCAATTATAATCGTAATTTTCGTAGTAATCGATATTTTCTGACATTTTCCTAATAAAATATTAAAACGGCCTCCACTCACAGCTGTTACAGTCTGTTGATCGGCACATCTCAATGAGTGCTTCTTAATGTGGTCAAGTCCCCGCAGACTATCTGTTCCATATCGCCTCCCTCCCCACTGTTTTGAGGTATTTGGGGTATTCTAGGGAGGAGAGATGAGCTTTTGAGAGTGTTTATGTTCCTGACTTGTAGAGAGCTTTCTAATATGTAACACAGCGCACTTTGGTATTCAGATGCCTGGAGCTATTCTCTAAGTGGTCTTTACTTTGAAAACACAGGAGCCCTCCAGGGGGGGAGACGACCAGTGGTGGTTTGCTTGTGAGCGTGCACATGAGGAGGTGGTAATCTAGGAGGGAAGATAAAGAAGATGAGACGCCGGAATAATACATCCATAAACTATCGGTCCGTGTCGCACTGTGATAGGATTGTTTTTTTTTTTGTTTTTTTTAATGAAATCCACTGTGGCTTTCTCTGTAATAATACATTCTTCTGATGCATATGGGGGAATTGACATGGACTCAGTTGGGAAAATGATTCAACACTCAGTATTGTCACTGGGTCACACCACATCGGATTCGAACAAAAATCATTCACATGGGACAGATGTGTAGATTGCCCTAACTTTTTGAACAAGCACTGGCACTAGCAGCGAGGCAATATAGGGCACTAGGGTGCCGCAACACCGGTCAGATTAGTCACCTTACATAAGACAAACAAAAATGTCACAGAAAAGAGCCACTGCTCCACGAAAACTCAAGTTGTATCGAGATGTTTTCTTCAATAATTTATTTCATAATCCCGGATTTGGCACTAATTGCATGTCCTCTCAGTGCTTGTTATCAATGCTTCTAAAAGGAGAACATCAATGGAAATAGAGGAAGAGCACATAAAAAATATCTCAGGTAATGTCACAATTTTTGCAGCTCTAATTAATCAAGAGCTCAACAGACACAGCACAAGCACAAGAGCAGAGATGAGACGGTGACCCAATTAAAATCAACTTGAAACTCAGACTCACTCATCAAAGTAACACCTGCACACAATGAGCAGGAATACAACGAGAACAAGCTTCATCAGAACCGGAAAAAGATTCGCTGCATTAATATTCCACCCAAGTGAAAGTAGTCACCCCCCTTTCAATTCCCTTGCACTTATCTACCGGTGTTTGGTTCATAAATATTGTGTCTATAATAATCATCATATTTGCCCCCCGCCCCTACAGATTTGCAGATAGGATCAGAGATAATTGCCGGAATGACAGGTTAAATTGGAGCATGCTGTGAAAAAAGGTTGCCATAGTGATTCATCCAAAGAATCAGGTTGAATGTTTGTGTTTCTGTGTACAAACGGTTGATTCAACTTTGGCCATATGCTCACTATTTGGACAAGGGGATGCTTAACGCCACACTCTAAACTAACTGAAAACACTCAACAAAGATGATCTTATAGTACGCCCTAGTCAAAGTTGACTCAATGCAAAACCCATTAAGTGTGGTATGCCGGGGTTTGGGGTCAAGGGGTGGATTTTAGCAAGAAAGTAAATAATAAAAATGTGATATACACTCATTCTAGATCTTTGGATGTTTACATTTTCGTGAAAGTGTGCCACAAACACTTGAGAACTTTTAAATGGAGGAAAAAGGAAGAATATGCCTCCCCTCTGTGTGTACAGTACATGAGCTACAATGGAATACGAGTGAGAACAGTTACATTTACAATCACTAAATAGTTTAAAATCCAATTTATGGAAAGCCAATCAAAAATGAATGGCAACATATACTGTCGTGGCACTGTTTTCCATCAGTTATGGCATGACAGCAAATATATTGTATGCGGCAGCATGAAGGTACGGCTCTGGCTGCTATCTGCATCAGAACACAGTGTGCAATATTAATTCCAGAGTTTATTGCTTATTGGAAGTGCAATGTATGAAAAGCCATTAAGGACCCAAATAAGGAAGCCATTCGCCGTTACGTGGATTCGGCTCTATTAAAAAGAAAAATCTTGTTAACCATTTCGAATTTGAGTCATTTGCAACAAGCATTCTGCTGCACTCCAGTAAAATAAGTAATTATGCTTCTCTACATTCAATCTGCCCCCCCACCCCCACCCACACCCCCACCCCATCAACGCAAGCAAAATGGGAAATGGCGGAATGCAAGAGCGCGTGAATGCAAAGGTAATTAAAGTGTTCGCTATCGGTTTGTTTAATGTAGGCTTCAGGCCGGCTGGAGGCAAAGCAAGATGAGAAACACGATCGTTGTTCTGTCTCTGTCAACAAGCCACAGGCTAACCCTGTGCTGGCATTATACATCACTTATACATCACTTATTCTGTCCTTGTAATTTAAACACTAAATAGGGAACTACCTGCATGAAAAACTTAATCTGACGATTTCTCTGGATTTTTATGGCTTTCATTTGCATGCCAACCAAGTTAAATTGCATATTTCTTTTCTGTATCGATCACTAAAGCAAGGGTCAAACTGCAGGTCTTAATGCTCAATTCAGATTTTTTGAATTAATCAAATTTTTTGGTGTAAGCGTTCATCTTACATTATGAATGCGACCTCGGTCTTGTCTGCTGTATGAACGCATGCGTCGTCAAAGTGGCCCGCATGCGCAGAAGAAGAGACGACGTCACACCTGACGTTGTGTTTGTAAATGTAAAAGTAAATGTGGTCCAGCGTGTAGGGGCATTCATACAGTCAAGCGATTAGGGAGCAGGTAGAAATAAATAGAGTATTTGGGGGAAATTATGAGGCGAGGCTTTAATATTTCATTTCATGCAGACGTCACTAACGATGACGTCACGCCTTGAACGTGCGTAAAAAACGAATCTATCGGAGCTGTGGCTGAATCACTACGATCGCCAAAAATGTCCACTTTATGCTTCATGTTTCAAGGTGGATTAAATGATAGGTAAAATATAAAGTCAATAGTGTTACTCAAAACATCTTTGTAGATTCGATCCCCTGCTGCCAGCAGTTTCCCTCTGCCTGCGCGGAGCACATTTTGGGCTCTGGATGACGTCAATGTCGGATATATGCGACCTGGCCGTTCAGAATGCGAACGCATTGGAAAAGATCTGCAGGACAACGTCATAAACATATTGAGACCCATTTTTTTAAACACTCTCAAATCGTCTTTCTCCATTGAAATGAATGGAAAGGCCATCATTCCGTTCCAGAACACCCCCTACCCCCCAAAAAACATACAACAATGACGTAGTTATACAGAATGTAAAGAATTCAACAGTTTTTGCCACATTTATAAGTTTTAATTCAATAGTCATTGTGCTGCTCCTTCTGGTGTGTGTGCCTTCAACATCTGTGGGCAGTATAACACAGACCAAGAGGCACGCACGAAACACTTGAATAACTAACTTAGTACAGTTACAGTAATAGTAATTCAGTAATAGAAATATGTAATTCTTTGTTTTATGATTAGTTTGAAAGTAAACTTCAACTGGGCAATAAACAGCTTGAAGCCTCATTCTAGAATACGTGTGTACTGCCAAACTGCTGCTTGTTGTCAAGTGAACCGAGTTGAGTTCAATGCCACAATGCAGCATATATACACCAATTTTTTGCTCACAAGTCAAGAGGACAGATGGATGGATGCAATTTTTTCTTGTAAGCGTCTTGTCAAGAAAGTACAATGACCTTCAACGGCGAAATACTTTTTTCTTGAAGCACTCCATTCTAAAACTTGTTACTATAAATTAGTGCACTCTCAGTTAAAAGACCCACAGTTTTTAGGACCCCTAAAGTTCACATCTTAGAATTGCCCTGAGGGTAGCATTTCTTCATTGAAAATAATAGCAGTAGAACACTGAAGGCTGAAGGTTATGGGTAATGAATGTGTCAGACTGAGGATTCTTCCCACCACCTTCCAAGTGGCTGCCATTTTGCAATCACTTTTTACTGTAGTTATGAAAGAATATTTTGTGGAACAATCCATCTGGTGTGCTGGAATGAACAGTACAGCGTGTCTCAATTCAGGACGCATCACAGAACAATGGACTATTATTAGATATTACGGAGCGTTATGCACTTCAGACAAGCAAAGATTAAAAAAAAAAAAAAGTTGCCAAAAGTTACGAGTAGTTTTGAGTGAACAGAGGAATTGCTGGATTGCGCTGTCAGCCCTTAATCATCATCTTCCTGGCTCAATGGGTAACCAACCCATGATGCTTTCAGCCCTGCTCATTCCGTCATGGGAGAGAAAGTAAAAAAGGTGACTTATGGTGTTGCATGTATGGTCTCGAAGGTGTTTTATGACTGGACCTTCAGGGCCTATTTAGGAAGCCTTGCGTGCTCCGTCCTGACCACAGGTATCGATTGTCAGCAATGGCCGTGGCGTGGCGACTACTTAAAGCCCCGCATGTGCCCTCGCAGGGAGATGAAAATGAGACCTTGGTGTGTAATGATGTGTGCATGAGCAGGGAGAGGAGACCGCAGGGACGGAGAAGGAGGAGGAATTAAATCATTGCTTCACTTCTTGAGGAGAGACACATTGCAGCTAGCCATGCTTGGCTGCTTAATGCCGGATCTGGTTGTGAGAGGGAAATTAAAAAGAGAGCAAGGCGAGAGCGAAAGGAGCAAAGGGAGATAAATGGCTGTATGTGAAGGCGGTAAATGAGAGCATCCTGATGCAAAGAGCTGTGAGCGGATGTCCCTAATGGGGAGAGGCTGGTGTGAGCTGACCACCGTGTTTACGCGCGGCCTTGCTTCCTAGGGCCCACGCTCGGTCCTCGCAGCAGTGAGATAACCACACTCCATGCTAATTGGCAAAAAACGACGGCGCATAACAAACACAGAGGAGATATAGGTCTAATTTGAAAGGGGGTGAAATGATGGATGAAATGCTTCTAATCATACGAGGTATTTTCTAGTCTGTGAGCCAGGGGCCTCCCCCTGCCTCAGGAGAGCAACAAACCTCCACTGCAGTTTATCTTCAAGTTAGGCACGCACACATTCTGCTTTAGGTTATCATTAGTAAAAGCTGTAATTCTGGTCACTCTTAAGTCTCAATTTTACCGGGTAATTCTGTCTGCCACTGGGTACACATTTTCCAGGCAAGAAACTATAATGATGCAAAGGAAGCAGGTGGCGAACAGCATTGGAAAGGAAGAACGTGGTTTTTATAGCGCTTTTAACTGTAAAGCTATTAGTCACAAATGTAATGAAACAATGGCAAATTCAGTCACTCTGTGACCATGAATGTGAAAAATGGGCTTAATTGGTGAGTGGTGTGATGTGTGAGAATTACAGTCGTACCGAGTGACACTTCATCTCTAAACGCTCTGAATCAGATAAAATGGAAGCAATGGTGGGTGTGAGGATGCCAATTAGTGACCTTGCATTGTGTTAGCCAGAGCACAGCAACACCAAAGATGGTGGAAATACATAATTGATGAATTATCACTGATCGTCACTGTCAGGCAGAAACCCAGTATGTCCAAGAATGGTGATTTTTCTCCTTTTTTTTTTTTTTTACACATTATTAACGAAATCAGAGTGTTGGAAATAGGTTGAAAGCAAATCTATTAATTTGGTTAGACACTTGAACTGTCTTGAGACATGTCGTACCATTCCACTACTTCATTGTGTAGGAGCCTTGCAGCAATATGTTGCCTCCAGATTGAAAGCCTGAATGTGAAAATAGGAAGGTTTGATACATTTGAGTGAGACTGCTTTGTTAAAAATCCATGCAGTGCTTCGTTAGTTGCAGAACGATGTGAGTCAGCTGCGAAGCTTAGTTTCTGTCCCGATTATCTGCCGATTATGCTGCTTAGTCAGCTCATCATTGTTTTATTGAATCTCTCATGGCTCTTAGACCTTTGAAAAAGAGTTTGGGAAGATGACAATAACAGCTGTTTGTTTATCTGAATTTTTAAAGCCTTTTTGTGTTGTTGGGATGTCAGCGCAAGGTTTAACTGTTAATTTTGACTTCAGAATATTGAGAAATTCTCGCAATAATTCATCATGTCAGGGGACTTCAGTTACGTAAACACAAGGAAGGCTCTAAAATGTTCCCTTGCTATTCGTGAATATGAGAGGGAACACAAAATTCTTAATGAGAAGAAAAGCACGCTATAATACAAAGTATTTTATCTCATAAAAACATACGGTAACCACATCATATTGAATGTAAAGAATTAAATAGATTTCCTCACATTTCTTGCTTCCATTCAATAAACAATTGTGCTGCTCTTTCTGATGTGCATGACTTGGCCATCTGGGGGCAGAATAATACAGATATAGACACACACAAAAAATAATTGTCACAACTGACTCAGTAAGCTCACAAGTTAAAGCAAAAATTGGTTGAACAACAGCACGTGTCTCCAAAAACTCGCAAGTTGTGGTCACTCGTATCCCCGGACACAACTGTACTCTTCTTTCTGCTCATTTGTCACGCATTATCAGTGTTTTTGTTTTTCTATATAGCTGATAACCTCTATTTTGCACTTGTATGACAGTTTAGAATGTTGAAGAGCATGCTACTTCGAGGTTAACTTGCCTGCAGCAAACTTCCTTTCCCACTTTTATGCATTACATAAAAGGGTGAGTGGTTTTCAATTTTTTACACTCATTAAAGAGGATTTCAACCGACACACATTTTTTTTTCAAGAATATATTCCCAGCAGGCCCACGAGTTGAAACATGGCATTTGGGTTAATATTGCATTTGTGGAATATGAGTTAAGCAGCAAAATCCACCCCTTTTTAGCCATCTCAGGTGACGGCCATTTTGTCACTTCTGTCGACTGAAGATGACATCGAGTTGCTCAGGGCTTAGATAATGACCAATCATGGCTCGGCTTCAGAAAACAGGTGAGCCGTGGTCGTTATCTGGACCCTGAGCTACTTCGATGTCATCTTCAGTCGACAGAAGGGACAAAATGGCCGCCCCCTGAGATGGCTAAAAGTGGGTGCATTATGGCTGCTTAACTTATATTCCACAAATGCAATATTAATCAGAATGCCGTATTTCAACTCGTGGGCCTGCATAGAACATATTCTGGAAAAAAAACTTTGTTTACGTTGACGTCATCTTAAATAACGTTTTATGATGCCAACAATTTGCCTCTGCAATAGATTCAATTTGCATTGTGTCTGGAAATCAGAGTTTGACCCATATTGTCCCGGGATAGGTTGTATTGGATCCATGCCCTAGTGTAAACAACACATGGTTGGGGCTAGGACCTGGAAAAGACCTTGTACTGCCTTTTCGTTTCACCTCAGTGGCCTCATTAACTAAGCCCTCTTTCACATTATTAAGACGCTTGAGTTGAAATTAAGTGAATGGCAGATTTAAAATAAATTAAGAAAAATGCATTCAAGAATGCATACACACACTTCATAAATCACCAGGGCAAAGCCGGAGCTGGCTTTCCATAATTAACTGCAGACTATTTATTTTATCCTGACGGCCTGTCTTACAATGCGGAACTATGCTGAGGGGAGTGTGGGGTATTTTTAAAACACAGTGAACGAGTGCGCTAACGATAATACAGTATGTTGAAAGGCAAACATTATGTAAATGCTTACAAAGCAGAAAGATAACATTTGTGCTGCATCAAATAAGTATTTACTCAAGAAGTGCACAAAGAAACAATAGCCCGGAAAAGTAAAGTGCAAATAATTAAAGGGCATACTTTGAGTTTATACAAGGGTCATTCCAGAATTGGAGGACATTTTCTGCCCCCACATGAAATTTCAAATAATCAATGCTATATTTCATCTAATAACTGTGACCATAGGCAGACCTAAGGCAGTCCTTACTTCTATTATTCATATTGTTTCAATGTTTAAAGTTGTATAACTATTGTAACCACGTTACTCATATGATCAGAAAAAGGCCTTTATATCAAATATTTGTTTTATTATACAGCGAAGTTTACTCTTGATCAGTTAGCATGGCAGCTAACACAGTTAGCATTGACGCTTTAGCAAAAACTCTGTTACTGTAATAAAAGTAGAGTTAAATTAGCATTTATATATGTCATGAATGTAGTAATATGTTGTTTTATGTTATGTCTGAACCTTTAGTTCTACGGTGTGTTGGAGTGTTGCCGTACAATAAACATCTGTAAAAGGAACTGGAGTCTGTGCATCCAATCAATGGGTGGCATAGTAGAACACTTCTGTGTCGGTGAAGACTCCGAGCTGAAGAAGAAGCACTAACTTGCAGGCCCATGCGGTAAAAGGAATCGTCGTGTGAACTGTTTTGTGTGAATCCAAGCGGCAAGTTGACAAGGTTACAAAAGAGGCACAAGGAGGATTGTGCACTGAAAGTAACACAAGTACTTGTTTTATGCCATTAAGTTTACCACTGAGACTGAGACACATTCTCACGTGTTTTTCTAAATAGCAGTGGGCACATTTCCGCAATTGAAACCAAAGTAGACAAGTAAATCACCATTGTCCCAGTTGATTCTAAGATGATATCAAAGTATTGTTCAGTTATACAATAAAGTTTCATGTTTAGGCTGTGTTAGAATTATTTTGTCCTTTAATGAATAGCCATATTCTTATTCTTTGATATAAGTGTGTTATTGTGATATATTGGTTTGGTGTTCATTACACAAAGATAAGGTAACGCAGGAGATTTACATTTAATGATTTCACTCACTAGAGAATACATTCAATTTTCAACACATTTAGCACACTACATTTAAAATGTCATCCACAAAAGAAAGTAGCTTTCTGCCAGCTGATGAGGCAACCCATGAAGACTAAAGAAAATAATGCAGGGCAGATTCCACTGTCACAGCAAGTGGATGCAGAGGAGCAAGTCGAAGAAACAGTACAGGACTTACAATGTCAGGTTGGTGTGGATGTTTCACAACTGCCTCCTGAGGTGAGAAAAACTAGACGCACACGAAAGCTTACTGAAAAAGGAAAGGGACCAGCAACAGAAACGGCTCGATCCCCTCTGAGGCTCCGCTTGGTCCTCGGAACCTCGAGATCATAAATTAAATTAATACCATCAAAATTGACATTGACAACACTTATCTTGAAATAAGAGCCATTTCAAGTCCTGAACCCTACATTCAGAGAATGAACGACACGTCAGGCATTCACCAAGATTGCGAATTTAAAGGTTCAACACTTCCGAAGCTGTGATGATTCAGAAGACATAGCTTGGCCTGATGATAATTCAGTGTTCGACAGTACAGTATCCAGTATCCCCTTAGCTAAAACCGCTATGTCAAAGGCTTCATCTGAAGTTTCTAGACACTCTTCTATCCAGTCCCTAAATGCAAAACAAGCAGCAGCTTAAGTAATGGCTTCGCTAGAATTGTTAAAAATAATGAACGCCCAACACCAATAAAGAGAAGAAATCCAAAGACTTGAGGTGGAAGATCAACTTTTAAAGGCTGAACAAGGAGCTAAAGAAAGAGAATTTGAAGCTGAGAGTGCGAAGAAAAAGGCTCAGTTCATAGCAGAAAGTGCTGATAGAAAAATGAAGCTGGAAAAGAAGAAAAGAGAAATAGAACGTTTAGAAGAACTTAAAGGGCACGTTGCAGCACAAGCAAGACTGCAGGCTTTTTCAGAAGCTCTAAACACACCACGTGCACTTAACCCTTTAAGCGATCCATTTATTCCAGCGCATCAAGTACCAGCTTCCCAGGCTTCCATGGAACAAGCCAATCTCAGTCAAGTACAGCATTCAAATGAATTAAAAGCCACCGAAACCACTCCGCAATATCCTGCTACACACACCTCTTACTCTATTCCACAAACAAACAACCAAATTACTGCTACTCATGGAGAGACTTCTCATGAATCTCCATTGACCTTGTGAGAACTCTTGCTCAAGCAATCATAGCTAATCGAGTTTCCAGCGACTAAGTTCTCTTCAGAGATCAAGTCTGAGGTCCAGTTCGTTTGCAGAACTCAAGTTAAAGAGGCGATCACTCCAGCAGACATACTTAAGGTCTTTAAGTCAGAGTTTGCTGAGAAATTCAGTGAAGAATCTCTAATATCACAAGAAGATATTAGGTTCTTGGCAAAGCTGCAAGAAGGCATTAAACAAAAGCAAAATGGACTTTACGAAATGCCATTGCCGTTCAAGGAACAGAGTCCAAGTCTGCTTAACTACAAATTGTGTGCAGAACACCGGCTCAGATGTTTGGAGAAGCGTCTTAAAAAGATTATCAGTATCGTAAGGATTGTTACCTTTATGGAATACATAATTGCAAGAGGCGATGCTGAAAAGGTTCCAAAGACAGAGATAGACAACTGGACCACATGGTATATCCCTCACCACAGGGTTTACCACCCTCATAAACCAGGACAGATTCGCGTGGTATTTGATTGTTCAGCTAAATTCCAGAATACCTCACTTAATGAGCATCTGCTCACCGCGCCAGAGCTCACAAACATCCTCGTAGGGGTCTTGTGTTGCTTTTGCAAAGGACAAATAGCCATCATGTGTGACGTGGAGCGGATGTTCCATCAATTTCACGTTGCACCAAGGGACCAAGATTACCTCCGGTTTCTGTGGTGGGAAAAAGGCAATATGGAAGCTTCACCTAAGGTTTTCCATATGAAGGTTCACTTGTTTTGTGCTGCATCGTCACGAACTTTGGGCTCAAGCACCTGTCTGCAGAAGGAGCAGGCAAGTTCAATGAAGCTACAGTGAGGTTTATTCAACGTGACTTTTATGTTGATGATGGATTAAGAAGTCTGGACAGTGAAGTAGAAGCTATACAGCTTGTTCGGGAGGCATGAGATCTCTGCAACGCTGGTAAGCTCCACTTATACAGATTCATCACTAACAACAAGAATGTGCTCGCCACAATCCCAAAACAGGAATGTGCTGAAGGTGCAGCTGACCTGGACATGGACTTGGGAGAACATAAGATGGAATGTGCTCTCGGGGACCAATGTCGCATCAGCTCCGATAAGTTCCTATTCAAAGTGAGAATAAAAGATCCTCTTGGATTCGTGGCACCTGTCATCTTGAAGGGTAAACAACTTCTACAAAGGTTGTGCCATGATAAGTTAGGATGGGATGACGAGCCACTCCCTGACAAACTCAGGCTGCATTGGGAAGCATGGCTCCAAGACCTCCATAATTTGTCTCTATTAGAGTGACATTATATACCACTGACAGACAAAGAAGTCCAGCAGTATGATCTTCATCATTTTTCCGATGCCAGTGTTTCTGGCTATGGAATGTGCTCTTACCTCAGGGCTGTTTCAAAATCTGGAGAAGTCCATTGTGCACTTGTTATGGCAAAGGCAAGAGTTGCGCCAACAAAGATAACATCAATTCCAAGGTTCGAACTATTCGCTTCTCTGGTAGCGACGAGGACAAGTGATCTTCTCAAGAAGGAAATGGAGATAGAAGATGTACAGGATTACTTTTGGACCGATTCCATTGTTGTCCTTGGGTACATTAATAATGATGAAAAGTGATTTCATTTATTTGTAGCCAATCAAATCCAGCAGATCAAATCCTGCACAAAACCGAGTCAGTGGCATTATGTTGCTTCAGAATGTAATCCTGCTGATTATGCCTCTCGCGGACTCACTACAATTGAGCTTGTAGAGTCTAACTGGTTCACAGGACCGAGTTTCTTGTGGCAGAAGAACCTTCCACTGAAAGAAGAGATTGTTGGAGAGCTCGACAAAGATGACCCAGAAATAAAAACAGCAAATGTTCACACAACAAAGACAAAAGAGGAGGGGTCTTTGTCAGATCGACTTCAGAGGTTTTCAGATTTCAGGAAGAGAGCAGGAAGAGCCATTGCAAGACTTAAACGTCTTGCAAAGGAGATTAAGGGTCTTAAAACAAGATCTAATGAAGTTACGACTCTGGAAGAAAGAACAGATGCTGAACAATTCATAATTCATGTAGTTCAAGAAGAAGCGTTCAGTAATGAAATAAGGTCTTTAACACAATGGAAAGACATACAGAACAAGTCTGAATTGCACAAGCTGAATCCATTTATGGATAGCCAAGGTATACTGAGAGTTGGGAGGAAGATTGACACAAGCAACACTCCATCCCCATGTCAAACACCCTGCTATCCTCCTGAAGGGACATCATGTGTCTCGATTGCTGATAACGTACTACCATGGGAAGATTAAGCATCAGTGTCGTGGAATGACCATCAATAAATTACACTCCAATGGTATTTGGATCCTGGGGTGTAGTCGTGAAGTGTCATCATTCATCTTCAAGTGCATTAAATGCAGAAAATTCCGAAAGTGTAATCAAGACCAAAAAATAGCCGACCTTCCACCAGAGAGAATGGAAGCTACCCCTCTATTTACATATAGTGGAATGGACTGCGTCGGGCCATTTTATGTCAAAGATGGAAGAAAAGGGCTAAAGCGATATGGGCTACTATTCACTTGTATGTGTTCACGAGCTATTCATATCGAGGTGTTGGATGATCTTTCCACTGATGCTTTCCTCAATTCACTGCACTGGTTTATTGCCATAAGAGGCAATGTAAGTCAAATACGAAGTGACCAAGGCACGAACTTAGTAGGGGCACGCAATGAATTCCAAGAATTGATGAAAAGGATAGAGCAAGAACATGTGAAGAAGTTAGGATGTGATTTTGTCTTGAACCGACCTGCTTCCAGACACATGGGAGGCGTATGGGAGAGACAAATACGGACTGTGAGAAGTGTTCTTACATCTATCTTGGACCAGTCAGCTGGAAGATTAGACAGCTCTTCATTAAGGACTTTCTTCTACGAAGTGATGTCAATAGTGAATAGTCGCCCATTGACCACAGAACATCTCAATGATCCGTTAGGCCCAGAACCTCTAACTCCCAATCATACTTTGACAATGAAATCCTCAATCATTTCACCACCACCTGGAGAGTTCGTAAGGGAAGGTCTTTACCTTCGGACAAGATGGAAAAAAGTCCAGTTCTTGTCCAATGTATTTTGGACTAAGTGGAGAAAGGAGTATTTATTGAATTTGCAACAAAATAGAAAATGGAACGAAAACAGGAGAAATGCAAGATTGAACGACGTTGTCCTGTTACAAGATGATGGCCTTCCAAGAAATCAGTGGAAGCTGGCTAAGGTAGTTGAAGTTTTCCAAGGCACTGATGGAAAGGTCAGGAAAGTAAAACTGTTACTTAGTGATGCAACACTAGGCAGTAAAGGCACTCTCACGTCTAAGCCAGTTTACTTAGAAAGGTCCATACACAAAACAGCATTATTGCTTGAGGCCGATTAAGTAGGTTAACTCTTCCGACTGTTTTGTTTGATGTATTTCATCAAAGTTATGGACAACTTAACTTTTCCTTGTTTAATCACACATTGTGTGATTGGGGGAGTGTAATGGCTGCCGTCTCTATTTGAACACACATGCCTTTATTTGGAAATTGTCTGGCCGGAAGTTGCATCTTGCAGATTTTCCGTGCGCTTTACGTAGAGACTGGGACGCACTTGCCGTAGCAGTATTCGCCATGTGTGTCTTGTTTTTTCCTCGTCATTCCTCGATGTGTTGCCGGGGCCGAGTGAATGTACAAAGTTTATTGACACAATTGTTGAAGCATCACATTTTTTGACTGGTGGGATTGTCTCTGGGAGAAGACTGCCGTTGATTGAGAGCAGGCCAAAGTGGTCAGTACTGTTTTGTATCGTTTATCGCGGTTAGCTTTGACGCTAAGCAGGGCTATATATGTCATGAATGTAATATGTTGTTTTATGTTATGTCTGAAGCTTTAGTTCTACAGTGTGTTGGAGTGTTGGCGTGTTGCCGTACAATAAACATCTGTAAAATGAAATGGAGTCTGTGCATCCAATCAATGGGCGGCATAACAATAAAAATCAGAAAGCTCTCATATTGTCGCCAACAACACCAAATGACTGACAAACAAAACAGATTGTGACTTGTCTCTCTCTTGAAGGGTTCATTTAGACTATGTCTTCCGGCCCTATTTTCGTGCCCAGCGCAAGTCTAGCGCAAGGCGCTGTCTAACTGTGCGCATGAGTGGAGTTTTCTTTCTTTTGGTATTTTGGTAGATGGGCCAGGTAAAAAGGGGCGTTTGCACCTTTGTGCGCCATTGTGCGAGGGAACACTGCCGACTTGTTTGCCATCGAATGGAAGCAGCTCCCCTCATTCACTTTAAATTCAGTACAGAGGCGCGGGGTCTCCATGGCAGAAGCAAACTTGTTCATGCAGGAGATCGGTGCATGATAGGGATGTCCCGAATTTGTTCGCATCCGAGATAGTCTGTATCGGGTTAGGGTTAGAGTTAGGGTTGTGTATATATATATATATATATATATATATATATATATATATATATTCATTTATTAATTGTTTTTCTTTTATCCATAAGAAAAACTGATTAAATATATGGTACTTTATTAAAAAAACAAAAAAAAACATTTGGTGGCTAAATCGTCCTCCATTTCTGTAATGACCCATAAATTATAAACAGCAATGACATGGTGGCATAACATTGACTGTCATTTTCTGACATCCTCACTGCGCAATGATTGCATCATAACCTGACTACTTCACATGCAGATGCCGTGAAACCCCTCCTGCCATTCAGGCGCAACCCTCTCCTGCCTCTCCTCACACCCTTGGAATTTGAGGCCAGTTACTGTCTGTGTGTCTCTTTGCCACAGTCGGTGCTGCCTCCTCGTGGGCACAGTGCCCAGCCTGGCAGCCAGCCACAGCAGTAACACCATCGTCTCTCTCGTTACATCCTTACATCAGACCGCCTGTGGCTCTTTCCTCTGTCTTCATTCTATGCCACAGCTGAGATCAACACTTTGAAAGCATGCCCTCCAACCACTCAGGGAAAAATAACACAATCTCTGCTATTGGGAACAAATAGAGCGCTCAGACACTTGATTTGCTCCATTATTATGCAATCACACTGAAGGCAAGTTATTCATAAACAATGTTACATCAAGGCAGGATACCAGGTGTAGCAGGTGCAAATGCCGGGGTACAAGCCCACGCGCTGTGCGTGAAGATAAATTCATTTTTGCACATTTTTATGAATCAACACAAAAGGATGGAAATTGAGTTTCATGTTGTTGTTTGGTAGTATTTACACAGACATAACAGGGACCCTGCCAGTGGCACATTCAAACTTGTAGGAGGTACAGTATTATTTGATCTTTGTTACAGCCATTATAGTATACAGTATGTGCTTTACTGAAGCGACAATCACTGATCTTAAAATTTACAAAGAGTTAAAAAACTACTTGCCTATTGTCTTCTTTCATCACATATAGTTCATGCAATCTTTCACGCTTTTTTTCCCCAGCAACACAGAGAGGATAGTGAACAAACACTTTTTGTATCTGGTATTAGCGTATCTTAGAAATTAAATTGCTGCCTTACTGTCACATTTAATTGAAATTTTATTGGTCTATTCTTCAGGGTTGCTGTGTATCTCTCCACTCACATTCGTCACAATTACACAGTCTAATGATGTCCTTTTTAATCCTAACTTTACAAATACGTTAAAAAGAAAGTCAACCCAAATTTGTTTTTTTTCAAGAACCTGTTTTATGCAGCCCTACTAGTTGAAACACGGCATTTTGATTAATATTGTGTTTGTGGAATATGAGTTAAGAAGCAAAATCCACCTCTTTTTAGCCATCTCAGGGGCCAGCCATTTTGTCACTTCTGTCGACTGAAAATGACATCACAGATGCGCAGGGCTCAGATAGCGACCAATCATGGCTCAGTTTTAGAAAACAGGTGAGCTGTGATTGGTCGTTACCTGAGCCATGAGCAACTGTGATGTCATTTGCAGTCGACAAAAATCGAGTGTTTTATTACACAAACGCAATATTTATCAGAATGCCTTGTTTCAAATAATGGGCCTGCTTAGAACATATTCCTGAAAAGATATGTTTGGGTTGACGTCCCCTTTAACAGAGTTTGTTAACACTGCACTGTGTCATACTGAGAGGTGTTTTGAAAATAAAATGTAACCAAAATATAGGGATCGTCATACAACAAAGATGTCATAGATCCTTAACATCCAAAACATCGAATGCCAACGTTTATTAGCAAATCCATGAAGACCTCTACAAGGGAGCACAAATTACGAACAAGATACTCATTGTAAATTATTTATATTGGCAGGTAATGTGGTGCTTCAGCGCTGTGACTGACTAGAGACATTTGCAGAGTGTTCCCCGCCTCTAGCCCAAAGTCAGTTGGAATAAATTGCTACAAACTCCCAACCCTAATGAGGACAAGCGGCATTGAAAATTGATGGATGGACGGATGGATGCTGCACTTGGGCACAAAGCTAAACAACCTATGTGACAGCACAGCACACCAAACTATCTGAAAATACTGCTTGTACAATTGTCCATCTGAAATGCCACATATACTGTGAAAAAAAACCCACCTGCATATTTGTATAAACAAAATGTATAACCCCCAAATACCAGGCAAGATTTTAACAGTCGCAGCACGAAAAACAAGTGTGTCTGCCTCAGATTTATAATTTGGTTTCCCGGGTGAGTAAAAAGCCTTGGAGGTGAGTGCATGCACAGCAGTCATGTTTGTTAAGATACATGGTGAGAGTCTCCCCTATTTCCTCAAAGAAAGTAAATATACACTTATTACATTCTGCACAGTGCATATTTCCACATCCTTAACATATTGCACTGGCTCAGAGCAAATGTGCATTGCTGCACATGGGGAAATACATAGCATGAAAAATGACAACAGAGCGGGATAACTGCGGACCTGGAATATAATGGGGCGGTGGAGCGGAGGAGAAATAATCATACCGTGAAGTGGGGGGATGAGGAGCAGTGGGAGGAGCGAGGAGAAGATGAGTCTTTGGCCTGTGGCGAGGAAATGGAGCTCTACTGCTCTGCTGCCTGACTGCCTGCCTGGTTCCCCCAACAATGCTCCTTTCTGTATGGAGACAAAAGACATGCACACAGAACGGCTGCAATATTGTCCATACAGTTAATCAGGGAGGTCGTTACAAAGATCCAAAGCAGACAAATCATATTCTAATTAATAGGTAAAAGCCAGCAGTGTTCTTTCTAGCTGGCCCCTCGCAGCCATAAACACCATGCAGTTCATGCTGTGAACATTAGGTGTCTCTCTTTCACTTTGCAAGGCTTGACCCAAGCCTCTGAGTGGAGCTCTCTGCTCCTGAACTCCCATCTCCACATAATATAAACACCATCATTTGAAAATGGCAGCTTTTTGAAAATTCACCTTGATTATCAGACATTAAAAGTGACTTCTCCAGAGCTGAGTGTCTGGCTAGGAGGATGGCTGCAGACAGCGGAACAATACAGCACGCTTGGTATTAATGCCCGGCTGGGGCGTGCAGGGAGAAGAGAGGAGCCAGCCCTTTGTTCTCTCCTCTAGCCAATTAATTTTTACGTGTGCCTCTTTTCACAACAATAAGAGAGAATTTAATTTTAATGCACTCACTGGAAAAAGGCTAGGAAAAACATTACACTATTCTTAAACAGATACGGGGACAATATAGCATCAGCAGCTAAGTATATGTACATGCACACATCTCTGAGGCATAGATGGATGACAAGGGCAACTAGGATGACATCAACCCAAACGCACACCCACGCACACACGCACGCACGCGCACACACACACACACACACACACACACAGTGAAAGAGAGCGAGAGAACAGCATGAATCCCTTCATGCAGAATGAAATATAAAACAAACACTGCTTCGCTCCCAAACTCATGCCAATACACAACGTGGGTGCAGCCCAACCCTTCGGCGAAAAAAGAAGAAAGGCACCAAAATAATACCAGGCATGTTTCTTTATACCACATCGGGGTGAAAGTGATGGGGACCACATTAACGTGTGCATAGCCAAGGCGCTGCGATAAGAAAGCTCCCTGTAAAAATAGCGAGAATTCTTGATCAAATGGCATGGAAAATAAATACCTACAATTGCTGTCGGTAGGTATGTGGCCAAATATTCTTCTAATTGGGAGGGCACTTTATCTTTCTGTCAGACAAGCTGTAAAAAAAGAAAAAGAAAAAAGAGGGTACAGTTCCCAGAAGGAGAAGAGCACAGCTTGCTGGCCTTTTATTAGTGCTGTAGCTCTGATATATGCCTATGCTCCAGGCTTTCATCAGGAACCTGTACTATAAACACACACAAAAAAACTTACGAAAAACCAAGGCAACCACTCCTGAACAATTCAGCTATATTTTTCAACCACGCAATTAGCATACACAGATTACTGCCGAAAGTTCTACAACAAACTGTCGACGCCAACGGCACAAAGGGCCATTTTTTAAAGTTTGCGGGTTAGCGTAATGATATCACATCAAATCCTCAAATGTAGAAGAAACATTTAAATCCAAAAGTAACAGCGCAGAGTAGAGAGCAAAACAAACACTACTGTGCATCCGCAGTGTGAGACTATATTGTAGCAATCCATGTAAAATGATTAAGTCACAAGAGAATAAGAAAACACACAATGCATCTTGCACATAAAAAAGACTAGAGCAAAAGAAAAAAAAAAAACAGTTCCAGTTCATGCAAAGCGAGTTATGTGCTCCAAACTGACTCATGCAAACAAAGACAGAGACAGACACACGCATACGCACGTGCATTTTGTGCACACACACCCACGCACACTGACAACACAGCGGCTAAATTAAATTTCAGTCCTTGGGCAGACAACTAAACTGCTTGTGTGTGGGACTCACTCTGAGGCACAGCAAAAGCAATTCTCTGGAGATGGTGAAATTAAAGGGCACAATCCTGCTTGTTTATGGTTCTCACTCTCTTCTCCTCTCAATCACATGTTTTATTAGCAATCATTTGGCCCTAAAAGTCAGGCTTTTCGGCAGGCCACCAACATCATGACAGCACTTGCTGGACTTTGCTTGCATGTAGCACTTGCATTTATTCCCACCTGAATCCTTCCATTGGCAAGAAGCTCCAATCAAGGCCATCAGAACCTTTTTGTAAGAAAATACTTAAACCTGTGACACGTCCAAGCTTCTTGACACAATTGTATACTCTGTGTGTTATTATTTTCAGTGAAGGCAATGATTTTAATCCATTTCTCCCCCAAAATGTCGCGCTGTACAAACACAAATTTTCTGCTGGTGTTGACAGGTTGCTGCTGGTTGAGTCTTAACATTCTACTACAACTACTGTTACTATTACAACAGCTATACTTATGTACAGAGCTGGGCATCGCCTAAACACAACCGCGTTTCGTCCTGCATATTTAATCGACCACGTGGTCGCGGTCCATCCCTCGTCTGTGACAGCCAATCGACGTCGAGAACCTAATCTCCCACGTCACACGCAGGCGGCGCACGAGCAGACACGCCACCAAAAAAGAAAAAATATCAAACAAAAACAGCAGAGACGTAAACACACACACACATGCGTGGTGATCGGGGAAATAAAAACAATATGGGGCACATGTCATTGCGTCTGTGGGACCGCAAAGTACGCAACAGTTTTATTTTACTTTTCTTCCTTACTCAGCTGCGTGTCAGGAGTGCGGTACCTGCGTGTGACATGGTACAGGTTAAGTCCGGTCTTTACGTCGTTTGACTGACTCGGACCGACTGGGATCACGTGGGTTGATTAAATATGCAGACGGGAAATAGGTGATGCCCAGCTCTGTACATAAAGAGAGCTGGGCATTTTACTAAAAATTGAGTGTCCGTTATTCGTCATCCGTCTGCAGCGTGGGTACCCTTCCGTCGTCCGTCATTTGCCTTTTTTTTACAGCGGGTGCCGGTATGCACCAAAGAGAGAATCATGCATGAAATGCATTAAAATGCATGCATTAAAAGTGTGTTTCAAGACCTTTAAAAACAATGAAGTGCCCTAAAAGCTATAAAAACAGGCCTGTATAGTATTGATTGGGTATTTCTATATCATGGATTTCACTTCTTGTGGGGGTGGTCTTGAACGTAACCCTGTGATGGAGGGGGGGATAACCCGCAGATCTGGGCATTCCATCTATATGACTGACCGATCCACCTATCCACCTATGACGGACGCCCGTTTTGCTGACGGTTGATGAATGACGGGTAAAATGTTAAAATAGACGGACTAAGCATAGTCGGAAACCCATGTATTTAATCCGTCTTTCGTCTGTAATCCGTATTTAGTCTATTTTTCGCGGCCAGGCTTGGATGGCCGTGGCGAGGAACAATAATGAGTTCTTGTTGCTTGGGGGACAGATTTGAGTGAGGGACCCGGCTGTGAACAGGCTTCCATGGCGCAGAGAATCACCATGACTCACTCTTTCTGTTCAAATATCGCCCAGCGGATGGGTCAATTAAAATAAAATAACATATGGAAAAAAATAACTGTTATAACTTTATGAATAACTTAAAATACTGTTCTATGCCATTACTTTTGTCTAGAAACTGTACTTTTACTTTACTCGCATTACTTTTGTACAAAGAGGAAAATACACTCTAAATGTAAAATTTGTAATGTCCTTCCGCAGAGGAAATGTTGCCATATACTGTATAATGTAGACAGCATATTACAATATGTATATAGTATATACATATAACCATATAGTATAAAAGTGAAGACCTCCATGTTATTATTGAGGTATCTCTTTCTAACCTCCATCCCCTATCTACTGTAGCTTTGCTTCTCTGTCCTCTGTCTGGAAGAAGTAATCTTCTCCTGAGCTAGCACTGTTGGGATTAGCCAATGACTGCAGATAGGATATATGCATCATTACAGCAGAGAGAAGGCTGTGCACAAGTTCAAGTCAACAAAAGGTGACAGAAAGAAAGGTGAAAAATATTAGAAATGTGACTACCTCATGCAATCTTATTGACCATATTGCTGAAATGGAACATTTAAGCCATCTAATCGAGGAATAAATGTTCTAAATGTAGCAACGTGACAGGATTTTCCCCAAATTAAATTCTGACAAAAAACAAAGTCTAGTTGGGAAGGTCACTTCAACCTGAGATAAAGCATTCCAGACGAATTGAGCTTTTTCTGTGGGGAAAAGGGGCCTTTTTGGGGAAAATGTTTGTATTATATTGTGTTATCAAAAATCTGGTCAAAAAACGTACCTTCAAATTAGGATAAAACATTTGACATAATGTATGAACCCATGAATTATTTTGCATGGGTTATATGGTGGAGATGTGTAGGAATGCACACTTACCTCATATCAAGAACCATATCATTTCAGCCTTTCTTTTGGAAGTTCACCTGCTGTCTGGTTTCTCCCAGCTTTGCTCCACGGTCCAAAAATAAAGAGCATAAAAATGGGTGAATGGTTTCAGGACCATTTATGGAAGCCTGGAAAAATAACAAACACTAGTTAATTAGAATTATCTAAACAACGGTGCCTTGAGAAATTAGTTTAATTCATTCCATGACTATGCTCATAACTTGAAGCAATCATATTGCAAATCATCTTTCCAAATTGAAATGCATCATAAAATGCCACTGAACCATCCCAGCTTCAGGGGAAAAAAAACAATAACAATAACAAATTTAGGTGTTTTTAACATAAGATAAATAGCACTCTATAATATTGTACTTTATTTTTGAATATGTATTTTATATGTATTTTAATATTTATTTATTTCATGAATACTTTGAATAGTATATAATATTTGTAGAGTATTTTAATTATATTTTATTGTATTGTATGTTTTATTTTATATAGGTATAAAATATTTATAGTGATGAATAGTTTATGAATGATTTGGCTACTCATGATTGTATTATTGTTATTTTATGTTTTGTGTAATACACTGCTTTGGTGCAGCTGCGGATGTTTTGACACTCACACGTCCTACTGTGCCATTTAATACTAGGGATGTAATGATAATGGCCATATGGTGATTGCGATATTTTTGGCGCAGTTGGGACACATGACAATAAAATGACTGACCAAGTCTATTTCTTTGTCACTGCTGTTATTCTGCACAATAACAATATATTGTGCTTTGTTTTATCAATATCATGAGCTTTTTTTTTTTGTTGCAAAATTGTGTGATTTTATACAGTATCATGAACTTTTTTATAAGGCCAACCTTTTACAATATCATAATGATAATATCATATTGTGGTAGTTGGATATTGTTACATTCCTATTCAATACCATGTAATATATATATACATATACATATATATATATATATATATATATATATATATACATATATACATATATATACATACATACATATATATACATATATACATATATACATATATATACATACATACATATATATATACATATATACATATATATACATACATACATATATATATACATATATACATATATATATATATATATATATATATATATATATATATATATATATATATATATATATACCTATATTTTGATCTAGCTCTTGTATTGGAGGTCATTACATTCTGAAGGTGTACCTAATGAAGTGTCCAGGGGTTGTGTAGCATCAATATGTGAGTGGTCTACAGAATTAAATATGTATATAGATAAAGATGATGCAGTGAGGCGTCAGCAAGCAAACACAGTTAATGATATTGTGCCATTGTGTTCATGTGTCCATAGTCAAGTTCAGTTCTGTGTTGCATGTTGTCCATGTCCACTGCTACACCTGAAGTAAAGAACGAGACAAAGACATGTGTCTAACACATGGCAGACAGATGATGCTGCACCATGAGATCCCAGATGATCTTCTATTTATTTTTTGGTCTGACAAGGCAAATCATAAAAGGTTAGGTCTGCATGTAATATATTTTCCATGGAGCACAGTGCAAACAATGGTTTGTAAATGCACATGAAGGTGTTCAATGCACACAGCATTAAAAAAAAACAAAAACATCCAAAATATTTGCTTAATGTTTATGTTCATGCAATAAATGCCATCCTGAAATGTTTGAGATGGTGCGCATTGTAGCCATAAAGCAAGTGTGACACTTCAGCAAGAACCAACGTGGTGTTAATGCTGACCACATGGGCTCAAGATCACACGGTTGAACCTTTTCTCAAGCTCTAAAATAGGTTGTGACACCCACAAATGTCGGTTCAAACTTTACAGTGCCAAAAGGAAGCTTTTATGTTAACTGTGCCCAGAAGCACTATTGACTTCTCTGTGCTCTGAGGCCTCTGGGACGACACATCACACCATATCATGCATGGTAGTTTCTGGAGAAATACAAATAGGCATGTGTAGTGTACTTTAAAAAATGGAAGGTTAAGGTTTGGCATTTGTACAGATGCATTACGGAGAAAAAATATACTCTACTCTTCTCTCCCAGTGATGCTCATGCATGTTTTAAAAACAAAGTAAAACAACACATGCAAACAACTACATTATCTAATTGGGGCATTGGAAGAAAATGCAAAGAGAACGGCTGGACTGAATGAAGAAAATGCTTAAATCAAATAATTATTAATTAATTCTGTTTTAAAAGTAAATGACTGCTAGCTATAATGCAACTGTATTTTTTTGTTTTTTTGTGAAGCGGTTGTCGCAGGTCTGGCTAACCAATCCGCGACTCGCAAGCCGCGTGCCTGAAGCCCTTTTCAAAAATTAGTTCAGCTGGGTGCGGTGCACCGTCAACCCCAGGTGGGGAGCACGGAATGGTGTTAAAAGTTCCTTTCTATCGCCCTGGTTTTGTTTCGCTGCAAAATAATGAGCCGCTATTCTTAAAATGTCATTTTACTCGCCTATGTGGCTTTTAAGGGCTCCACTTCCGTGTTCGTGTTACACAGCCAATCGGTTGGCTTTATTGTGAATACAGGCACCCGATTGGCTGCATAACCCACGTGATAATGTGCCACGTCTGAAGAAACACACTGATGATTGGCTGACTGGCGCATGTATTATGTAACATTTCTCCCACGAGCTATGTAAACAAAAGACAGCTGTGTACGCTCGTAACTATTGTACATTAATGTCCCGATTAAAAAAAATAGAACCAATGTAAAGTGAAGCACACGTTGATAATAGACACTTTCAATGTATTTAGCGGCCACGGGTCCCTCCCAAGCTACCTGTGTGTTAGCTTGGCTTCGCAATCAATCTTCGGGCGAGACGGCTCACATACTGTATGTCACCGCGACATGCCGTCGTCTGGTGGGGAGCGGTGCCCAAAGTTGCTGACCCCTGTTTTACACGAAGTGAGCAAGTGAAGTGTGTATGAGGGCTCCTTTGAATGAGGTGATGGAACCTCAATCAAGGTACAGTGCATGCATAACACGTTTTGACACAATTGTCTTGGCGGGAAAAAAATGGAGTTGTGTTGGCCTACCAAATAATAGGTAATGGCAAGCCATTCTGCCTGCATTGGTATCATTAGAACCTTTCAAGGCTTCAAGTTTTCAGCGGCACTTGAGTTCCCTTCATTCAAACATCAACCAGGAATGAACTTCTCAAACACAGGTTATTCACTTAAAGGTCAGGCAGACATACAGGTAGTTGTTCCCCAAATTTATGAAGCACTCATGTCAACTTGCCTGGAGCAGTTCATGTATGTGTATTTATATGCTGTGGCTCTTTGCAATAACACAGTTAAAATTGTGGCTCTGTTCCTTTGAGTGGTTGGCCACCCCTGGGTTATCGAATAGTAACCAAAATATAGTCGTAAATTCTCAACTTTTCTTCTTCTTCTCTACACACATTTCATACCACTGCTCACATTATCCGTTCCAGCAGTTTTATTAACCTCATCATTGCCAACGTTCGCACTATTTTTGTTCAATCTTTTCAAGTTTCTGTCCAAAATCAATGACACACCCTGCGACATATGACAAAACTCAGCTCATTCGGATTCAAACCCATGACCTCTGCACTGCGGATGTGCACCGTATCACCCTAATTTTAATTCATTCTTAATTATTCTAATTAAATCTTAATTAATTTAGTTTTTTAGCTTCACCTGGCTAAATAAAGGTTAAATGAAAAACAACAATTGAATAATAATGTAATCATTTAATTAATCATATGTATAATGGATGGATGGAGAGATTCAGGTCCAGATAACAAACACTGACTACAAGTATCTAATCAGTCTTGCTGATTACCACCTAGAAAAACTTCATCCAATCAAAACGTATAGCCAAAACAACCTGTACAATGTAATTATTCACAAATTCAAGCTTTTGCGCATTTTAACTTGCTAAATAAGGCAACCAAATAAAAAAGCCCTTGTATGCACTGACTACAGTGCAGCTATAAACCACCACTACAATTAATAGAATAAATCCAGTGTTACAAAACACTCGGACAGTTTCAATCAAACAATTGAGAATCATTATCTTTGGAAAGGCAGAATTTTGTATTGGATCGTGTGCGTTTGTACCTAAAAACACAAGTGTCACTACCAGAAATGCATCAGGTCTATCAAAACCATGTTCAGAGAACATCAAGTAACTGAAGGAGGGAAATGCAAAAAAATAAACATTGTTATGCTCAGCACACTGATCAAGATGGGAAATGTGATGGTTCTGAGGCCTACTGGATAAACCCGGGCCTTGCAGAGAGCACTGTACCTGCCTGTGGAATTCCTGGACCTGGACGCCTGGCTCTGAAGCTACCCTTGGTCAAGCTGCAAATGATCAACTACTGTATGTTCCTCAGGAGATCATGTTTGTTCTCCATTCTTCAGAATGGTACTGAGATATCCTTGCTCATGGATGCCCAACTATTGAACCACAGAAGGAGGCAGGGCGGTGACAGGAGGGGGAAAATCAGTCCACCAAACCTATCCTCTCTGTGCTGTGCAGACAACATGCTCGCACACTGCAGCGTGGATGCGCACAGACTTCTATATCATATAATGCAGATACTTGGACATAAAGAAATGCCACTATAATGAGTACAGGCCTGTAGCTGGTTGTTTTGTGCCAAGGGGAACAGTAAAAGATGCTGATGAAACAGTAGATTAGTGTCTTTGAATGAATAACGTCATGAAATGAAAGATTAACACAAATACTGCAATTTCTCCCTCAGTTATGGTGGACTTAAATAATAGATTAAAATACCGAGTCACTAAAAATGTGTACAACAAATATATGTGACAAAAAACAATGTCAGGGAATTCAAATATATTTCATCATATAGCTATGAGCAACATTTGTGTCTATGGCGAGCTACACGGCATACTGTTGCCAATCCAGTAAGTGAGTCAACAGCAATAATTAATACAATGATGCTGTACTCAATCACACGAGAGGATGGGATGGAAGGAGGAGAGAGAGAGCCAAAGATGATGTGAGAGAGAGAGCAAGAGCAGGGAGGGAAAACGGAAAGGATGGTAGCAAGTGAACGGCAAGAAGACCTCGAATCGGCTTCACTTGGACCCTTTGCCCAGTGTGTCCGAGGCTGCGGCATCATCGACCAAATGACGGCCAAACAAAATGGAGACTCAAATAGGAAGCAGGACAAACCATTTTTGAGCATCGGCATACAGGCAAGTATTCCAAGTAATACAAGTATTCCATGGAATTAATAAAAATCCTGAATTAAGAAAAAAATGGAGACGTTTTCCCTCTGCGTCCTGTTAAAAGCATCATTGTTGTCTCCAAGTCAAATCAAAGAACCTGGTGCTGATTCCTGAATTATGAATAAAGATTATGCAAAAAGCTATTTTGCGGATTCACTTAAAACGTGTCTCATCCGTTAGCGCTCTCTTTCCGTGTGCGATCCACACGATAACCCTGGTCTTGCTGTCTTTGCCTCACAATCGCTCCCTCTCTCTCCATTCTCCCCGACTGATCAATACTTCATTTAAATCCTGACATTAGCACACTAATAATGGACAATGGGGATGAGAACAAATACAAGCAAATGTGCAATATTAAGTGACACAAGAATGGGAGCTTTAAGGCATTGGCTTGTGAGATTTCATGAAAATATGATGTGGAAAAAGCAAGGCACAACTATATGCAAGTGTGGGGAGGCTGCACTGCTGTTTTGATTCGAGCTCCTGAGACTCTCACTGATCAATACACATTTAAATCCAGACGGCGGAGAGCGACCGCAATATCTCGTCTCATCAAGAAAAAAGGCAAACACGCCATCCCAATTATCATCTCAAATGACTGGTGTCGAGGAGGCACAAGTTGGATGCTGATAGAAGCATATTTCATATTTATTCAGCAGAATTTTTACATTAGCACCTGGGCTCATAATTGGCTAATATATATGCACGCTCACACTTTTATCTATTCACATAATTCACAATGAGCACAATCAATACTGCCCTCTCCATATGCCATGCTCCACACTCATAAAGTGTGTCTGCATTAGATCATATAATAAGCCGTTCAGAAAAACCCAGACGAGACCAGCTAATTCGTGGCGCTCAGCGAAATTGCCGGCGAGTGTAACTAGCTAATCTCCCCGCTTGTCATTAAACCTGTATATTTACCTGAGGAGCCTGGAAGTCACGGGCCTGCGCAAGACAGCCACATCTCATTGGAATCTCGTCCCATCGAGATAACTGAACAGATCCTTGTCAAGTCAGGTTTTTTCCATTGCGAACAAATGGAGGCAAGAACGAGGCAGAGAGAATAGAACAAGCCAAACACTGGGTTGAAAGTGTTTGGAAATGGAGGCAAAGACAAAGATTACGCTGCGGAACATGCACTTACAAACGGTCTGCCGGCAACGTCGACCAATGAGCAATTAGGAAGACAAGATTTAAGTTATTGATCCGGGTTTCAGGTTTTTTTTTTTCTCTGGGCTAAAAAGGCTGCCGAAGGTTGTGTGATGGCTGCTGCAGCTATGGGAGGAAAGACAGAGAAAGGCAGTCGAAGAGGAAGCAAGAGGAAGGGCAGGTCTTTCTCTCCCAGGCCTTGAGCTCTTCAAATGGCTCGTTAGCATTGTCGTTACATATCGCCAAAAAACATAATATTTCTCAGTGTTTCGGCTTTTATCCACACACAAATGCTGATTCTTGAAGAAACTGAGATTGTGGAAAATCCTGGCCAGAAAACATTTTTTGATTCTAGACAGGGAAAACGTAGCGTTTTGACTTGTGTCATTTGAATTGTGCATTATTTACAATAGAACATGTCAAATGATGCCATTATCCAATGAGTGTTTGATTTTAATTTTGTGCAATGTTCTACTGTGTGACGTTCAGCGCACACAAAGTGAGTAAGAAATTATTCACCTCATCTCCTGGTCTCCGAATAAACACGTGCAGAATTTTGAACACGAGTCAAGTCAAGTCAAGTCAAGTCAAGTCAAATTTATTCATATAGCCCTTAATCACAAGAAAGTCTCAAAGAGCTTCACATATGCACCAGATCATATACACGACATCCGCTGATCTTAACCTCCAGGAGGGCAAGGAAAAACTCAAAAAAAACAATCTAGGGGAAAAGTGAGAAACCTTGAGAAGGGATCGCAGATGGGGGGATCCCCCTTCCAGGATGATCAGGCTGCAATGGATGCCGAGTGGGCAACATTGAACAGGAATCAAATCTAGCTGTTTCAGGCTTATGATATGCTTGAGAGTTGTTTTCATGAGGACAGTGATCTTCCTAAAACCCTGTTGTGTCTAACTGAACTCATGCTAGCTGCAAAGAAATCACTTATACCAACCATAAGTCTACCAATGACCCTCAGTTACTTCAGAGTTCACAGTTGTTCTTCTGGAGGCTGGTCGACCTGTGTTTTATCTAAGGTTAAAAGGACTCCGTTCTCCAGCGTGTTTTGTCGGATTATTGACCTTGCTCGCCTCACAGCTCAAGATCATCTCCTAGATGCCACATTCTCGATCTTAGTCTCGTTTTCCTTGATATAGTTTTGTTGCTTGTTTGATAGTATTTTCCTCGTCACTCAGACTGATCACATTACGTTCCGTGTGATTGGATTTTTCTATCTCAGTTCTACTTTTCGGTTCTGCTATTTCCCTTGCTTTTTGCAAGCGCTTTTTGTTTCCGCGATTGTAATAACTTTTTGTACTCTACGACTTTTATCAAATTCTGCATTTTTGGGATCCACACATTATTGTCCGCTTCAGTCGGACTTGTCACCGTCCTGCCTATTTAATCGACCCACGTGGTCCCAGTCTGTCGGAGTCAGCCAACCGGCGTCGAGCACGGACTTAACCGATACCACGTCATACGCAGGTGCCACACTCTTGATACGCGATCGAGTAAGGAAAATAATTTGAATAAAAGAATGTTCGTGCTAACACGTCATGAGAGGCCAACAGCGAAGTATCGACAAAGGCGTTGGTGATGCACTGCCTAGATGGGCTTTATTGACTAACAGTTTAACTTAATATTCATTAGCCGGCTAAGCATTCCCATACATGCGCAAACATTTACGGGTGTGGGTCTTGAAGAGCGCGCCACACGACATTGTGCTCGAATCAGAAAATTCAGATTCTGCATTGGATTTTAATGGCCAATTTGCATCTAGTCACCACCGATTCTTTACATGGAAAAAAAAAAATCTTATTATGTTATTAAAAAACGCTGTGCGACTTTTGTTTTTGAAAGAAAAGTAATATGTGCGTGCGTGTGCGCCATAGAGAGAGAAAGACAGAGGGCACAGTACATTATGTACTCCATAAGATGCCTGTTTGACAGTCACTTATGACCATGAAATGAAGTTGATGTTGGCCTTAGCATAACCAGAACAACAACAAAAAAAACGTTTGCAACCTAAAGTAAGGGTAAGAGGTTTTTGTTCTTTTCAAGTTAGAAGTGGGCTGAAATTCCCACATTTGGGCAGACACAGACCAGCAATGCAGGACAAGCTGTTGTTTTTGGTAGTTTGAAATGTAGACATTAGTCGCTCTCCACTCAGTCCTCCATTTACGAGTCACTTTGACAGGTATGCGAAAAACGAAAATGTGTGGTCATGTGACTGCCTGACGCCATTACAGTAAAATAGTACAGTACAGTCAAAGTACTGTTTATTCTAAACATACAGTAAATACTCACGTGAAAGTAAAACTTATGTTGTATTAAAACTACTCTAAGTACAATTTCTCTCAAAAGTTACTTGAGTAAATGTACCAGAGTAAAGGTAGCATGTTACTACTGGCTCTAACGGACGAACCCCTTCCCCCAATTAGTTAAATCAAGGTTCCACTGAAGTATTAATAATAACTGGGGGAAAGAAATCCATTACTGGGGGTCTTTGTTTTTAATAAATGGATAAAAAAGAAAACGTTAATAGCGTGAAAGTACTGTAGATGGGAACTGAGTGCACATGCACCAAATAGAAAAGATGCATTTCCTAATATTGTCCAAGGCTTGCCCTTTTTAATTACAGCTCTGGTGTGCTGTGTCTGTGTTTTCTTTTTGAAATCCCTTCCAATATTTCAAAAGATAAATGAGAATCACTCTGAGGTGATTGCTCATTCCTCCTCCACCGCCTTCTGAAAGAAGACACCTTCAACATTTGGACCTGTCACGTCACTCTCGGCTAAATCCATAGCAACCACCATAGCAACGGCCGAACTTGAGGATGAACGTGAAATGCATGGCAAGCTCCCTCCTGCCATGAGGCAGAGAAAAAAGGGGTTTGGGAGAAAACAACTGGAAGAGAGAGGCAGATATTCCTGAAATACTGAACCTGTATTAAATGTTACATAGAAGACAACTGCATTCAGTACACTAACACTATGCCCTGCTATATTGATAATCTCAAATGATTGTCTGAAAAGCGAACAGCAGTGAACTGGAGAGCGCTACACTAAGACCAAATTATGTATATTCGGCAGGCTGTTGTAGTGACAACCTTTGAAAATTGCATTTGTTGGCCATAAATCTGTTCAAAGTACAGTAGAAGTATGGATGGCGAGCCCTGCAAGGTAATACGGGCTGTTGAGAGCCCACAACTTGTATGCATTGCTCAATGACTTGCATGTATGTACTTACGGTATATGTATGGAATTTTCTCTATGAACAGCTTTGCCTTTTACCAGAACCAACTATTCAGGTTTGATAATAAAGGCTATGCATAGTTGATTTCCCTGCGTTATATTCTTTAAAAAAGAAGGCATCCCTTTAAAATGAGAAAGGGTAAACCTTTCTTGGTCCTTGAGTATTTATTGGCAGTCAGGGCAAAATCACACTCACTAAAGTACTCTGAGTAGTTATTAAACAAGCGTAGAAGTGACCTCCAGTTTTAAGCGTTTATTTTTCTGAGAGCCAAAGCTGCAGAGGCCATCTTAAATGCATTTTGTAAAGTTTCAGTCTGGAATTCAGGCACAAGAGAGCCTGACAAAAGGCTTTGTTGCAGTCAGGGGGCATCTTAATTGAATTTTGTTAGCATATGCAATATAAGAGAGATAAAAGAGAAAATTAGTTCGCCCATGCAGTACAGATATGGTACATTTTCCATTGTCATTTGCGGAAAATACCATCTATCAATAGAATGCGTCCATAATATGATTACCATTTTATTCATTCTTTTATTTACCATATTACCCGCGAACGTGAATAGTTGCTGTCTGAAACTCGGCCTCACTGGAAAATGCAACGTGTTGAATTTATTTGATACTAATTCACAGTGGTGCTCAAAGGTAAGTGTCAAACAGAAATGTTAATACCCTCCACTAGCCTTTGGGGCGACACAGCCTTTGTATCGTGAAAGCTGAGGAAAGCTGATTTAGCTGGATTGCGTCTGTTCTTAAATGTAATTAATGAACCCCAGAAAGGCCGATTATGCTGACAGGATGTTTTTCAACAACAATGCAGCAAACACTACCGGTAACTCGCACACTGGCCCTCCTTAAATGAAAGCACAACTTTTTTCATCTCTGTTTGTGTTATCTGCAATACAGTCGAAATCCCTTTGCGTTTGTTATACATGCTTTGTTTCTCCTATTAACATTTTTCCCTACCTGCAAGCACATTTGATGCACAAGCAGAATCTCAATCAGATGCAGTGAACTTTGCAGAGGAATGATAATGTTTACGTTGCTCCGGCATTTAACTCAGAAGGCAAACTAGAGCAGTCTGGCATTTCTCGGGGCAATGCGAAATCAAATTAGTGAAAGCAATGTTAATTTCAAGCAGCATTTCATTAAAAAGAAAAGATTATCTGCAACAAAGTCTCCATGTCCTCTTGGTTAATCTAATAATGCTTAGTTTGTTTGCTTTAATCGTATTAAACCATAAAGGAGCACAGACAAGGCTAAATCAAGCAGACAGAGGATTTCATAATGTGTCTGTCATGGCCACCATCTGATTTCCTGACATTCGTCACAGTGCGGACTTGGAGCCCACAAATGGGCATATGGTATTTAAAGCCTCAGCTGCACCTCAAGAGGTACTGTACAGTTGTGCTATATGTTCACATATCTCTGGATTTTAAAAGAGTGATCAGGCAAAACACATTTATTTTATTTTCAAATGGGATTCAAATTAAACCACAAGTCCTTTTATTTCAACAGCACAATCTGTTGGTGGAGGGCGGGCTTACGAAAGAAAGTGGGTTTGGCTTACCAAGCTACAAGTGTACATCAGCCAATTATCTGAGAGCAGGGGCGTGCTGGTCAGCTGGTCTGTATTGTGGCGGGTCGAAGCGCGCGACGGCCGCCCCCCACCCCCATCTGCGATTAACTTCCATAGCGCCACAACCGCAATCGCACCCCCCACCACCACTCGATGATTACGTTTCAGCGTGTGACAACGCATAGAAATATACACACATCATTTTCGGCGCATGAAGGCCACCGTCCACAACTATTCCCGGGCCGAACTTTGGACCCAGTACTTCCCTGACTAACGGTGATGCAGTTCTGCACCTCCACCACTTGAGGCCTTCCACAAAGGGGACAGCATGCTGAGTAAATTACATCAGAGACAATGTAACTTGCATATGTTAAGGGTTAATATGACCCATCTTTAAACCCTTGTCTCTCCTTTCTAAAATGTCTTATGTTTCTCTGGCATTGAAATCATGTGGCATTACATACAATGAATATAACAAGTGTACACTCCCATGGTCAAATACCAGGTTTTTGTGAATATAAAAAAAATAAAACCGAGATAAATCATTTCAAAATATTTTCTGCCATTAATGTGACTTGTAACCTGTAAAACTCAACAGATTTTTCACATAAACAAATAAATAAATAAATAACGTAAGGAAGTAACTTTTTGAGGGGAGGTAAAAAATAAATAAAAAACGGAGATAATGACGTTCCCCAAGTGTGCACACCGTCCCATAACTGGGCTGGGGCTGTGTTCAGAATTAACCGATTACATTCAAGTTTATGTTAAATGTGTGTCAGCACACACCTGTCACGATTTAAAGTGCCGCTGATTAAGCCCAAATGAAGTTCAGCTTTTCTATTAGGCTTTTCCTGACCTTTGCTTTCTTTGCCTTCGAGTAGAAGCCTTAAGGTTTTGTGCTAACAACATTGACTCGTATATGGAACTGTTCACAATTGCTTCCACCTTCCACCCCAAAAAAAAAAAAAAAACAGCCCCAAAGCATAATGCAACCATCACCATGCTTCACTCTACATATGGTGTTCCTTTAGTGATGAGCAATGTTGTGTTTGCTTTGCACCAAAAATACCTTTTCAAATTATGGCTAAACAGTTCAACCACGGTCTCATTAGACCATTGATCATATTTTTCCATGTGTTTGGGATATCCTAAAAATGTAGAAGGAGTTATGAACAGTTCAAAATAGCATTATTTATCCCCTAACCATCAGGCTTCTACTAGAACCCCCCCCAACCCACCTCCAAAAAAAAAATGTCAGGAAAAGCCTACTACAACATCTGAAATATATTTGGGGTTAATCTGAGGCACTTTAAATTGTGGCAGTTGTGTGTTGGCTCCCTTTTAACATGAGTTTGAATGTGACTGGTTAATTCTGATCACAGCCACATCCAAGTTAGAAGAGGGTGTGCAGCTACATTATCTCAAAGGTTTATTTTGACGTTCCCTCACGAAAAGATGTTTTAAAAATTCACTCGAGTTGTACAGTTTAAAAGTCACATGACTGGAGGGAAAAAAAAAAAAACGCTTTGAAATGATTTATCTGTTGTCTCTTTTCTTGAATGTCACAAAATCCTAGTAGCCTCTTTGAACGGGGGTGTTTTAACTTTCTATATCCTGTAGCAGACGCAGCTATCAACCTGCTGCCTAAACTCCTACTGGTATCCAAATAGCAACTTGTAAACTGAACTGTGCTGTGTCCTAGCTGTTTTCAGTTCATATTGTACAGTGCAGATGTTTTATTTTGCCCATTATTGAGCATTGGACGACATGAATCCTAAGCATTTTATAGGATTTAAAGAAAAAAATAATGGGACTCAGCAGAGCACAGTATTCCCTCAAGACCAAACAGTGATACTGGATACATAAGATAATGAGAACAGGACAAAGCTGGGTTTGTGGGACATGGAATATACATGAGCAGACATGTGCTGCTGCAGCTGCAGAAAAAATGGCAATCCTTAAATCACATTTTTAATCTTCCACTCCAGCCCTGTAGGTGGTAGTGAAGCATTTTACAAGCTGTTTGCTAACCGCCTACTAAACAAATCAAGTCAGTAAGGACAATAACAGTAACAATACATGAATCTGCAGCTTTATCCAAACCGTCAGGGTAATTTAAGGGAATTTCTTCGGCTGTGCAACATTTTTCTACATATTTTAGAAGAAATTAATTAGAGTTTGTAATTTTTGTGGGGTGGGGTGGGGGGGGGGACAAGGAATCATCAATTGCTTTGATTTACTCCACTGTCCTTAGAAATGCATACAAACAGGAAACAATGTTTTAATTTCACTGCAAAAGAGAAAAATAATATGGCCTATCTCAGTGAAGGTGCACCCTAAAGGGAAATGTTATGTTTGCTGAATAAGGAATAGGTAATGAAAATGCTTCTGATGCCTTTGCAAAAAGAAAAGTGTGTGTGTGTGGGGGGGGCGGGGGGGGGCTCATCAGATCCTCGTCCCCGAAGAAAAAAATAAATAACTCATTCTCCATCAGTGAGTACGATCACTTGAATGGAATCAATCAACTGTGTTCCGCTTGGCTTTGCTCTTCGTTTCCAAATCCAATCTCTTCTGTCATCTCAGAGCACATTTATAAGGGCCCAGCCTCTTGATTATCTCCCTCCCTCGCCTCAACTCCCCCGCGTCTGCATGCTCCAATGTATTAAATTAAATGAGGTGTCTGTCCAGGTCACCCTCACCCCAGCATCCCATAGCCCTACCCTCACTGCTGGTAATCAAGGAAGAGGACCCCTCCCTGCAAGTGTTGTGCCAGCCAGGCTGCATAAATTACCATTAATGAGGGCTGGAGAGACCCGGAGACAGAAAGGAAGAAGAGAGAAGATTGCAGATAGAACTGCATTTACAGCTTCAAGCTGAATATCCACCAAGGGTTTCCTTATCATTTTACCATGTAAAAATGAGACATTGCAATTTCCTTTTAGGAATGACGGACATATTAAAAAAAAAAAAAAAAAAAAGCCAATTTTTGCCTTCCTATTTTCAGTGCTTGTAAACTCAAATGATGCATCAATACCAACTAAACACATTCACTCCAACTTGAACGTTTGACATCTGCCAAATAGAGTAAATGAAAAATAAAAGCTAAAATGGCTTTCACTTGATTGTTGCAAACTTTTACCATATTTTAAGATTTGATGGATTAGTGTTTTGTTAATTTTACCCATTCCAGAACATAAGGATATTTTTATATTTTTAATCAAATATGATCCAAAGCAACAGCTAAATCAAAACTTCAAAACTGCTCAATATCACTGCCAGAGAATGACTTGACTTGCTCATGTAAAATATTACATCAATAAATATCTCAGTGAAATGCAATGTTGTTTCTGCTAGTTGACCTTAGGATCACCAACCTGAAATATGAAGGATTTTGATATTTCAGTCAGCGGCGTAGCACCCGATTCTGGGCCCTCATATATGAGCCTTCTGATGGTAAATATTCATTTATCTACTCCCTAAGTTACACACCTCTATATACCCTGTAAATCCACTGAAATACTCACTAAAAGTTGCATAATTACTCAGTAGCCTAAATCAACTAATGAAGTCTCAAAAGTTACACGAACACTAAATACAGTATACTAAAATGTTATCTAGAATGTCTAAACTCCTTTTAAACCTGGCTAAATACTCCCTAATTCACCGAAATGCTCCTGAATCTACCAAAATACTCCTAAAAGTGACGTTAAATACTCTTAAATTTACTTAAATGCTCCCTAATAGTTACCTCCAGTAAATGCACGTAGATGCACTCAAATAGCTCTGAAAAGAAGAGAATAAGACTGATGGGAACACTTGAATGGTGTCATAATTTTGTGAATCTGTGAAGTATATAAAGTGTATGGCAACAGGAAAGGCCTTGCGGGGCCTCTTCTTGGGATGTCACTCAAACCTAGTGTAAGTGTAACCTATTGTAAGCTTCAAAAAAGCAAAACATTATACTTTAAAAATAACCAGAAGAATGCATAGCATGCAGCAGTGAAAAATGCTGAGCAAGAAAAAGCATTTACATTTAATATGCAAGTGCCGGGGGCCGGCACGGTGGTAGACTGGTTAGCACGTCCGCCTCACAGTTCAGAGGTCGTGGGTTTCGATACCGGCTCCGGCCTCCCTGTGTGGAGCTTGCATGTTCTCGCCCTGCCTGCGTGGGTTTTCTCCGGGTACTCCGGTTTCCTCCCGCATTCCAAAAACATGCATGGTAAGTTGATTGGACTCTCTAAATTGCCCTTAGGTGTGATTGTGAGTGCGGATGTTTGTCTCTGTGTGCTCTGCGATTGGCTGGCAACCAATTCAGGGTGTCCCCTGCCTACTACCCGAAGACAGCTGGGATAGGCTCCAGCATGCCCCGCGACCCTTGTGAGGATAAGCGGTATCGATAATGGATGGATGGATGCAAGTGCCGGTGTCGTTTTTAAGTAAATGTTAGCATACCATTTTGGAAATATTAGCTTGCTTGCTCCTAGCGTAGCGTGTGTTTCACCCTAGAACACTAATGTTAAAATAAAACCAATCACTAACGTCGGGTTAATTTAACCCAATATAATGTCCCAATATAATAAAATTCAGTTTTCATCAATTTATGTCAAAGTACAACACTGTATGCCAAATTAAAAGTTGTGTTCTTTAATTTCCCAATACAAAGTATCACATAAAAAAATGGTGTGGGTGAAAATCACCTGACGTTAGTGTTCTAGGGTTAGGCTGCTGAATGAGTGAATAAGTGACATTGAAATTCAAAACTTGAATCATAGGAAACATGAAAAAAAATCTAATTGACCAAGGCACACACTCACACAGCGTATACACACATCACGGTCAGGCATTATTCAGCTGTGGTCTTCTCTTGACAGTAGCTTCAGGAGTGGCTGTTATTAAGCAGAAGCCAAGAGCCTGTGCTTGAGCTACAGAGCACAATAAAAGTTCCCTTTTTCTTTAATTAACTTTTACGAGCTCCGAGTAGAACATGCTGTGACCTGACTAGTTCTCCAGCACTGATTATTTCTTACCTTCCACAACAGGCTATCCTCTTTTCTGCTCTTCCTGAGACACAACAGTAAACAATAACATATAAAAATGGGCATTGAAATAAAGCAAAGGTCTGATAAAACAGTTGTAGAGAGATTATGTGAGTCAAATAACATTATGTAGTGTGAGTGCTTTAGTTTAATTTCAAACAAATACTTAAAAAAATACATCCTGCACACCTACCTGCACATTTTCGACACAATGGCGATGGAAAATCTTCAAGTAAAAAGGCATTTACAAAGCACTGGGGAGCACAGCTAAAGCTATGAATGTCACAGAGTCATGCCTCTATAGAAATTTTAATTAATATTTCTCAGTCAGCAACATAGCAAGCAGCCCACTTCTTTCTTACAAACAAACAAAGACAGACTTCTTTTCATCATGAAGTGAAATGCATAGGTCCTGCTGATCGAAAAGGCTACTCTCTGCCTAGTTCATCTCCTCTATCTTGTAAGGCATGATAAAAGGAACATTATAAAGGAGCGGAAATTGCATTTGTGACAAGCCTGTGCTGAAAAGAAAGAAAAATACATTTTTTTATCCATTATATAATGGACAACATTTACATCAATATCTGGCATGGACATTTCTTTTCAACCGCTGAATCCACAAAGATATACCGGTAGTTGTTAATATCCTGACTTAACTGACTATGTTATGTATCCTTTTGAATTGGTATTGGACTCTTTGAAAAAGTGAGACAAAGCTGCATTACACAGTACAGTGAATATTAGTGTTTATGTCCGCATGAAAACTTAGTTATTAAATCTTGCTCACAAATTCCCTTACAATAATACGCCTATACTCTAATATGGAATGTTGTGAATGATGGCAAACAAAGTTTTAAGTGTAGCATACATACATACTAAAAAATGTAAAAATGAAGAGTGCAGTAACATTTTGTGTCTTAATTTACAGCTATAGAGATTACATATAAACTGCAAAAGACCAGAAAATATACATTTAAGATTACACTTACCAAGGTTTGTTTATTTTAACATTGTTGATAAGGTTGTGTTGAAGAATATCTATGAAATGTCGCTCAAAAAAGTTTTACAAAGGAGAAAAAGAGGGGAATGGGGACCATGATTGATGGTCAGGGACGGGCAATTAGAAGTATTGATTAAATCTTCCATTACAAAGCATGCTGATGGAACCAATTACAGCACAGTAAACATTTTACAGCAGCCATTTCTGTAATGAAAGGGAAACAGTTAACGTTGTCACCATTATGTTCAAAGCATATCGTTTGGGCAGCCAAAAACACGGCAAACCGTCCATTAAATGAAATGTCATAATTATTGGATTGGAAAACACAATCTCACCAAAACGAGCAAAGTGGTGATAACATATTTGCTGTTCAGTGGCCACAAACAACAGCTCTACATTCTGTTCACAAATCAAAGCATTTTGGTGTTGGTGTCAGACTGGTTGTCATACATACAAAAAGACAGCCATCAACTTGACAGTATTCTCTGGACAACAGTCAACTACAGTAGCTATCTGTGATGCAATTTTCGTGAAATCACGAAAAAGAGCAGCCTGCAAAAACTTTTACTGAGACCCTACATAAAAATAACAATGTAAAACCTGATCAGTTTAGATTTGACAGAAATCCAAACATTTGTATAAGGATAATGGATATTAAAACACAAATTTAAAAGTGTCCATATTCATTTCAGTGTGTTGTCATGTCATGTGTCATGTCAAATATGTGTTGAAATACTAAATGCTTTCACATAAACTATACTAGTTTACTCATTAAAAAACAATAGTGATTGTCGTTTAATGCATATATTTTTTGTTTTGTTTGCGGACAATGCACCTCAGTGGGCTCTAAAATTTACTGTACTTGTATCACTCATAAGCCAAGCAAACAGTACGATACAATCATGATGAATATTGATACGGAATGGTAAGAAGAAACATGGGATGGCATTGGATTTCAGTGCCGTACTGTTTTTTGGGTTGTTTTTTTTTTAGAAAATGCATCGAAAAATGTTGTCAAGAAACAAAAGTGGCACAGCACAATGGCTGACCACAAAAGCAGTGGGGGAATAGAATGAAAACGAGAGAGAGAGAGAAAGGTTGAAAGGCTGAAAAAAGAAATTAGTTTATGTATATTGCAGGCCATTCACACACACACACATTCCATCTGCAATCCCATCAGCTGTCAAATTGGGAAAACGATGTGGATGTGAGATCTGCAAGAAGACCTGAACTTGGCGCACCACTGAGAGCTAATCAAAACACAATCACGCTCGCTGCCAGAACAGATGCACACAGGCCAGCGTCTGTACACTCATTCTCTCTGCTCGCACTCACAGCCCAGCAAACTGCTTGTCTCTCCCTTTCGTTTTCACAAACGGTTTCACAAATCTGTACATAACCATGCACAGACTCACAGAAAAATATTAACTCGCAGTCACACATGGGCACGTGTATTCCATTCCATTCCATCTCAAAATATCCAACGTTCTAAAGTGGGACAAGGCATATGAAACCAACATGTTAAACCCCAGCTCATGTCTGTCACTCTGAAACTTGCCTTGAGTTTACACCGGAATCTCTGGTAGTATAATTCTAAATTCGATTCTTCAATATCCTTTGGAAAAAATACACTGTATCTCGAAAGTTGCACTAAACTTCCTCCTTCAACACCTGCAATGGGGTCATTCCACCCCACTGAGTGAAACCTGACTTTTTCATTTTTTTCTCAAATTTTGTGTGTACTGTGAGTATGTCATAGCATTCAAAGCCAAATTTCCAAATTTCAGCTTAATTGGATCAACGTTTTTCAAGGTACGGCAGTTTTTTCCCCCACTTTTTGGCCTCAATGGCCGTGGACGTCCAATTTCACATAGCCTTTTTTCAGCAACCGCCAGTCTGATTAAAAAACAAAACAAAACAAAAACAACAACAACAAAAAATGTATCACTGGAAAGGGGAAATCGTAAAGAATCCAATCTGGCATTTGTTTTTGCATCAGATTACATTTGATATAAATTACCTTTTGGCCTACATTGTGACCTTGATATTCACAATAAGCGACACACCCAGCCATGACGACACAAATCCAAAAGATATAGACATAGGCGTCAACTACAACATATCAAAAAAACTGTAGATGCTGACATAATGGGTCCCCGTTTCTTCAGAATTGTCAAAATATCCAATCAGTGTGTCCTGCCATACATTTATATACACAGTGTCCAAGCTGACGAGCTCACGTCAGAGAAACCTTAGTTCACAAAACAAGCATCAATACAATTTTTACAATCATCCAAGTTTTCTGGAAAGTTCAAACAGTGGTTAGAAATCCTGGCCAGTGCTCACATCATAATGAGAAAGTCTGTAGTTTCTTGTTGAAGATTTCAAGAGAGGAGTGCTGATCATACAGTGAACACACTGAATCAGGAATCCAACAGCACTGACAGCAGTCATCTCATGATGGCCGGTCGAAGCTCTCAGGGTGCATGGACTTTATAGCCTGTGGTCACCAAATTCCCCAGAAAGTTACTCACCAGACCAATCCATGGGAGATTATCGTTGCAGCAGCACACACAGATTTTGGTCTACATTTAATGGCACTGCAAATACTGTGGTCCCAGAATGGCGCTCGAGCAGAGCTTACTTTCCATGCAGGTGGCTATGCAGAAGCGACAGAGGAAAATCGGAAAGTGTGGACTTTTAACATAATGTCAGTCATTAGACAAAGGGTCACGCAATTTTATGAAATATGATCAGTTACTTGAAACTACTTTGACTTACCGTACATTGCTCTGAAGTATGACACTCAGACAGTCTCTTGACTGCTGATGTGGCACACAAAGGAAACAGAAATCATGACCATGCTCCTCCTCTGAGAACTAAGAACTTCAAATGGACTTCTGTAGGCATTAGCTGCTAAACACAGAATTGAATAGGGGTTATGTTGTAGGCCTATACACTATCCCGATTTCTTCAGATATGAACATGAAAACCCCTCCAATTTTTTAATGTTATAGTTGACACGTAACAGCTCCATTTTTTTGTATTTGTGTCATTGAGGTAAAGTAAATTTCAAGGTCGAAACGTAGGCCATTTGCCATCGCCTTCTGCATGTGACATTTCACTTCCGGGTTGTCGCTAGCTAGGATCTCAATTTGGAAAAATGATTACTTAGCCGAAATATACGAATATACTTCACACTTGAGCTTTAAGGCATGCCATGGAAAATGATCACATTTCACTTAAAGTGGAAGTCAACCCAAACATATATTTTCTAAAGAATATGTTCTATGCAGGCCCACTATTTGAGACAAGGCATTCTGATTATTATTGTGTTTGTGGAATGTGAGTTAAGCAACAAAATCCCCCCATTTTTAGCCATCTCTGGGGGCGACCATTTTGTCCCTTCTGTCGACTGAAAATGACATCGCACACCCTCAGGGCTCAGATAACGACCAATCATAGCTCAGCTTCAGAAACCTGGTGAGCCGTAATGCCATTCCATTATCTGAAAAATTATGTATTTATAACAAATAAAGTATCTTTGTTCCTCTATCTATAACAATGAATTATAGTTACAGACAGAACAAATAAATGATCTTCTATTAGCTCATAGAAAGTATATTATTGACATATGTATCCACTTTATGTAACTTTTATTTTTTGGGTGGTGTGCCGTGAGATTTTTTTTTTTTTAACTTAAAATATGCCCCTTGGCTCAATAAATGTTTAAATGTTGGGAATCACTGTCCTAGGAACAACAAACTCACTGATAGCAGAGTAGATTAAGTATTGCACGCCCCTCCCTCCCAAATAAAGCGGACCAGGTGGTGTGGGATGCCAGCACCCTTAGCAAGTAAACCAATTTGAGCCCATTGACCCAATGGTTTTAAGACATGCATTGTAAATTTGAAACACAGAATTTGAAATGATAAATTCGACCCTCCACCCCTCAAAACCTCCTTGCCCTGCCTCCAAAACCTACACCACTGGCTGCGTAAATGTTCATATGAGGGAATGTCTGAGGACATCTGCTGGACAGCAGGAGAATGTAAGGATGGGTAGAGTTCAGTAGAGTGCAGTATCAGACAGTATGGCAGTATGTAGTGCACTTTGTTAAAAATACCACCTTCTACTGTACCCTATTCCTGAGCAGTACTCATTGACACCCAGCACAATCACTGTAGTACTGTATGCTACTTGTACACCATGCAACCTTCATTTTCACAGGCACTAGATCTAACCTTGGTTATTTGTAACCTTGTTAGCGCCAACACTGCAAGGATAAAGAATAAGTGAGCCAATCCCCTTAGTTTGCACACACGCGTGCGCACACCCAAAGCACGCACCAACCTATTCACGCGTCCGCTCACACAATCTGTCCCACTTGTATTTCCTAGTCAGTTGACCAGTGTTTGCAGAGTTGAATAATTGTTAAATTATTCATGCTGTTAATAACCAGCTGAGTCTCCGAGGTACAGAGTTGCCTTGTTCAAACATTGCCGCGTGTGCGTGTGCATGTGGGTGCATGTGCGTGTGTGTGCAGAGCATAATGAAATTGAGGACAGTGTTTAAACAGTGGGGTGAATGTGTATGTAGAACGTGTATGTGATCGCAGGATGAGTTATCACAGACTGGGCTGAATTGACTGATATGCTACTTGAGGGTGGTTATAGGAGGGACTTTTGTGTCAACATAAAGGGAAAGAGGTTTTGTCAAACGGAAGGTCACTCTACAGCAGTGCTTCTCAATTATTTTCTTTGACGCCCCCCTCGGAAGAAGAAAACATTTTTCCCCACCCCAAATATTTGCCACGCCTATAGATGGTATCATTTGTGTATAAAATTGTTACAAGTGCAAACAGACAAAGACAACAAAAAGAAAAAGATCAACATGTTCCCCCGGGGTCACATATATTTGAATCTCGTCTCCGTACTTTTTGGCAAATCCCAGCTTGGCTTTCCTATTCTTCTTGCTAATGAGTGGTTTTCCTCTTCTAGCGTAGCGTATGTACTTCTGTCCATGATCCTGACCTTCACTCCCGCCGTCTAAAGATTTTCACTGATGCATCTAACAGTTTGTGGGATTTTCTTTGCAGCTTTCAAAATGTTTCTGTCATCAACTGCCCTTGTTATCCTTGATCTAACCCTTCAACATCTGTTACCTAGCGCAACAGTGGTTCCTTTCTCCCTAAGGTCATTCCTTATAATGGCTGTGATCATTTTTTGTGAAATGGTCCTTCATAGATTTGCATCTTGTCTTAGCTTTACAATTGCTTGCATTTCCACATATGGGCTACTCTGTGGTTTTCACGTTGACTTTCCTAAATGTAGTATTCACAGTCAAAACCCGATTCAAAAGTGGGCATAGATGTTCAGCACTATTTATTGTTTCAATAATCACTGTACCTGTAGTTGGGTAGACCAACAAAACACAGCACGATCCAATACTTTCTCACATGAACAGTGGGTGTGTTACGAAAGGCACTGTCTTGTATGTCAGAACTGGATGTAAACATATTAAAAAAAAAAAAAAAAAGGCTCATATGGTGATTTTGCATCTCACATTGATCTACAGCAAAAATAAGCACTTGACCTCAGTGTTCCAAAACATTTCTGTTTGTCAGTGTAAAAACTAAAATAAATGTTAAAAAAAAAACCTACCTTTACTATCTAACGTGAAATGTGACTTTTGGGTGCAGCATTTGGAATGGCTGGTTGGTGTATTGACAAAAGTATGACTACATTGAGTCTACACAAACGTACGCAATATCAGTGCAAGACATTAATAGTTAAACATTCACCATAGTTAATATCATAATCCTGCCCGAATGAGCGTGCTTTGTCTTCTTCTTTGTGACTTGGAATCAACTAGACTGTCTTCAACGTTTTCCAGCATGTCTGTTTTTTCCCTTCAAGGGGCTAGGTGCAGGGAAAAGGCGGAGGCATTGGATGACCTTGGCAAAGGTCTGATGATTTGTGTAGATTGGCAATGGAGATAATAATGGAGAAATTAATAAGGTAAGGTTGCATTGGCCTGAGGGATAGGCTCCAACGTTGGAGGTGCTGGTGCGGGGCAGTGTAGGTCTGCAGTATTGGGGATGATTGGGTTCGGGAGGGGGCGGGCGGGGGGGCTTGGGGGTGCTGAGGGCGCATGGCAAGAAGGGGTAAAGGGTGGAGGGGGTCGGGATGGAGAGGGCGCAAAGTGCACGATTTCCTTAGGAGCGGTGTGGTGCTGCAGTCCATGCTGTCACACGTCAAAGAGGGAGCAAATCAAAGGCAGCTCTTTTGATGAATATAAAACAGAGCCCTGCTGAGAACCACTCTCCCTCCCTGCTTTTCTAATCACAGGGCTGCAGAGGCGACGGGCTGCGTCAGCCCCCCTCCCACCCCCCAATCCCAACCTAGCCCGTGCGGCACAAAACGAACGAAACCCAGAAACAAGGAGAGGAAGACAGACGGCACCAGCACGATCTCAACAATGGCTGCTTTATAATAACAGTAAACATTTGTCCTCTGGAGACGCGTGCGCAGAAAGGATGGGTGGGGCGGGGCAAGATGCTACAGCTGGGTTTATGTTTTATCCGTAAACATCAAACAGTTATAGTTGCTTGGCTACCGGGCTTTATAAAATTGCGTCTGACATTTGCTCAAAAATCTGTTCTTCAGAGAGAATCAGATGCTGACTAGGATTCTGACTGATGCGAAGCTGTTGAATTAGGCAGGAATAAGACACTTGCAGGTTTAACAAGCATTTCGGAATGTGCTTCTTGATTGGCATTACACCTGTTCTCTTACTTAAAAATAATACTGACCTTCAATAAAGCACATGGATTGAAACTTGAATCCCGCATGCAAGCTAAACCATTTTGTTTGCCATAATTAGTTTCAGTACGATGTAGTAGTGCCCTTCTACTACCGCCAACAAAAGTCTTCAGTGCAACACTCCTAAAGTTGAACAATTCATAATCAGACTAAAAATCCATCCATCCATTGTCCTAACTGCTTATCCTCACGGGGGCGGTGCGGAGTGCTGCAGCCTATCCCCGCTGACTTGGGGCAGCAGGCGGGGTGCACCCTGAATTGGTTGCCAGCCAATCGCAGGGCACAGACTCGAAATGTTTTGAGAAAATCTACCTATAAAGTCAGGCAAAAGTTCACACTGCTCTCACGCAAGTTGTCATCAGACACTTAGCATGTAAGATCCGTTGTCTGTCTCTATTGTGCAAGATCAAGCTCAGCAAGCACGAAAAAAAAAAAAAGGTTTAAACTTCTCCAATGCCACCATACACATCATTTTTGAGTTGTGGGTTATGTTCTCATTGTTGCTGTGTGAAATAAGAAATGATTCACCTAGAAAGAGAGCATTTGCCAAAGCCACGGTCTCGTCTGAAGTCTTCGCAGCCTGTAATACTTTATCAGGATATTCAATCAGAAGTCAGCTTCAGAAGCACTGCCTAGCCGCTCCTCCTCAGGGCAGTGTTCTCCTTGTCCCAAGGCAGCATTTGTGTGTGACACCAAAGTCCACTCCCACCCAAGCCTGAGGCCCGGAAAGTGACACATGCATTGGTGTCACTGCTGTTTCACCTCTTGCCTGCTGAAGTATGAGGCAATTTCCTGTGAGTGGTGCATGGCGAGAGAGTGAGCAAGAGAGAGGGATGGTAGGTGTAGCCCAGCTCTACCGTTCTCTTTGATACTGTCAAGGAAGAGTAATAGCTCTCTGCAGCAATAGCCACCACTAAACTAATGTAGTGTGACTTTGCTTCTCCGTTCCAAAGCATTACCACCGTAGTGAGTAGGAAGGCGGCGGCAGGACTATGAACAAAGTGTGAGGAGTAGGAGAGAAGCTACACGGTAGAAATAAACAAAGCTTTACGATTGCCATTCGCCTTCATGAAATTCGAACCAACTAGAAATTGGTTAGTATTTGTCCAGTTGGGCAACTTTTGTGCACCAAACTATTGCACTCTACTCACCTGAACTGGTTCTGTCGGAACAGACTGCCTTTACAGTGATGTTCGTGCCGGCTAAAGTGATGGCGGTTGCACCATGGTGACCACACCCAACGCTAGACTACCACATACAGTACCTTCTGCATATGCCTGAGATGTAAAACCCCTTCATACCATCAGGTGGCAGTAGTCAGTCTTACTCATTCAAAAGAAAAAAAAAAAAAAAAGGCAAGCAGAAGCTCTTCGCTGTGCAATATCAAAGTGTAAACAAAGCATATAAGCGTAAATTTCACTCTCGCTACCACACTCTGCCTGTCTACTAAGAAGTTGCAGTTGGCACTGTCAGCCTTTTGTCTAAAACAAAGAAGGACTAAAACAGTCTTGTGAGGCTTGCAAAAAAAACAAGTTTACGAGAAATAAACTTATGTATATTAAAATGAAAGGTGTTGTGACACAAATGAATTCTTCTCGTGCAGTGATTCGCCATCCAAAAGCCCATCGGACTGATCAATTGTCATAGAGAACCTCTGACAGCCGACGCCAATTCAACATGTTGAATCGACCATAAAACTGCCCAACGACAGCTGACTGACGTTGTCGACAATGCTCACCGATTGCTTGTTGACCGACAGTCGCCTTGGTGTCTAACGGCTTTACTTTCCTAATCTACATTCCCAGCGGTCATTATAGCCTTGCTCAACTTGTGAATTGATCCCTCATAACATCAACAACGTAACCAGAAATGGCAAAGAATACATCATTGTATACCGCTAAACTAATCACACTTCTAAAAAATATTCTTAAAATAGGTGGGACTCGAGGGTGATTAAAATTGTGCAATATTGCAATTCATAAATGTAGAATTAACGTCGCAGTCATTCTCCAGAGATGCATTCAGATGTAAAGAGAGAGTGGGTCTGTATGGCCTAAGGGCTGGGAGCCAGCCCATGATTCTGACCTTGACTTCTATATCCAGTCAGTGCCATCATTACAAATCCAATTAACAGGTTCCACAAAGCTATAGTGCTGAGCCAGCTCTACAACTGTGTGACGTCTGCATTAAAAGGTAGACGATGTGAACATGATTTAGTTATTGGCTCATATCAGTTTAGTTGCTGAACTGTGGCTCACTGTGAGTGTTGCTTTCACAATTGCAGTACGTATCCAAAATTCAAGAAATTGAGTTACTTGCATTTATTTGCAAAAAAGGACAATTCTTGCCGTACCCTCAAACCTGCTCTTTTGACTTACTGTATACGTCCGAATGCCTTCGGTCAAGGTCTCTGACCAAGGCCTAAGACCTGCTTCTTGTGTTTCTTTTCATTCACAATTCTCTTTCCACTGTATCATTGCACATTGCACCATCGGAGGTTTTGTGTTTCTGAATGGGCCACTATTACGGGTCATTATTTTTGTTCCGATGGCAGCCGCAACAGGGCAAGCTTGTCGTTTTGAGTTCTTCCTGAAGCTCGGTACTACGGAGCCTCTTTGATCTCTCGCCAATGCGACAAAGCAGTACCACCAGGCCTCGCAAATGAGCCTCTTAAAACTCAAGCAGCAGGCAGCTACATCAAGTACAGCTTTGCAAAAAATATGCAGATCCACGAGAAAAAAAATACTGGGTACTCAGTAGGGCTGCTCGATTATGAAAAAAAATATGAATCAACATTATTTTGGTAATAATTGAAATCACGATTTTTCAACCGATCATTTGTTTTTTTGGTACAGAACAATAAAATGTTTAAACTTAAAAAATATAAAGAGACATACATTCTTTGAAACACTATAATTATGTATGTTCCTTTTGGACCGAGCAACATTTATAAAATGAGTTATTGTAAAATGAAAAAATATTACAAATGTATGAATTCAAGTATGATTTAAAGTTAGAAAAAAATGCATATTAATAATCGTTTTTTACGATTATGCAAATATTGTAATAATGGAGTGTAATCGTAATTGAATTTCGATTAATTGCACAGCCCTAGACCTCAGCTATACTTATATTTTCTTACATTTTCTTAACCTACGGTGAAAAAAAGAGCATGCAGAAGAAGGTTTGCCATTCTTAGTCCAGAATAATCTTTTCAATTTGGAAAAGATTTTTAAAGGAAAATCGCTGTACTTAATAAACATTTTTAAAAAATAAAAAAAGGTTGCAAACGGTTGCAAAGACATTCGCAAACACTTTTAACGGTCGCAAACTGTTTTTCTGGGCACAACGCAATTTTGATCATCAAAATTTCCTGGTGACAAGAGAAGCTAATTGTGCACGTCTGACAAACGTCTTTGCAAACCCTTGAACAAACCCTGATGAAAAATAAACAGCTGTATAGCCTCTGTGCTTTGTGGACACAGAATTAGCCAATTCTGATTTTAAGAATGACATTTTTTTAAATAATGAGATCAATGTCTTCATTTATATGTTTATATAAGCATAATGTATACATGTCAATGTATGTACATATATATATTTATTCATTATAAGCTTTTACATGACATGCCGTATTTTTGACCTGTTTGACTGCATTTTATGTCATCCATTATTGACAATACATTTGCACCGTTGCGGTCAAGCAAATATGTTTATTTAATTGATAATGACACAACGTAATGCTGCTTTCAGTGTGCGTGTCTACTCTTCTCTAGTCCGCTCCCAGCTAGTTGAATATCTCAACAAATTATACAAAATCTGAACAAAATAATTTGCACTACTAATTTTTGAGGGAAGTGTTAGAAATGCATCACAAGGTGTAGCTCTTAGAAATGGTTATATACAGTAACTCTGGATGCCGATCAGCAAGGTGCTTGGCTAGATTGGACGTGTTACCACCTCGAGCCACGGTAGTTTTAAAACAAGCCTTACAGATGCGCTTTGTCATGTTGGTCGGCTTGCCATCGCTTTAGGCCATGTAAGCAAAAAAGTTCCATTTAAAACTTAGCACGTCATGCTTTTCAACGAGGAGTAGGACACTACTCTGAAAAATAGCTTACAAAATCGGAATATTTGTAAAATAACTGAGTGAATGATTAGATCGCAATATTAAAACATGAATCTGAAAGAACTATAACAAGGACAAATAGATTTTGAAATTAGACACTCTTGAATACAGTAGTAGCCATCACACTGCATCCATTTGTATTTCTGCCATTAAAGAACATACAGTATGTAGTTGCAAGCTCAGCACTGCTGCCACCTGCACTTGTCATCAGCACTAGTCCTTTTTCCAACTTGACACTTTGGCGTTAATGCCAGAGGCCCTCTTTCTCATTCAACAAGAAATCAAAATGATAATGACTCCTTATTAGAAATTCTATCTGGAAGGCCACATAGGAAACATCAAAAGGTGCTGACAGGGTGACTGGGGGCAAGCATGGGGCTTAATGATAATCCACATCAAAGCAGAGGCCAAGGATGTGGGGACATCTATCAGGCAAGCAGGACTGTAACAGAAAAATAAATACAGAGCGGCAAAAAATTTTCAATCCACAGCCAGGATAATTCACTGCTCTAAAATTGGAAAGCATTATTGGACCATTCCCAAAAGAAAAAGGCACTTCTGTGGGGCTGATGTGCCCAGTTGAAGGAAAGCCTGGACAGATGGACTGATGTTGTTTGGTAAATTATAAATGATAGCCCCTCTGAAATGACATAAAGGAAATAATAAAATAAAACACGTTCTGGCGCCAGGATGACCGTGCACTGGAAATGTGCACTTCAGTAAACAATCAGCCAGTACCAATTATATCAAATTGGACTTGTTATGGAGCATTGCTATTCTGGCAATGGCACAGTCAACCCTTTAATTTCTAGACTGTACTGTTATCTGTTATCTGTTTGCTTCTATTTCAAATTCCCAACAAACACTTTTCACACAGATCCAACAAAGAGCAGCTCGGCAGGTTCTTGAAAGTGACCTTTTTTGGCAGGCAGCTTAGCCAGCCATTCCTCTGTCCGTAGCTATGTGGCCACAACCTCTGGAGGCAGTCTCACCTCCTTCTAGCTTCCACATCAGACACAATAAAATGGGATTATCATCACAAACCTCCGTCAGTAAATGATTACCAACCTGGAAACCTGCTATCTTGCATCAAAGATTTTATTTCAAATTATACAGTAGGCCTACTGTATATTTGTGTGATAGATTCTGAGTGGTAGGGCGGACAGCCATTCCAGTCACAAAATGACAAATTACACTGGGGAACAGTTTGTCATAAATACTCTGTTGAGTCAGATTTTTATGCTGACAAACGACCATTGGCATGCTAATTTCAAAATTGCAGTCAGGTTTTTTTTTTTTTCGAGCACATCAATTATTTTATCCACAGTTTACCCTCCGGATAAGCAAAATTCTATTGACTAGCTGAAGTAAGAATGTAGTAAGAAGAGCTGATTACGATTGGACTCACCCAATTGGACTTTGCTAATGACCAATCATGGCTCAGCTTCAGAAAACAGATGAGCCGTGATTGGTCATTACTTGAGCCCTGAGCGACTGTGATGTCATTTTCAGTTGACAGAAACTGACAAAATGGCCGCCCCCTGACATTGCTAAAAACGGTTGGATTTTGCTGCTTAATTCATATTCCACAAACGCACTATTAATAGGAATGCAATGTTTAGTGAAGGCGCATAGAACTTATTATTGCAAATATTATGGGGGGTTGACTTGACTTATATTATATCTTTAACTTGACGTGATACAACATAACTGAGATCGGTTTTGGATTCCGCATCCAAAAATTTGATAAAAACAGCTGTTAGACCTAACTCAACCAAAATTGTGTTCCCCAGAGTTATTGGAAAAACATTTTAAAATACAGATTTGTGATGCAGCAAACTACTGGGACTGTACTGGCCCTAAAGGATTGAAAAAGCATTTGGATAAACCGATCCATTTTAAACGGGTTCTATTAAGGAAATCTTGTTTTGTAGTTGCCTGTAGATGGGTATAGTAGTTCGGTCTCTGACCGACCTACCTAGGTGTCAAGTGTGAAACTGCAGAACCAAGTGCATGCTATCTGAACAAGCCAGTCTGATTTTTTTTCCTGGTTGTGACATAACAGTTCAGCAAATTTAGACTACACTGAAATACTTTAGACTCAAAGGCTAACTAGTGCTGCAGTATTGGAATGAGATTAGCATTAGAAAACAATATTATCTGTGGCAGATTTTGATAAATGACACATACTTGACTATTTGCTTAAGTTATCAACATGGGGGCTGTGGCCACTGCATGCACCACATAATATACAAATCTGCACATTAACTGACAGTTTGAAGTGCTGCCTCAAGTGAAAATACAACCAATGCTTTGACAGTCTTTATGGCGCATTACCCCTAGTTATCATAGTAATTAAAGTTGGTTGTTCATGTGTTGACACCTGCAGTAGAAGAGATCGGTGTAAGCATTGGTTTATTTACGTGAGACAGGACCACCCCCTCAAAACGGTCTGATTTTATCCAAGCTCAAACAAGTGTGCTCCATTTCTTGGATCTGTTATTAAGACACCTGGGCCTGTTTTAAATTGGGGGGTGAGCACAATAGGTCTCCTTTTGACATTAAACTCATACGCCAATGTAATTTAGCGTGAAAACTGCTGATCTACTGGTTGAGGGGTGCTGGCAAATGGCAAACCATACTAGACCCACTCAGTGGCTTTTAGAAGAGGAGTTTATGAAGGTACCAATAATATTCTGAGACTGTAATTATCAACTAGATCCTTGTTAGAATCCCATTCTTCATAGGATTCCGAGAGCAGTATTGCTGACTTGATTCTCTTACGTCCCGAGGAGCAGAAAATTTGCAACAGCAAGCATTTACTGGCCTTCCCATTACTCAGTAATGTAATTACTTTGCACTTTAACCATTGAGATTTCATCCACACAAGAATTTGACATTGCACCATTAAATCGGCACAACACAAATGCTTGGACGGGTAATAAAGATATTCATTCCACTAAACTGGACTTCCGCCAAACGTAAAATCAAGATTACAGGGGAAACTCAAGCACATCTGTTGCTGGATTAAGAATGGTTGATAGTTAGGTATGTCTCGCTTGAACATGAATGGTGCACTGAATGTGGATGAATGCCACATCAGCTGCACAATATCAGCAATATGTACCCTTGTTTGCAATTGCTGTAAGATCCAAATCCAGATGGCATATAGGTAGATACAACCTTGCCCTTCCTCAAACACTACCAAAACCATATTCTTCTGAAGACCTGGGGAATTTTAATCAGTCGTCATATCAAAGCATACATTCCTTCTCTGATTATAATTGCACTTCAAACAAAACATCATTATAGCTTCCAGAGTAGTTTCTCACAAAGAATGTTGGAAGAAGCTTTATGCTGGTTCCCAGGGGCCACCTTCTCCTTCTCTGTTATGCTCTTATTAGCGTGTCTCCCCCCCACTCTCTGATGGAGGATCCAATGCTATTCATTCTTGACCTCTGTGTTGATGGAATTTCTGGCTATCACTTGTTCATTACATTATTTTGGAGATGACCTCTTATTGTCTGTTGCAGCTGTACATAAACACTATTAAATAAAAAAATGTGCAGAAATGAATCATGTGAAAAGGGAAAAGCAAGGAGAGGAAAACCTTCTATGGTGAATGCTGAAAGGTCTTCTCTCCATGGCTTTAACTGTCCTACGAGCAATGATAATCATCCCAAGTAGTTTGCTAATCATCTTGGTTAATTGTTCACACAATCACTGAATCATTGCTAAAGAAAAACAGTGACAAACAGTGCATTTGATACCTGGACATTCAGTGTAGATTTACCTGACTTAAACCTCTTAATACTGCCACTAGCATGTCACAATTATAGAAAACCATTAATACTATACAAAAAAGGCAATGTAACACAACTGTGCCAAACACATCACCTGGACCAGTTCTGAATAAATATTTGTCACGTAACAAGACAAAAAACATAAAACAGTTAAAGGGTAAGTCAACCTAAACATATTTTTTTCACGAATATGTTCTATGCAAACCCACTAGTTGAAACAAGGCATTCTGAGAAATATTGCACAACTGCTCAGGGTTCAGGTTCATTTTTTTTATTCAGGCACAAGCAGGAGGTTTGCATCCAAGTTAGGATTGTTTGGTCTTGGAAGGGGTCTCCCGAGTGCCATTAAAGTTTACATGTTGAAGGACAAATGGTACTGGGTGTTTGAATGAATAAAGGGGATTGAATGAGGTTGGATTGAGTAACGGGACAGACTTTTACTGCGGCAGTCTTGATGTCAAGCGTGAATGGCTAGCCTGGCTAGGACGCCAGCTTTGGACTTGATGAGGTAGCCCAGCTGAATGATATACATCGGCAGCCGCTGAGAGCTGTCCATTAGTTGCAGGGGCCTCCTGTAAAACGCAGCTTCACTACATTATTTCCAAATACATCAGTCAGCGTTGCGCAACACAGATAAATTCTAATGTGTTGGAAGTGTAATGCATACTCTCACCACTGTTATATTACACTGCAGGTTAGGAGGGCAGTAAGAGCGAGGGGTGAAAAATGTAATTTATTTTTCACCGTAGCCAGTATTCTTCCCATTAGCTTCAAACAAGAGGTAAGTTATGGACTTTAACAAGCGACTTTAACCACCGTAGCACACTGCACACATGAATGCAGATACAAGAAGTGAGCAGCGGTGAAAGAGCTGAAGGCGGATCAGGGGTAATCTAAATCTAAATTTGTTAATTGCCTCACAACAGGAAATAATCAATTTATGAATACATATTATTCCATGTTAACTCTGAGCCATTCTGGGATACAAACATTCATTCATTCATTCATTATCCATACCGCTTATCCTCACAAGGCGTGCTGGAGCCTATCCCAGCTGTCTTTGGGCAGTAGGCGGGGGACACCCCGAATTGGTTGCCAGCCACTCGCAGGGCACACAGAGACAAACATCCACACTCACAATCACACCTAGGGGCAATTTTAGAGTGATCAATTAACCTGCCATGCATGTTTTTGGAATGTGGGAGGAAACCGGAGTACCCGGAGGAAACCCACGCAGGCACGGGGAGAACATGCAAACTCCACACAGGGAGGCCGGAGCCGGGATCGAAACCACGACCTCTGAACTGTGAGGCGGACGTGCTAACCAGTCGACCACTGGTTACAAACAGTGTTTGATAAATTTAGTGGGCTTAACGGGTTTTAGCGACTCAACTGAACAGTTATTTTGCTGCCAAGTGCAAAAGTGTGAGTTATTGTTTTGATTAGCATTTGTTGGTTTGCGAGTTGGCAGGATTACCCCAAAACTCAAAAGCTATTTCCAAACCTTTTGGGAAGCTGCAGCATGCACCAATTGAACACCCCCCCCCCCCCCCCCCACACACACACACACAACAGAACAAATGGTTTATGGGCTGTATTAGCCGTTACATTTGGGTAAAGATTGATGCAAACCAATATCAAACTGTTTTATCACTGTTTAACTCACTATGGAACTGTTCAATAACAGTAAGCTACCGTAACAGTCGGGTCTTGGCGGTAGTCTGCACTCGACTTTTTACAGGATCCTAGTATACTGTATTAACTTTTCTACTGAGCCACATTAACTTGAAATTTCCTACAAATCCAACTGAGCATGAAGTGTCATGTCTCCTTGTCTTGCATATCATCATGTGCCAGCTCTGCTTATCTCAACAAAAGTGCTGGGCCCTTAACATCAATGAATTATAAATAGGACAAGATGCTTAATTACTTCACCCACCCAGTCTGAATAATGCAGTATTCTGCTTTACGACCATGTTTGCGCACATTTGCATGCAACGGTTAACATAACTGCTTAACACTGCTGTGTTCCCTTTATAAGGTGTGTATTTCACGATTAGACTCAGATATGTATTTGCATGCCTGGACATGTTTAATGCCACTGACTATGGCATTTGTTGCATGCTAAATGCAGCCATTCAGGACAAAGACATGTGGCCATGCGCATGTTTACCCTCTGGCACTTGTCTACGGTTCACCAATCACAAGAGAACAGAGAGATGGTAGGCATGGAGAAAAGAGAGCTGCTCGGTGAAGCAGAAGACATGCCAAAATACACACGCTCGTACCTGCACAGCAATTACCACGCGGGGTTGTAAGAATACAGGTGTGCGAGCTGGATTGTGAGTATATCTGCTATGCAACAGCGACATGAGACAGTGATAGACACGATGCACAGCTTGGCCTTCGTGTTGTCAAGAGGCAGTCTTTCTGCCCTACTGGTTCATGCATAAACAGATTGAGAAGTTTCATTTTGCCCGGACCAATACTACAGTGTTTTTCGTCATCGACAACTAGCAAGTAGTGCCGCTTTAATGTGTCTTTTGCCAAACAGGACGTGTCTGTCAACAAAGTTGTGTTGGTGTCCTGCACCTCGTGTAAAATTATTGAAGTTCATCAAGGAAAAACGAACTTTAGAGGTATGGATATTATTTCAATGCAGGGGTGCAGTGCAGCTGCAATGGAGTTTTGCCAGCAGACTAATGTGCCTCCTATCAGGTGAACACGTAATGGCAGTTTAGTGTTATCATTCGTATACCTTCAGTCATCTATAACTAATCTAGAAAACTGTCTTCATCTCAATTTCTCATAGGAAAAGGTGTGCGTGTGTTAGTGAGAACGTGTATTGATCCAGGCAAGCACATTTGTGGCTCAAACCAAATTAACGCTAATTGTTATTTGATTTACAGTGGCTATAAAAAAAAGCCTACAAACCACTGCTCAAATGTCAGGTTTATGTGACTATAAATCATTTCAAAATTTTGTTCACTAATAATGCGACTTGTCACAAGTACCACTCTTTATCCTTGCTTATCCTTTTTGAGATCAGCGGTAGAATACAGTCTCCAAGTGCCCACTCCACAGCGGACAACTTAACTTCATCCGCAGGTGGAGATCTTCTTGCAGTTTCTTTTGGATGCATTTTGCGCATGCTGATCTCATGGGTGGACCCCAGCGAGTCCTTCTACCACATAGACTACATGCCTCTGGTCCACTGAATTTAAATGGAATGAGAGGAGCCGTGTCCACTGGATGGCAAACAAGTCAGCTGTGTTCCCTCCCACAACGGCGCAAATGCCCCTTTCTACCTGCGCCCAAAATACCAAAGAAAGAAAACTCCACCCATACGTACATTTAGACTGTGCTTTGCACAAGGCTTGTGCTGGGCACAAAAATAGGGCCATAAGATTTTATGATTGCAAGAATTTGACTAGAATGGTGTATTTCTATTTTCGTTATATCAATTGAAGATTGATCCGCTTCTTATAACTGATTGTGTTCAGTCTTGGAGGTTCAGCCAATGAACATATTGCATACGTAAATAGTACCACCCCTGCATATGGATGATTCGTCAGTCATGTTTGCAGTCACAACCAAACTTGCTAAGCTGGTGATTGACGCATTCAACGGCCAATGGAATTCTTAAAAAAAAAAAAAACATGGAAACTGTTTTCAACAAAAACAAACACCGTGCATAACTTGCATAACACACACACTTTCAAAGCCCAGCGACATCAGGGTTGTGCGTCAGAGCGCACGTCATCTCGCGTCACCTTCTTTAATTTTTCTGCGTTTTTTTTAAGTCTGGATGTAGGATGTGATAGCGCCAAGAACTCATGATTGTTGAAGCATTCAAAAGTAGCAGCCTTTTCCACTACATATGTGAACATGGTTGCAATGGGATCACCCAAATGGCACACTTTTGGTTCGCCTGGACATCCCCTTAGTAAAACTTGTGTAAAATGCTCATTTTCTGTCGTATTATTGTCAAATTTGAAATGGAATTGGAGGAGCCTTTGAGCTGTAATCCTTTTGTGTTATTTTAGTCCACCACCTAATAAAACATTTTCCAGGCAGATTTTTGGAAAAGCAAAAAAATAGGCAGACATAAAATCTGCCTTCTTTTATGTATTCAAACTTCCATAATTCCGTGCCGGTACCACTTAAAAAAGATTCTGACAGTTGAGGAGAAAAATTCTAAGTGTTATGTTCTAAAAGAGACCAAAACGATGCTGATACTCCAAATGGTTCAAGTACAGCTTCAGTTTTACTTTGGGTGCACCTTTTTAGGCGTTCAGGTGAATATATCAGGGGAGTGACAAGGGTTTTTGAAGAAAATGTGTTCTTGCAGAAGGTTGTATCAAACAGTTTTAAAAAAGGTTGGTTACCCCTGCCCTAAAGTTACTACTGTATTAGCCAGCAGGCCATCATACCACAAACAAAGTTTTGTCAACTTTGGTGTATTGTTTTATTTGTCATTTAAAATGAAAAAAACGTTATATAGTATTATATAGTTATATAATATAGTATTATAGAAACACAGGTAGCTACAGTAGAAGTTATCGTACAGTTCATCCAGTTATGGCTTGCAATTTGTAATGGCAGAACATGTGCAATAGAGGAAAGTTGGAAAACAGTTAAACAACACCAAAATTGGACATTTATACAGAAATTCATGCATGACATTAAAGCATTTAAATAAACCGGTAAATCGGTGGAAATATGAGAAAACTACAGGCACAGCAATCAAAACAAACTTCAGAAAAGGAAGAACAAAGGTAATGCATTCATTCAAAGTAGAAGAGGGAACTTTTCTTGATTTCATCCAAACCCAAGGCTGCAAACATAAAATAATAACAGACCACATATTGAGGTACAGTATTGCTGTTATTGTTCATGTTAAAGGGGACAACATGCGATCAAACTTGATTCTTACGAGCAAAATGTCTGTCTTTTCACAAGAACTTATCTTGCAGCCTCATATCAGGGAAGAAGCAGATGCTCTTAAGGCAAAGAGGGAGGTGGGAAAACAAGTTGTATGCACAAAAAGCTTTCTTTCATGTAGGTTCGGCATTTTCCAGGAGCCAGGAAAAAGCATATTTTCAACAAAAAAATGACAGTGAAATTTCTTGGAGGATAACATGTCCTTTGAAAAAAATCTGTGACGGCTGCTTTTACCAGCAATGATGTCCAAAATCAACCGGAACGATGTTGTGGAAATCTGTAATGCAGTCCCTTGTTTGTTGTCTTCTTCCAGGGCAATGTCCGCTCACGATGCAAAGCAGGCCAATTATTGCAATTGAGACGTAACAAGATAATTGCAGCAAATAGAATCCTCATGCCAAACAGATGCACATGCAATTATCTTGCAGTTCAACACATCAGCCTCATCCAATTCTCCCTGGTTACAGTATCTGAGCGGGGCTGGTGCTGGCATCCCCAGGCACCGGTGCATACAGACTGCAGCCCACACATGCCTACCTTGAGACTTTGCTTCCCTCTCCTTGTGTAGAGTATTGCTCTCTCGTATTTATTCCATATATATGTCTTCATCCAAAGAGAAAAACAGTGACAGAGAAAAGGAAAAAGTGCAGAACAAATGTTTGCAACAAGGCAATGAGACAAAAATTGTCAGTGCTCCAACCAGTCGAAATCCTCCATCTTTTCATTCGCAGTCATGTTAGAGAATTAGCACCGGCTACTCAGCCTTTGTGGAGGGATTTACGTACACCCTCCCCTGCAAATTTACCAATACCACCTTCCACTCCCCTTGCCAACCCCTTCAGCCCCGTCAGTATAGCACATAAGTTTTTTCCCAGCCAGTCATCGCACCCTCTTTGTGGGTGTGCTCGTTTAGTTCTGTGTGGTCATGAGTGTGGTGCACGTTGTGCCAGCTTGCATAGCAGGAGAGAGAAGGAGGGAAATGCCTCTTTGTAACTTAGGGGAAGGCTATAAAACCAGCACAGGCGCCCATAAATTATGTGGATTATTTGCATATTCCGCTCATAAGGTATTATGCAAATGCTAACCAATTTGCATAATGAATCCAGCTTGTTGCCAGCATCGCTGCGATATTAAAACAAACAATGGTAGATCCGCACACATTGCAGCAGTTTGTCGATGTTTTTTCCTTGTCATTGAGTTTTTAACTACATTACAGCACTGTCGCTAATTGCGGCGCGCAGTATTTGTGAATTTTGATGAATTTCCCTAAATTAGTCGTTTCCGTCTCGGCTGTTAATGCGAGGGGCAGCGATGCTAATTAAGAGCAGTGGGCATGCCCCTCCTCAATGCGGGGGAGGGTATTAAATAATTAAACCACATCTCCGGTTTTTAATCAGTGCCTTAGTAAACGAGCAGAATTAAGAGCTGTGGCAGAGACATGCAGACGTGACTAAGATTTAATTATGCGGCAATGACAAAACCGCTAAACGAAGAAAAGGAGCGTTTTTATTTGGATCTTTGTTAAATCGATAAATACACATTTGTTTAAGACCTCATCGCTACGCCTTTTATGAATGTCTAATGAATGTTAACGACAAGGCAGATGGTCAAAAACATTAAAAAAAAAAAGCAAATGAAACACGATCATTGTATAATGAAAGACAAAAGGACCGCATTGTGTTTGGGGAAAAAAAAAAAACAATTTCAGTCAACTGCAATCTAAAAAGGAGCTTGAAATTTTTACTGCGTGCTGTGGCATATTCAGACGCAGCTTACATTACTTTTGTCGCATTGAAGTGTGCCCACTGAGGCTAGCGATTCTCCCTTTCTCCATCCAGAACCAATGCGGACGCAGGGCGACCCACGAACACAGCTAACGCCAATTTGCACTCGCGCTTTTAGAATCAATTAACCCGCATGTTAATTAATGTCAAGTCCGTGGAACAAAAGAGGGCAGCGCTAGATGGGTGCACCGGGCATGTGGAAGGAAAGCAAGGAACAGGAGGAGGGTGGGTGAGAGGGACTGAGAAAGGGGATGGGCAAATATGGAAAAAAAAAAAGAGCGAATGCGCTTGATGGCAGAGAGAAGTTGGCACAGTGCCAACCACTCAGTGGTAGCATCAAGCCAGACTTGCGTTTGCACTCCAAGATAGGTGCTTAGATGGAGCTGGAAGTCAGGAGGATACCAACGTCGTTTTGGCAGTCTCATGAATCAGATACTTTTTCCTTCATCTCGTTTTGGATGTCTCTCTCTGGGCAAAAATATGTACTTGAAGGTTGATCTCGCTTGAGAACATATTCATGCCATCACGCCTCGTCATGGCGGACAGCTGAGACTCTGCAGATGGACATTGGAAGAAGCCACCAGAAAGAATTGCGGAATGGACTGACTGATCGATTAGATGCGAAGTTGCTTCATGCGCCATGATGGAATCATGGCCACCCGGCGAAATACAGCAACGCGCCACATCACAGAAGAGGCGAGACAGGAAGTGAACCCACAGTCAAGGGTATTGCACCTGAGAGGATGACAGACATGTTGGCAGATCTCTGTTGGATGAATTAGTCTGAAATAATGAAACATAATCAATGGCATTGTTTTGTTGTTCTAATAATAATGTGGGTGTGGCGGCGGCACAAAAGAAAACTCCTCCTACTCTTTCAGACGAGCTCTCTCTCTAACCAACTGAGGCACAGCGCTCCGTGCCAAGCAGCAGTCGACCATCTGGGCAGGACGCGCCATGCCAGTTTGTGTGGAGCCTTGGACATGGACGTTGGCGATCAACGCCATTTCGATGTCAAAGTTGGCAGCAATGGACTTGATGGAGAGGAGCAGCGATGTGGCCTTGACAGGTCCAAAACTGGCATGCCAACTGGAGTGATACAACATCTAGCAGGAAAAGTGATGAAGGACAAACAAAGCGGGACATGCACTACAACTTTTAACCCAATCGCCTCATCGACTGTTGGATCTGTCGGATTCTATCGTTGGATCACGCGTCGCTTCACAAAAACAAAAGAGAAAAGAACAAACAGGAGCGACGGCACCTGATATCACTAATTAGCACACCATTTGCTTCGTTAATCAAGGCGTCGCTTCTGATCAAGGGAATAATCCAACGAAGAATCATTAACGGAAATTTAAAAATGAGAAGAGTGGCGAACCAAAGCGGGTGACACTTTCTGTGCCAAACCGTGAAAATGTCCATTTGTTATTGCATTGGCTGGCAGCCATATCAACCATGCCACTGCTTCAACAGATGCTGCCAGTCTTGTCTGAGGAAGGGGAGGGGGAGAAAATAGACCTGGGGGACTGACTAAAGCTCTATGGCAGCTGCTGAGGCAAACATGCAAATGAGAGGATGCATATTAATGAACTGGCAAAACAATTTGTAATCAACAAAAGGACACGATTGAATCCACTTTTTCCCCCAAGTGATGATAACCATCCTTAGATGATTTTGGGAGTGCAACAAAGACAGTGGGGCTTCTATCTCAGCAACAACCACAGCAGAAAGGAAGCACTTTATTTTTGCTTTTTAATCAATATTTGCAGATAGTACCACAAGACTGGATATCCCTACAGACTGAGTACGTCAGACAGAAGGGATGGCACACCTGCAAAATGAATGGGCGCAGAAGGCACAGGCGACTGAGTTCAAGAGGCACTGAGGGGGAGGTGCTGGCCTGTCTGCGCCCAAACTGAGGCTAGTGAGGCCGTGGGAACTCATTACAGATCTCACACCCACATCTCCACCACTTTTTTTTTGTCCCCTTATTGCCAACCACCCAAAAGAAATGAACAAACTCCACCCTTTCAGGATTTCCCCCTCTGTGCTAAACTATCATAAGCAGATGCAATGCCGGCTTAACAGGGTTGACTTGGCAGTCCGGGAAATGCTGAGGGTCCGAAGGAGCAGTTCTTTGGTTCCCGAGAGGTCTGCTGGCATCGGGCACTGAGCCAAGATGGGCATCGACGCAACGGCAGACAATGGAGGATTTTTTTTATCAAGTTCGTTTTCACATTCGGAATTAAGGCGGAATTAAAATGTTAATCAGCAATGCTAGGATACCCATCCGCATCCAACATGAACTCTTTTTTCCACTGGATTGAAGAAGAGGCATAGTTGGGAAAAATGAATAATTAAGGAAGTCATCCAAAAGGGAGGGATTATCACATCTTTGTGCTTGCTTCTCTGCTATGGCATGCACAACCAAGATGCCCGAATCTGGACGTAACGCCATCAAGGAAGAAAGCATCATTTTTGGAATTGTTTTCGGTCATCTCAAGCGCGATAATTGGGATGGCGCCAAATGCGATTAATTTCATTTTTAATTACAGTGTTCTATCGTCTTCACGGAGAAACGCTTGGCTTTTCCAATCTTCGACGCTAATTAACTTTGGATAATCATCTTTTTATTTAATTCCTTGGGGGATGCTAATTGCGCTGTGTCTTCATTACACAAATGGATTACAAAAAAAGGGGGCTTGCACGAGCAAGCAGAATGGAAGGGGAGGTGGAGTGTGTGCATGTGAGTTTGAGAGAGGGAAAATGAGAGAGGGAGAAAAGAAACGCAAAAACAAGGATATCTTTCTTGCTTCGTTGTATTCCAGTAGTGATTTAACGGTATTGGCAAACAAGCAGAGAAAAGCTGCACTGCCAGTGACAAGGAGGGCTCCCCTTTTGGAAAACATTTTCTTTCTGCCTGCTCTCCAGAGTGCCAACTGTCACATATAAAGACAGCTGCCTTTACCGCGCCTGGATCATACAACACTGGAGCAAGAAGAACCCTGAATGGATTCTAAATTTCTTCTCAACTGGATTTTTCATGCGTTATTAAATGGAGTCCATGAGAAATATAGATTTTAATTGTACGATGATGTTGGCGCTTGGGCGAAGCGGAACGCAAAGGGGAAAACCAGACTGTGGCGGGCACTGGCTAATGTCCTCTGTGCTTAATCATCCCACCGCAGAGTCATTTTATGCATATTTCATTTGCATATCATTAAATCGCTAAGGCATACTGGCAAATGGCAGTGGGGAGTGTGGGGGTGGAAACAGAAACGGGTAAAATATTTATAGAAAAAAGGCGACTCATTAGCCGATGACAATCCTTAACGCTTGTTAACGTTTAACCTGTGCCTGTTTATTTCTTTTTTTTTTAAATTCTTCAGTGTTAATTAAAAACATGCTCCGAAGCTTTATGGCTGATTCATTGGGAACTTTACTACACAAGGATGTAAAACTGATATGTTTTGGGTACATATCATACATGGCAGACTCAATACATACATATACTTATTATAAGCTTTTTTTTTTTTCCTTGATGCCTATTTGAATGGCAACTGGTTTACATAAATGCTTAAACAAGTGTAGAATGCAGGGAACCCATAGGACTCATGCTGAATGCAGACTGTGAGGGAGGCAAGTAAGGGAAGAAACTGAAAACATAAACCTAAAAAAAAACCTGAAGAAAACAGTTTATAGAGTTCACAGCTAGCTAATGAATTACAAAATAAACATGTTTTTTTTTGTTGTTTGTTCAAATCAAGGACAGTTCCTATTGAGAACATGGCCAACAACGATTTGTTGTTATTGCACGACTCAAATCGCAAGCCTCAACGTATTAGTAATTATCTTCAAAGATGTCAGGAGTTAAACGTGTGTGACCTATTAATATTAACAAATAAATTGGGAACGCAAATCGGTTGCGCAGTGTGACACATTTTTCAGATTAAAAAACAATATATTACAGTATTAGAAGCGCGGAGAACAATTCCATGGTGGCATTTATTCCACAGAGTCTTGTGTGTCTAATTGCGGATCCGCCCTTTTCCAGACATCCTTGCTTAATTCTCTTCCTCTGCAAAGGCAAATCCCCCCCAAAGCCAGAATATTCAAATGAAGTGAGCTTCACGCCTCACACAATTAGCCATGTTTAGTAATTTGAGAAATGAGCGCCGCAGGGGATGAGGAGGAGGGGGCAGTACAGACGGCGGGCTAGCAGGGGAAGCCCAGCGAAGTAAGTGGGTATGAGCATGGCGCTTTGTAACCATGGCACATGCAGATGTCGCTGTAGTTCTTCCAAAAGCACCTACTGTACCAATCGAGTGCAAGGGAGGTAACGAGAATCTCGTTTGGGATCACACACCTCCACCGTGCGTTTCCTAGGGGTGTTAGCATCTGAAGTGCAGTCTGGGAAAAAGGCTTGGCAGCCAGTTGGAGGGAGATGACGTGGGTGGAACTAGGGCGAGGGGAAATCCCTCACTGTTTGTGGGAATGTGGATACATGTAACTGTAAAGTCGAGGCATGGAAGGGTTAAGCAATATCAGGGAGGTGTCTGGGAGTTTCTAGACAGAACATGAAGATATTATGCAGAGTGCTGGCATTAATATGCATGTAGCGCTCATGATTATTCAGCTAGGCGAGCAGTTATATCAGTGGGCTGTTCTGCCATGCTGTGGTTACTGTCTGAAACACGTTATCCACCTAGGACAAACACAGAATTCATTTATTCCCTTTTTATTAAAATGTTTATTGGTCATATAAAGGAATGGGCATTTGGAGCAAAGGCAGCAACAATAAGCAGCAGTAGGATAACATCATTTTTGCCCAAGCGATCACTTCATATAATCCACTAATAAGGACTTGTGGCATGTTGTAAAAGGAAAGCTATGCCAAATACAATATTTGTAATTGTTGCACTGACCTAATTGAAAGAAGTTAGAGGAAAAATAAAGTGTGTACGAATAGGGCTAAAAGTTTGAAAAGCTACTGTGTTCCACTGAAAGTCAACCTAGGCCCTTTTAATAAAATGTCATGTCTGATGTCTTCAGATTAATTGGTACCTTGTAATTCTTTCCAATTAACATTAAAAGGTGTGACCAAGGCAATCAAGTTGATCAACAGCGTGTAGCCAACTCCTTATAAACCAACGTGAAGGTCAACTGTCAATCAACAGACACAATAAGATAATATCATTCTCAAAATCAGCAGTAGGAGGCCATTAACACCAGCATGAATGGCAAATGAAAGTAAAGCAAATAAATTGTCAGAATGAAAACTCCCCTCTCCTTTGGCTGGAATACTGTAAATTTAAAAGAGTTTGGACCTGGCTAAACCACAGCCCACGCTAGTTACTTTAGCATTGTACAGAAAGCCAAGAGAACCATCAGACTAAATAGTGTCTTTAGCCTACTGAGGGCGTGCCTGTTTGACCTGAGTAAACTTCCTAATATAAGCACTAATACTGACAGAGTAGACTTTGGCATGTGAATAAGTCACTAAGTGCCATTCTTGACTCCTGTACGTTCAAATCTTCAGGGGTTTAGGCATGTGTACATTTTGTTATCAGTGCAGCACAAAGTGAAAAATTTACAGGATATGATAAGTTGCCCATTGAGGTCAAAGTTTAAAAACAGAGGAAAGAAGTGACTGCAGAAGATGACAGAGGAGGCCGAGGGAGCGTGAAAGACTGCATGAGGAGAGCTAGTGTGAAAGAAATGGTGTGTCAGTGCTGTGTCCCACCGGACCTGAACTGGGCGGCAAGCAAGGGAGCCATTACATGCGTGTCTTTGACAGCTCATTCTCATTACGGCAGCAGACAGTTAGCACTTCTGCTCTCAGCCTCCAGGATTTTAATGCAGACTACATCATCTCCTCCTGGAAGGGGGTTGGTTGTAGATTTGACAGGACTAGAGGACAAAACCTTGTATCTTAGCTATGTGGGGACATCTTTAGTTGCGACGAAAACAGAAGGTGCATTTTGATTATCCATTTTAAAGTCCCTGTAAAGTGAAAATAAATACATTATATAGCCATAAGTGTACGCTCACCTGCCTCGACTCGCATGTGAATTTAAGTGACATCCCGTTCCTAATCCATAGGGTTCAGTAAGACGTCGATCCACCCTTTGGAGCTATAACAGTTTCAACTCTTCTGGGAAGGCTGTCCACAAGGTTTAATAGTGTGTTTATGGGGATTTTTGACCAATCTTCCGAGTGCATTTATGATGTCACACACTGATGTTGGACGAGAAGGCCTGGCTGAGTCTTAGCTCTAATTCATCCCAAAGGTGTTCTATCAGGTTGCAGTCAGGACTCTTTGTGGGCCAGTCAAGCTCATGGTCAAAAATTCCCGTAAAAACACTCCTAAGCCTTGTGGAGAGCCTTCACAGAAGAGTGGAAGCTGTGACAACCAGGGAAGATGCATTTTCGGGTTGTTGGCCTAGCTAGCTAGTTAACTGCACACTGTAGTGGTAGAAACGGGGCCTTGTAATAATAACTAAATAACCCCCACTTGCGTGGGATAACCACTGATGTGAACAAAGGCGCTCAAGTTTTTAAATAAAGGAGGAGGGGTGTTTAAAGCTATATCTCCACAATTCAGTACTAGTAGTTAGTAGTCTGATTTTAACAATTATCCTCAAATGTGTCATGTATGTAGAAACAGACCGCGATCAGCTCGGCTTCAGAAAACATGTGAGCCATGATTGGTCGTTACATGAGCCCTGAGCAACTGAGATGTCATTTTCAGTCAACAGAAAGTGGCAAAATGGCCTCCCCTTGAGGTGGCTAAAATTGATGGATTCTGCTGTTTAACTCGTATTCCACAAACACAGTATTAATCAGAATGTCATGTTTTGACTAGTAGAGGCTCATAATTTGGAAATAAATATTTTTGGGTTGACTTCCACTTTAACCTTTCATAAGCTTTCCACACAACTATGAAACTGGTCAATATAAAGATTAAATAAGCTCCTTTTTAAACATAATGTGCCTCGTAGGTCTGGGCAATATGGCTGAAAAATGTTTCACATAATAAGTACTTAATATCAGTCAATATTTATGATCATGTTTGTGTACTTTTGTACATTGTAATGTAGTGTAATGTGTAGTTTCTCCTCCAGCAGTGCATTGTAAATGCTTATTTGCATTAGATGCTACCCCAAAGCAGTATTGTTGATACACTTACATTAGCATTCATTTAATGTTCATACAGTTTAAGTGTAGTGAACTCATACTCTCTTGCAGTTCATGCATTAGCATTGACCTACCATCTTAAGATTACTTTATCTTTTTAGTGGACTCATTATTGCCATAGTCCATTCATATTTAACGTGCCTGATTCAGACATGGCTAACACTGGCGCTAGCATGTCAAAGACAGGGAACTCCTTTACTTGTACACCACGTCTCCATCCGGAGGTGTTTAATCGGGTTAATATGCATGACGTCGCTGTCCTGTGAAAAACACTTTATGTCCAATTTGGGGGAAAAAAAAAAATCACGTTAATGCTATGTCTGTAACGCAAAAACCCATATAAAAATAAGAACATTTTAAAAAATGGACATAAGTGTTTTTTACACGACAGCGACGATAACATAATTTTATTGTAAGAGTTATCCTGAATCGATTGGTCATTTGAACAAAGTTACACCTCTCTTTCGCTCCGCTTGAGTGTGCTGCACGCACGCGTTATTGATTTAACTGCTTCATTTGTTTGGATGATTCTTCTTTGTTAGTTTAGCGTCTGCTTCTTCATTAGTTTAACTACTTCTTTGTGTTCGGATGTGACTGCAAGCTACAGCACGCACAATCGTACCTATATAAGATGGGTACTTTTTTTTTCTTTTTTGAAGACAACCAAATTTCATGAATTCTTTGCTTAAAGTTAACAACATGTCAGCTGCATTACTCAGTTTTGCTTGGATTTTTGAAGTCAGTCACAATAAAGCGGGAATCAACCCAAACATATTCTTTACAATAATATGTTCTATGAGCATCCACTGGTCAAAACACGGCATTCTGATTTGTATTGCATTTGTGCAATATGAATTAAGCAGTCAAATCTACCTGTTTTAGCCATGTCAGGGGGCGGCCATCGTGTGACTTGCTGTCAACTGAAAATGACATCACAGTTGCGCAGGACTAAGGTAATGACCAATCATGGCTCAGCTTCAGAAAACAGGTCAGCCGTGATTGGTCGTTACATGAGCCGTGAGTAGTTGTGATGTAATTTTAATTCGACAGAAATGACAAAATGGCTGCCCCCAGAGATAGCTAAAAACGGGTGGATTAACTCTTATTCCACAAACGCAATATTTATCATAATGCCTTGTTTCAACTAGTGGGCTTACATAGAACATATTATTGAAAAAAAATATGGTTGAGTTGACTTCCCCTTTAAATGTAAAGAAAACAGGAACTAGAACCTGAAATTATAAGGCAGTACTCCTGCATCACAAAATCTTTCTATAGATTATATATATATACTTTCTCAGTAAGATATACGATAGACCTTTGTCTGTATCACACCCCTAGTTGATTGTTAGAGTTTCAAATAAGTCTCCAGCATATGACGCAGAACAAGAAAACTATATGGCGTTTTATGATCCCAAGAAGGACCTTTACAACCCACCAACAGGCTCGAGTATGTCCAGCGCTGGCCATGTATGTCCTAAGGCAATGAAATAGTTTTCCATCTAACTGCTTTTCTCCTGTTCTGCTGCTGGGTGACTTGATAATATAGTGAATGCAAATGAAACAGTAATTTTACCATTATAATCGAGGCGAACAAATAATTCACAGCAAGTCTACAGCAAGGAGCGGACAAAAATTCATACTGCTTGAGTACCTGAGTGCTGTTCCCGAAAAACAAACAAAAAAAAAAAAAAACATTCTGACTTTGATATGAATATGTAGAATTCATTGTTTTCTTAAGGGACAGTAAGAGCCCAACTTAAAGTAAAGAGTAGCTTTTGATATTTTTATTTAATTATGCATTTTTTTGCTGAATTTTCCATAAAGAGAGATGTGGTTGTGGCTCACGTCAATGAGTTGTGGAGTAAGAAGTAATGGAGTTAGGTTAGAGTAACACATTTAGGAGAGTTAAGTCAAACATATACAGGTACAAGAACACACATAGAAAATTTGGAATTCCTTGTATCTATAAACTGGCTATAGCTGCAATTATATTGAACATAATTTATAATAAATTAGGTTTTAAGGTAAGAATAATGTTGCTCTGTGCATGCCCGCAGATATGTACGTTGGTACAGAAACAGTATTGTTCAGAGCCCAAATATCCTCATTACAATTTACTGTGATTTTGCTTCTGTCAATGACCAGTACATCCTTATTTCGGAATACCTCATCATAGAAAGAATGTTACAAAACTTTTGGGCTCATATAGAAAAACTGAAACTACTTCGTCAACCTCTCATTGTTATATGCTGTGTGGTCAGAGACCTTTGGCCGACAGCTTGACCGGCTATCCGTAGCAAGCTGGAGGCTAAATCGCCTTTCAACACTCTCACTTGTGCTCACTGGTGTGGTACAGCTAACAGCAATGCTTGACTTCCGTATGAACCCAAAAACCAAATCAGAAGTATCATACATAATATAGTAAACCCTCGCTATTCGCAAGTGTTAGGAACCAAGTATCAACAAGGGGAAAAAAAGCCTCCAAGACTCCAAATTATGAAACACGCTAATATTGTTTCAAACTCATCTTACATTACCCTTTAAAATAAATGGTTTACAGACCGCATCACATTCAGAATTACAATTTTGCAGGTTCAATATTATCAAAGGAAAAAAAAATGTATTTTATACTATATTGATTGTTAATTGATTGACACTCTGGTCAAAAAAGTCATTTATTTTTAAGTACAATTCAGCATACAAGAGTATCTGGACCGCAGCCAATCAGAGGATCTCACCCCTCACGATCCCTCATTGGCTGAGGTTTTGATATGCCTGTTCCGCGAGTGAGGCTTTACAGTTGAGGAGACCTTTTCCATTCTCCATCGGCAGGTTGCACATGGTGCAACCTCAGATTTTTTTTCAGTTGCACCATTGTGAAATTTGGGTGCCTGGGCACCCAAATTGGGTGCACCCTAGAGCGCTGCACTGATCAGCATCTTAGGGCATTACAAAAAGAGCCCACAATATGTGACTAGCTATGAATGCACTAGCTGTGTTTTTCAGTGAATATGGAATAGTAAAATTGGTGATTCATGAAAATAGCGGGGGTTTACTGTACAGTAACTACTGGAAAGAGAATGACAAAATTTGATATATCACTCAATAGTGTGGAAGACTGGGCTCAACAACATGGATCATGTAGTTGTTCATTTCAGGTACCAAATATGTACTGTAACAAAGATTGATTTTGATCTGCATAAAATGTGTCTAATTCTGTGTAATACAAACATTCGCTTCTTTCTTTACCCACCCATTTACGAAACAGAAAGTTCATTTGATTGTAAAATATGCATGGGATGAACTAAATCCTAATTAAGGGAATAGCTGTACAATGATTTCTGAGGAACCTGACTCTGAAACTTGACAAATAATTGTACAAAAGTTTTCGAAACTTGCGTTTCAAATGGACAGCTAGTGCTTAAATTAAATGAATTGATTCATACGCAAATGATTGTTGAAAGAGTGATGTGTATGAATCTCTTTGATGGATCTGTCATGTCAGACAAGACAAGGCGACGTACACCGCATGCCGCTTTCAGTGCCCCTCAACCACACGCACACACTCACACACATGCACAAACACACAAAAACAAAAACAGAGGGTGGTGCCACTTTCAAAGTCACCCAGGAAATTCCTCTTCATAAAAGCTCCTGAATGTCCTTTTGTAATCCTGCTATGTATTATCAGTACGTTGCAGCTAAGTGTTGCAATTAGGCTCGGCCTTTTTCATGCAAATCAGTTTGACAGCACAACAATCAGTCAGCTATGCTATAGCTCCTGCTTCCTCAAACCTCCCCTTCTCCTCTACCTCATTTTCTTTGGCATTTACAGAGGTTGCCACATTTGAATTATTTATCATGTAAGGTTAGCATATGTGCCACTAAGGCACAGGCCTTTACTTTTCATTGAAGCACAGTGTTGCAAATGTTAAATACAATATGTAGGCCTTCCGAATGCATTCTGCACAACAAAACATGATCGGATAATATCATATTCAAATCAAACATGGGGTATTGTTGGCAGAAGCCAGCTACTGTATGTCAGTTCATGAAAAAAAAAAAAAATCATACAACGCTAAGTACTGGCATCCCTCTCTTCTACTTCATATATTAATATGGAATATTATCATGTTGCCAAGGGCCACTTGACAGGGAGCATCACTACAGTCAACATCTTCCTACCTAAATAACACAAATGGTCATTTTCAATGGCTCCTCAATGGTATAGCGGAAAAGAGTGTCAGAGTACATGCTTACATTGAGACCAGGGGGAGAAAGGGATTTTATTTTCATTTTTATGCAAAACAGCAGAGCTGGGCACTTTACCCTTTTTCTGGTCTGTCCTCCGTCCGCGACCTGGGTACCCTTCCGTCCTCGCCCCTCTCTCCTTATTCATACAAACTATTGTCCTTAATCCTCAATCCTTTTAAAGCGCTTCCGTCCTTACATTCCCCCCCACGATGAATGAGGTTAAGTAACTTCAATTCTAGCAGTATTTCTAGTCATCTTTGTTAAGGCAGAATTCTCAACAGATTCTGCTGGTCTACTTAAAGGGGGGAAATCAACACAAACATATTCTTTAACATATTCTTTTCAAGAATATGTTCCAAGCAGGCCCACTAGTTGAAACACGGCATTTTGATTAATATTAAGTTAGTTGGAATAGGAGTTAAGCAGCCAAATCCAGCCGTTTTTAGCCATCTCAGGGGGAGGCCATTTTGTCATTTCTGTTGACTGAAAATGACATCACAACTACTCAGGGCTCAGGTAACGACCAATCACGGCTCAGCTTCAGAACACAGGTCAGCCGTGATTGGTCGTTACCTGAGACCTGAGTAGTTCTGATGTAATTTTCAGTCGACAGAAGTGACTAAATGGCCACCCCCAGAGATGGCTAAAAACGAGTGCATTCATTCTTATTCCACAAACAAAATATTTATCAGAATGCCTTGTTTCAACTAGTGGGCTTGCATAGAACATATTCTTGAAAGAAATATGTTTGGGTTGACTTAACCTTTATTGAAGTGCTTTTGAGTGTTCATTAAAAGTGATCCAGCTTTTGGATCCTTGTGAAGTATGTGCTGTTGGATAGATGCTTATTGGGAATAATAACAGATGCTATTTGTCCAAAAGATGAATCCCATCAAATCTCTCCATAGTCTTGTATGTCTATGATGAATAGATGGAGCATCTTTGCCATTAAAATCTAATTTACACATTTAAGACAAATGGAGGAAAGCGTTATGAATAATAGCTTCTTAATCAACATTAAATGGAGAGTCAAAACAAGGTGTTGATGAAAATAGTCTATGTCATAGTATCCTATTTTGAAGGCCCAACAATGAACACAAACTGAGATTTAGTAGCAGAATTTAGAGTTAAGATTCATCTTGTACATTCGAAAGATAGTCAAGCACTAACATTTTTTTCCAATGTCCTGAATGATATACTTGAGTGATTTGATCTTGAGTGCTACATACTTTTTACTTTTACTGGAGTTATTTTCTTAAGATGAATTACGACTTGTAACATGTAGCTTACCTTTTACTCAATGAATATTTATCCATTATTGCTTGTCTGAGAATCGTTCAAAGATTGCATGAAGGCGTGTCTCCAGGGGAATTACTTCGAAGGGATGGACTTGGAGTTTGTAATCTGGATTTGAAATATTTAATTTGTGACACCAGTCAGGGAAATTGACACATCTCATAATTGGGTTTTTGTAGACTGGCACTGGTGACCTCCAGTGGCTCAGTGTTAGGGCTCTAACTGAGAATTGAACCTGATTCAGCATCCATTAACTACAAGTGCTCTGTAGGTATCCCAAAATAAACAGACATTTCATCTCACTTGTCTTTGAGATGTCTTGAAACGCACCTAGTCTGGAGTGTTATTATTATTATTATTATTGTTATTGTTCAAGAACAAGCAGGGTGACCACAATAAGTCCATTCTGCTTCTCTTGGATAAGCGTGTTCATGCATGACCATGGGGCATTTTCATCTTCCAGCGGTGGTGTCTCATTAATGCCGGGCTACTATAAACTCATATAAATTCTCCCCTTCATCAAATTCTATAGCGACTGTAAGTTCAGAGTCAAAACGGGGAGACAGCAAGGCAAAAATCAGAAGGAAATAACTTCATGTGATCTTTTTTTTCTTAGGGTCAAAAAATGAATTCTGATATCAAGGGAGAATTTAAAAGTGTGGCTGAGGCATAATATTGTATGTGTGTGTGGAAGAGGGCATGGTGTGTGCCCCTTTAACATGGAATCTCAATCTTACATAGTTTTGTTCCTTAAAAGGAAATCAGGGGGCTTAGCTAGAGCAGTGTCTTGAAAGTCATGAATAAACATCAGGCTCCTTTTCTGTGCGTGCATCATACATCACAAGATGACACTACCTAATGGAGGAGGATTCCTCACCGTCGGAAACATGAAAAGCTGTGAAGTTACCCACCAAAACATGCAGCCATATGGTTTTAAAATGGACCACTGAGCGAGAGAAAGGGGGGAGGGAGGAGGAGTACGAAGAAAAAGAATCTCTTATTAAAATGGCTCCCTGAGATAACAGCGCTCGCTCTGCATTCCCTCAGCTGTGATAACCACATTGCCTGTTCACTCACTCCAGGAAAATGATACATACAGTACAATACTAATCATTTACAATTACAATGACTTTTCCTCCTTTTGTGTGTCTCCAGGGACTGTTACCCTCCTGTCATTTCTGCTGGTGTCATTTTTAACATAATGTGGTAGTCGCCATTTTAGACCGGGGTTGTTTTCCTACAGGAAATTTTGAATCACAGCCTTTGCAAGAAACATTTCGCTTTTTGCTAGTTATGATTTCACAGCAAAAGTTTCATTTTTTGAAAATGTCAAGAATCTTTTTCTCTTCTGTTTGTCTAATGCTTAATGGTCAAGTGGACCTGTGTTATTTATTCCAAATTGCAAAACTATACATACACTGTACACCAAAATAATGTTCAAGAGACGGTTTGGGATAGGTGCAAATGAGCTTTTTTTTTTGTACACACAAAGTGATATTGCTAACCGCTGGCCTGTTGAGATGGGTTGGGAGGTCTTAGGTTAATTGATAACTAAATTGTCCTTAAAGAGGAAGTCAACCTTCCAAGGTCAGGAGGCTTACGAAAACACCTTCGCTATGCAGAGCTTGCTACCGAAGCGCAACTTTGTGGCCGGAACACTGAGGTCCGCCCAGTGGAGATCTACCACCAAACTGCTCGTAGACCTGGAAGTCCGAGGCCAAAGGCTGCACACAGCCATCAAAGCTGCATCGGAGGCAGCTGAAAGAGGCAGCCAATGGCTGTTCATGAGGGGGAAAGACCCCTGCTGGGCCCCCAAGCAGTAAGCTAGGAGGTATGCGGTCACCTTCGGCTTGACTCAAGGTAAAGTACGCCACTGCCATGCATGGTTCCATGAGAAGTCTGCTGCTCAACAACAACAAACTCCCATGACAAATTGGGACTGACGCAAGCCTGGCGCTAATCACCCTGTGGCTGGCCACCCCTTGAGAGGGCGTCTAGTGTTAAGGCCGAAACGCCCAAAGACCCACGGGGACACTACTGATGATGAGTCCAAAATTTAAACTCATCCATTGACCATTCCACTAGTCATCATCAAACAACATACACTCTCAAGTATGTGCCAGCACAAAGGAATTAACACCTTATCCTGTGTTTCGTGAAGCTATATATTATAATTGTATGTTTAATATTATAATAATACGTTTTTGAGGTCATCAGTGTATTTGAACAATTTCTTTAACTTCCAGTGATACTGGTGCCAGTGTCGGCATTTGTTTTGGACCACCTCTTGTGAGCAAACTGATCCAGCTGTCTTGAGTTTTGAAGGGTGCCTTCTCCAGACTGTATATTTTAGCTCCTTCCACAGATCAACAGGATTCAGATCGGGGCTCTCCAGAATAGTTTGATTTGTTCTTAGCCAATTTGGGGTATTTTTAGATGTGTGCTTTGGGTTATTAAGCAGTTGCGGGACCTGTGACCTGCTACAGAGACAGATCTGTCTTATACTGTGCAGCACCTTTTGCTCCGGAATGCCTTGAGATTTAAGTATACCCTATGCTAAATGTAGCAAAGCAGCCCCAGAGCATAACTCAGTCACTTCTATGTTTTACTGTAGGTCCAATAACGTGAATAATATACATCAGTGAGAAATAATAATTCTAATCCCCGTGGCTGGCTGGGAATGTGGGTGTTTGTGAGCGCCAGAGAGAGGTTACAGGGAGGCATGAGAGCAGTCTTGTACCACCGAGTGCAGTCATTTCTTTGATCATTTTTAATGGCCATTCTTTCATGCGAGGCTGCAGCTCGCACACGGCTTCTTGCGGGTGCCATCTCATTCATGCAGTTGTGGGATTAGTATGCGGCAGGTAATAAAAAAAAGACAGGCCGTTACACTGCGCAGCACAGATCACATAATCTCAACGCACCTGGGATCATTTGTATTCAAAGGATGATATCAGTGTACACTACAGTGAGACAAAGCGATAGCGCATCGAAATAGAGGGAAAAAAGAGCTAAAATGGCAGTGAGAGAGCATGGAGAGTATTCAACAACAAAAAAAAAAAAAAGGTCAAAACGTATTGCAAATAATTGACATCAGGTAGGCAGGTAGAGAGAGGATGATAGTTCTCTTATAGCATGGATAAGAACACACACTAAAGGGGCGTGGTTAATCAGCGCCATGTCTCACCCCTCTGCCACTACAGTATATAAGGACTTGGTGCCTTTTTGCAGTTAGGTAGCTCACTGTGCCTACATCCCGAAAATGCATCTTCCTTTTTGATAGTCAGCTGGTCTGGCTTCTTAACTCATTCCATCCCTATTTATGTAATTTCACAGAGGGTCTGAAAAAGTCTGGTAGTGAATGAGTTAGAGAGCGCCTCATTGTCTGCCGTGAGTGCACGCATGTCACTCAGAATTAAAAATAATAAAGTTTGACTTTACACCCAGCGTGTGGACTGGGGCGTCACATTGGCATGGCTGCTTGAGAGCACCTTATTGTCGGCCCACGACAAACCGGTGTCATGTACTGTATTCCAGCCACCAGAGTTTTTAAGCGTATATATTTTTGTAGCTCAAACGCAGTATTTTTCTCGCAGCTAGAGGAAGGAGCATCCAAGGTCATAGCAGTAACATTTGATTGGCATTTGATGGTAGAGTGAGGTGTGTTGCCAGGGCCTTCGGCAGACACACCCACAGAATTTGAAGGTGGAGAAAATGGCTTGATTTTACACAATTTTGAACCTCATGTTATATACTTGAAGATAATCCAAATTTGGCAGGATTGTCAACAACACTCGACCTGTATGGTAGCCTGAGGCCTTAGATTGGATGACCGATGTGGGTCACTGACCTTCGCTACATGCACCATAGTAAAAGAAAAAAAAAAAATATATATATATATATATATATATACACAAAAGCACAACAGCTAAATTAGGCTATGTTTCTGTGCTTTAGAATTGCTTGCCTTCCATGTTCATGTCTCTCTGAAGACTTCACAGCACATTTGCACTTAACACCGCAATTAGCTGACACCAGGGAGATGCATAATGTGAGTGAGGCTTTACACTCAAAGCTGCTAAGCCTCAGTATTTTTCAGTAAGCTCATAAATCACCAACAATCTGATGATATCAATTATTTCAGTAAATAAGTGAGTCGAGATCAAGACCTTTACCCTCACTCAATGCCAGCATTGAATTAGCGCACTGACAGCTTTAAGCAGCTAATTAAAGCAGAATGAAGCTTTGTAAAGGATTACTGGAGAATGTGTTCTTGTGTTGAGCTCCTGAATAAATTAAGTCCATAATACAGTAGCCAATAAAAGAGATTCTTGGTTTGACTGCCTACAATCTCTGATAAATACTTACAGTATAAAGTCATTAATATTTGATTCAATTGATTTGGCAAACAATATCCCAGTGGTTTATTTTATGGTTTATATAGTTTCTGCAAGCTTAGGCCAGTCTGAGGTGTCTCCTTGCGATTCAGCATTGACCTCTCGTTGGGTCAGAGTGAATTATTTGAAGTAAAAACATCTGAAAGAGATGTCGGACAGGCAACCTGATTCCCTGGGTGCATAGGGGGGAGGGGGCATTGGGTGGGTTGGGGCTCCCACTGGTCCGATAAAAGGCCTGGCTTCTTGGAGCAAACCATGCCTGCATGCCTACGCTCCAATTTTAATTGGCCGCTTTCGGTAGCTGTGAAACTTAATGACTTTGTTCCGGGATTAAAAGTCTCAGAGTGTTCAGGAAAAGCAAGGGTCCAAACCTTTCCTTGGCTGATCTGATTCTCATTCCTATATCCCAACTTTTCCCTAGATTATCATTCTTCTCTCCATATTGCAACCCCTCATCCTCTTTCTTATTCATTTATTACATATTTTGCACAGTTGCACAGCATTGTACTGTATGGAGGTTTGTCATTGTCTTTGATGCCCAATTTTTTTTAGATATATAGCAAATAAATTATCTTCTTGGCAGAATGTATGTAATTGACATGTCTATTCACTTTTTGTGATATTTTTGTTTGGCTGTTTGCCGTGAAATGTATCGGTCTCAAAATATGTCCTTGGCTCAATTAAGGTTGGGAATCACTGCTTTAATGTCATGTCACATTTTAACTCCCTACTCCAATTTTATCACCCTCTGCTTTGACCTTGCTGTCTAATCTTTGCTTTAAAGTTTTAAGTATTACTTAAATACACTCCTCCTCTATGTAGGGGAGAGGGTGTTGCAACCAATTAATACATGACCGAGGTGCTTGCACTCTAGCGAGGAAGCAAATGTGTTGTTGGTACTACTATGACTAATAGTCACTAACTTTGCATTACATCATATCAGTTTGCTCCACTCGCCTTGGTTTAGGGCAGGCAGTTTTCCTTATCAAAATAGGACTGCAGGAACTGCAGTGAACAGCACTGAAGAACAACATTGAATAGCACTGAGGAACTGCACTGAACAGCACCGAACACATCAATCGCAATGAGACACGCCCAAAAAAAAACAACAAGGGAGGAGGTCTTTTGTGGTTACTTCCCGCCACTGGCTGTTGGCATGGTAACGAGCAGAGCTGAGCATTTTACTAAACATTTGCGGTCCGTTTATCGCCTACTGCCTACAGCTGGGGTAACCTTCCGCCGTCTGCCTAACCGCCTTTTTGTCCAGCCGGAAGAAATAGTAATTGCCTATAGGCCGGTCTGCCGATGATTTTAAACGGGCTTCCGTTAGCGTTTCCGACTACCAATTTCGCCAAACTATCGGTCGTGTCCTTTTAACAGAAGTAAAAAAAAAGAAAAAACTTGGGCTTGGGAAGGCTTGGGGAGCATTGTAATGACATGCAATCGCCAGCAGATATCATCAGTGTCGTTTATCTGATCACAACCAGTACTGTTTTGAAGTTAGAAAAGTACAACAGGAAGAATGAACGAACGTGCCTATCCAGGGGGGGTGGGTGGGTCGGGGGGGGACAGAGGAACAATGCTGCCGATTGGAAAATGGCGATATACAGGTAGCTAACACTGCTTGTGAACATTGCTTGTGAAAGTCGGCTGAAGTTTGCAGTCGGAATCGCTAACGGACGCTACGGATTAGAGCCAAAATGGGCAAGACGAGATCGGTCTAACAAAAAACGTGTTTTTTTTTTTTTTTTCTCCTTACAAAAATTGTTATACGGCGTACACAATTTGAAATGATCAAAAAACGTATGAAATACAGGGAAAACATACAAGTTGACAGGTATGTAGTGCTGTCTATTCCTATGTCAAAAGGAAACATTTTTTGATCTCGCCTTGTCTCAATGGCATTTTCCACAAGAGTTAAGGGAAGGTGGGATCAAGGTTAGGAGGTTTGACTTGCCGAAGAGTCCCTGAGAATGGGAAAGCTTTGTCCTTCCATGTATGACCTCTCCTCACATTTGATTCTAAAGGACTGAAAGTAATCTTTTGTTCCTGAATGTACACGTTCAAATGTCTTGTTGTGTGTACAATCAGGAGGTCATTCTTCATCTGAATGGCTTGTCAATCTTCCCCACCCACACCATCACACCAAGCTCAGCCCAGATGTCCGACTGGGCAAGTGCGAAGTGATAGCCTAATCGATGTGCTGCTTAATCTGACATTTTAACGCTAATCCTTGGACAGGTCCACACCATTCTCATATCAGCATCCGCACACTTTGAGGTGACATAGAAGAGGCCAAAGATGAAAGGCAATCTTGTAAAGAGGCATATTTTTCTTTTTTTTAACCTGACCAAAAACGGATCTGTTTGTGAGTGAGGAAATGTAAACATAGGTTTAGTGTAATTTTAATTTGTGCTTTGTGAAGCAAACAGCAGTCGATTGAAGGAAAAATTTCCAATGAGAACTGTGCTTATTAAAAAGTCAAGATTGTAATTTATGCATTGAAATTGGCACTAACATAAAATTACGTGACCCAGAAACCATTTAGCCAAAGCATAGCAATATGGCAAATACAGTGTTGCCTTGAGATGCAAGTTTAATCTGTTCCTTGACCATGTTCTATCACAAAACACTTGTATGTTAAATCATCTTTCCTCATTGCAAAGAATGCAAATGCCATTTATATTCATTCCCAAAAAACAAACAAAATATGTGTTTTTTTCAATGAGATTAAAGATATAACTAATTTGTCATACTTAAATGCACATTGTGCTCTCATTCTGATGAGTACTGATATACTGTCTATCTACATGTGTTTCTGCACCATTTGTGTTCAAATACATGTTATTTAAAGTGTTGTAACACTGCCACATAAATGCTAATCATTGCGGTTTGTTCGAATGAGAATTAAGATGGTAGTTTAAAGGACAAGCTATTTGTTTTTTTTTAAATAATAATTTTCTTTGTTTTATGATTAATTTGACAGTAAAAATAGTTGTTTTGTTTATGACTGTTGCAAAAATGTAACAGTGATCAAGGAACAAAATATTAACATATCAACAGTTTAAATGAGGTATTAAAAAGGCAATTGCTTGGCTCTGAGGATATGGTGTGCTTTTCACACTCAGTATATTGTATATTGTATATACGAGCTGGGCAGAATTCCTTTGTGACGGTCCGGTCCATCTATCTGCCTATGGTGGATGCCCATTTTGTAGGCGATAAACTATAGACAAGAACTTAAAAAAAAAAAAATAGACAGACTAAGCATAGTTGAAAGCCCATTTTTCCGTCTATGTAATCGTCTAGCGTCTATTTTCGCAGTGAGGCTTCCATGGCTGCGGCGTGGCTTCTGTTTCCCATTGGCTGCGGCCGAGGCTTTTTGACAGCTTCTGGGTCCTAAAAGGAGATGCATTTAGTCCATGCCATGGTCAGTTTTTATTGTATCGCTAAAGGAAGCCCGTTTAAAATGATGGGCCTGTAGGCACTGATTACTATTTGGTGCGACCGGACAAAAAGGCGGATAGACGGACGGCGCAAGGCCGGGAAAATAAATAAAAAATAAATGGACTGGGAAATTTTAGAAAAATGCCCAGCTCTGTGATCAGATAGTTAAATGGATAGATAGATAGATGGATAGATAGTACAGAGAAAAGTTCTTCAGTTTCCACAGTTTTTTTTAGTTTGCATTTTTAATAGCTCAGCCCTATACAGTAGCTATTTACAAAAATTCAGCTAGGTGTCTGTAGAACCAGTGAGACAGTTAACTTCCTTTAACAAATGATCATAACCTTTCATAAACCTCTAATGGCTTTTCCTTTCCAGTCCAGATTTACTTAAATTAGTCTACTAGAAAATGAAAAGCAGTGGCGTATAGTCGAGGCAAGAAATCATCATCAACCTTAGTGTTTTAGAGGGCCAACAACTGTGCTGTCAACACAGTAATTGACATGCCAATCAATGGCGGGTGCGTGGCCAGCTTTTAGAAGGTCCCTAAGGTGGCTGCCTGGAGCACGCTCAGTTTAACACAGTGGCAATGTCAGAGTGTAAACAGAGACTACATATTGACTTGCTCATCGATGCTAGTGATCAATTAGTCAACATTATTTCCAGTTCTTTGTGCAGATTTTAACATCTACTCATATGCCAGCCCATGCAATGCCTACACCTATCTCTAGAGGGAGACAATGCGAAGAGCAACAATAATAATCCATTGGCCAGGCTGAGACAAGTGTAAAACAATACTGATGCTAATGTCCTTTTAGACATGTATAAATATGAAAATGTTCCCATTTGAAAATGTATATTGATAGTCCCCAGAAATGGTCATTGGAAGGTCAGTCCCACCCAGGTTACGTGTAAGAAACTCTTGCCTGCTAAGTTTATGTTAAGCTTTTTTTTTTTCTTTGTTTTTCTAAGAAAAACTGCAAAGTAGGCTCAAGATTGTTGCCACCACGTTGCATTTAAATGTAGAAGTACAATGTTTGGTTTAAAAAAATATATATTACTCAGCAAAACAGCCATCACAATATCTTAGTGTGTGGCATTACTCTGTTTATCAATATCACTGACTGGTTTTATATTTTTTTTAAATAGATGTTAATTTTTCCCTGCGAGTGGCTGGCAACACACCCCCGTGACCCTTGTGAGAATGAGCGGTTTGGATAATGAATGGCTGGATTGATGTTAATTTGATTTTAAAATATATTTAATAATCTAAAAATATATTTAATACTTCATTACTGTTTCTATTGTTATTTTTGTTGTTCATTTTTTTTCTTTATGATCAAACACTTTTTTTCAGATGCCTTTTTCTTGTGTTTTTTTCATCAAAGTGCTCTATAAAGTTGACTTCAGTTTTTAGCACAGAGCTACAAATTGTATAACCGCTTGGTAAATTGATATATTGTATATACATGATGTCATTGATATAATGATGATAAGTGCTTCAAGTGTGCATGTGCTTTGCAAAGCCTCTTTTCAAATTAATAGCACCAAGTAACAAGGCAAACCTAGTGTCTAGAATCCACTACTTCAATTATAAAACTGTCTGCATTCACTTCGTAACTTACATAAAAAGCAAGGCCAATCAAACACTGAATTAACAGCTCAATTCTTACTCCCCAGAGATAGGAAAAGCATATTGGTTCCGCAGAAGAGATAAGACAGACAGTTTATTTTTATTACATAGCACAAAATAGTAAGAGTAAATATGCAGTAGTAGTTAAAAAAAAAAAAAAAAAAAAAAAAAGGGGAAAAAAAAAAATCTGCTACCCTCCTGCCTCAAAACATCCATGTTACTGTTTGTTCATTGATGACTAAACTGTACATAGGTGTGTATGTGAGCGTGAATGTTTGTCTATATGTACCTTGCGATGTACCTTGCGATTGCTTGGAACCCATTCCTGAGTGTTTTCTGGCCTCTCAAAGTAAAAATGTGCTAAGTAACCATATGTAACATGGCTGAAATATGGGGTACTTCCTGTGGGTTAGGGTATCCAGTGGTGCCTTGAGATTCGACGTATACGTTTTTGGAGATGCGAGCCATCGTTTGGCAGATATTTTTGCTTTGACTGAGAACAAGAAATTGACAAAAGAGCACTGTAAGGTGGCAATGAACCCAACAATTCTTAAAAAAAAGGCTTCAAGCTGTTTATTTCCACACTAAGTTGAAGTTTACTGTCAAAATAAATAAAGAGAATTAAATCAACTGGCTTTGTCTTACAAAATTCTTTTTAGCATTAATGCAAAAAAACAGCAATGCAAAACACCATAAACAAGCTAACAAATGGCATTAATTAATAAGCAACCGATATTTGAACACAAACGGCACAAATAGCAAATATTACTACAGCTTACTGAGTCAGTTGTGAAACTCTTCTTTGTGTGTGTCTCTGTGTCTGTATTATACTACCCCCAGGTGGCCAAGGTCAGAAGCAGCAGCACTATGTCAGAATGAACTGAAACAAAAAATATGGCATAGACTGTTTAGTTTGGTCCTTTTTTTCCCCTCAATTTTGTAATTACTGTCTGTTTTTATAAAGTCCAATATTAAAGAGTACTATTTTTCTTATCAAATACCCTTTACAAAACAAAAAATGTGTTGGGTTTTGGCTGAGGCTGGAACAGATTACCATTCATTTCAATGGGGAAAAATGACAAAAGTGTTTTGAGTTACAAATGTGGTGACGGAATGAATTAAATTAGTATATTAATACACTAATGTTTTTTTTCCACCAGAACAATCTACAGTGTACAACAAAAAGATTCACATATAGAGGATAATTCACACAACATAAAATCGCCTAAAAACTTAATGTACTGTAGCCTCAGCCAGTACCATACTACTTGTCCTTACCCAGAAATGTAATTTAGGAGTCAACACAATATTTTACTCTCAATAACACTAGCCATACAAACAAAAGACCATAAGGACAGATTTGCATTGTCTTCAGTTAAAAACAATCGTGGATAACTGGGCCCTAAATCTGTACAACCCTTGAAATCCATGATGAATTTTTATTTTTGCTCTCTTCTCAAAGCATCCACTTCAGATAGATGAAAGAGTAATATTCCAGCCATAAAGCTTGATTTACATCCGCTCCGCAGTTCTCCCTCTTCCTTTTTTATTTGATCATTTAGACGGGATCATATAACTGTATATCAGACACAAATGAAATCAGGTCCCGTGCACATTAAGGCCATGCCTTTCTGCAGCTAACATCCCCTCCAACCCAACCAGGCAACTCTACGGTAAGCCAAGGGCAGTGCCATTCATTTTCAGGCCCATTTCCTCTTATGATTAGGCGATCAATCAATCCCAGCATTCGGTCTCATCAGGCAGACGGGATTATCTGCCCATCTTCCCCTCTCCCTCTTTCAACTACCACCCTCCCACACACGCAGCAGCACATTAACATCAGCTCAAGTATCACCCAACAAAAGCAGCGTGCCACATCCCCTGACCGCAAACACACAACCTCTCATCTTAGTCATCCCTCAGTCAGCCATATCTTCACCTCATACAGCCCCCGGTGGTGCTCACGCATATTCATATACATGCATAACTGTTTGTGTGTGAGGTGAGTCACTGCAACAGGAATGTAAAAATATATAACATAATATATAACATAATACAACCCAAGCACACTCTGCGGCACTTTGTTAGACCTTTAAAAAAATGCTTATGCAATAATACTATTCTAACTTGCTCTACAAAGTCATATAAGGTGATGGCAGGAAAAGTGAGGATAGATGTTGCTGGTAAAAAGACAATAACAATGCTAATTGGAATTGGAATATGATCATATATCAGGGTCAGTGCTGGAAAAACAAATATGCAGTACCTGACAAAAGTATTATTTCTTCTTCACACTTTTATTCTATATGCCAACATAGTTGAAAACATTTTACTTTACCCATCTCACAATTCTTTTGTTGAGAGTATTTTAACATCATATTGTCAGGTGTCAAAAAGCACCCGATCTATTAGTAACAAACATCGACTGGGAAGACATTAAACATTTAAATTGCTTTTAAATGCCATCACTAATTTTTAATATTTATATTGCTTGCATATAACCACTTTCTAAAATGGAACGTTTTACCTCCACACTAAAAATAATCATTGAATTCCACTTAACAGTAAAAAGCTTTTTGATGTAGAAATGCTAATTCTGCACAGCACACTGTCACGCTTTCAATACACACTAGCTTTTAGTGACCATGTTCTAGGTTAATAAAGTTTCACGCCTGAGAGACAAAATTTCTTACCGTGCTAATGTCTCATGAAGGTAGGAAGCAATTGAATTATCACACTGCTCCACCCCCTCATACTCACAGAAAGAAAAAAATATTAAGTTGCACTAAGGGAGTGTAACCTAAATAGAAAAACGTGTGTACATTTTTCTCTTCAAACAAAATGGTTGACAAAAAGACTGAGACTCATGAGTAAGTTGCTTCCCTTTTCTAGACAAGTTAAACCAGTGGTCACCATCCTTTTTTCGGTTCATACAAGTCTATACCCTTCGCGGCCCTGTAAGTACTCCCCGTCCCGGGGGGGTGAAACTTTCCAAATACGTCTGTTTATATTACTCATTTGCTAGCTTGTGCATTTAATATTAGCGTTACGCGATGGAGACAAGATGACATGCGTTGAGAGTCAGTCATAGATGGATGTAACGGAGGGAATCCGGTCACTTTGCAAAATAAAATGTTTTTCAGCCTCGGATGATAAAATTTAACGGATCTACTGTACTTTTTTTTTCTCTTTCTTTCATCTGTGCGGCCCGCCGTGGCCCGGTCCAAAGTGGCCTGAGGCCCGGTGGTTGGGGACCACTGAGTTAAACTATTCAATCAATGGGGCATTCTTGTATGTGCAATATATGTGGCTGCAATGGGAAATAAAATTGATGTGAAATATTTTTCTAGTGACATCATGATATTTAAATCATACAATTATTGGTATTTGAAGATCTTTAATTGGGAAAAAAGGTCATGTTAGCTTGTTGTTGGTTGAAAGTGACTCAGAGGGCCCCATTTTAATTCCCATCTTAACTCTAGCGCATTTAAGATAGGACCAGCACCGTATTCAATATTATTACCTAATAAATAAGTTGAGAAAAAATGCTCTTGGCCTAACTTTTCTGTTCAATATTTGACCTTATCTATTGCTTGGACTTTTTTAAAGTAAAAATGTGATAGGTTTAAAAAAAAATAAAATGATTACAAGAAATGTCTTGCCAAATAGAATGATCTTGATATGTGGATGGAATTCCTATAGTGGAAGGGGCGTCAATCTGGGGAAAAAAATAGAAAGACTTTTCCAAGGCATGGCCCCAAGCTTATGAGGGACCCCTGCAAAGCTCCCGCCCACCTCTCCCATATCTCAAAGCACCAATGTATGCAAGGGGACACCACTAAAATGCTAGAAATTTTAATGAAAATCTTGATGTTGAACAATCTTGATGGCTCACAGGAAATCACAAGATTAGTCAGATGCTCTTTCTGAAAGCAGTGCAGTCCTTGGGGCAGGTGTGAATTAGCTGGCCGATAAAATAGCCTCTCTGGGTTCATAATGCGACTATGACTTGGCAACATCTTTGTTACAAACTAGATTATTATCCTTTGGCAGGTCATTAGAGCATCGGCTCAGGCCATTCCCCCCCTACAGCCTTTAATTAAATTGTAATGATTACAAAAGTACAGATCAGTCAACAGCTATGTGACTCCAAGTCCGAACTCCATAATGCCAGCAGGCACACTTTTTAAAAGTTGTTTTTGGTATCCTTGACATACTCAAAACCCCCAGAATGTTAGTCCTCACAGTGTTGATGTTAACCATTGTCTGCATCCTCTTTAATTAATTTGGCAATCCGCCGTCTGTCTTTTGAATCGATTGATGATGGCTTCATCTGCTTGCCAACACATTTGCAACAAATCTGATACCTTTTCAGATATGAATAGATTATATTCATTTGCCATACATTTACGCCTCCAGGTTACTGTGTTGCATATATATATATATATATATATATATATATATATATATATATATATATATATATATATATATATATATATATATATATATATATATATATATACATATATATACATATACATATATATATATATATATATATATATATATATATACATATATATACATATACATATATATATATATATATATATATATATATATATATATACATATACATATATATATATATGTTGTGACTACTGGTTGTTGTAACTATTTTTCCCTGCACCCACTGTTTGAGCAATTAATTTACGCTACAGTCAAAGAACAATCTGATTATGAATGTGATTAGTTTGGAGTGTGGTGTTTCTGCTTGGGCCTGACAAGATGGAACTGCCATTTGATGAGGGGAAAGTGACCTTGGATGCAGCTCGGATTGCCTAATCACCAGCTATGTTAAAGGTAGAATTAAAGGTTTATACGACTTGGTACATGTGTTTGGAATAAGACTGGATTATCAAACTACTTTATATTTAAAAGTAATTAGAATTTGTCATTTCTTTCCAGGTCTCGGCAGAAAGCCGTCGGGTGGTCTTGGTGGGGGTTGACAGGTTAATTGAGGAATAATACCCTTCAGAATGATGGATTTTGGTGACTTGAGATGTCAGAATCCATTATAGGGAAATTTAAAAGTGCAATTAATGGGGGAGGCTGGGTGAAAAATTCTTTTTAATTCCCCCTTGCCTCTCCTGTTATTATTAATGTTCTGCATTAAATGTCCAGACGCTCTCATCTCTGTTTTGGCGCTCACCCACCGTCCAATAAGGTTTGGCACAAACAAGGCTTAATTAATGATCTCAGTCCTACAGTAAATTAAATAGCTTGGGTCTGAGCACAATGGCCGAATTGAGGGACATTTTATGAGACAAATGAGAATGTACCGATCATTGCCTCAAAAGAACAGGACCTACAAGAGACAGAAATAAGAGCGTTAGCAGTAGTGTCTAGTATTTAGTCAGTGGGCTCCAAAATATGTTGTCTTCATTCGGAAAGGACCAAGACGGCAATGTGATGCAGATAAACAGGTGATTACTGGCATGCCTATATTTTCAGAAGTGGGTGTTGGGTGTCAACACTTGTGTCAATAAATTTGAAGTGTGACATGTTTTACCACCTGCTACAGGCTAAATTGCGTGCCACCACAGCTTTGCAAAGCGTGATTTTAACGACACGTCTTCTTAATCTTATGTTAATGTTATCTCGGTTGGCGGTATAGTGCCAGCATATACAGTATTACGAATTATGTACACCGTGGTCATTACTGTAGTATAAACTAAAGTTTCTCATTTAGTAGGTGGAAGAGGCGGTAATAAGTCTTTATATCTTACTGATTTGATATTAAAGTTGGCGTGATGAATGAATTATGTCATTCACTGACGCTGTGCTTGTACAATATGCAGAAGAGAACAAATGGTTGTGTTAATATAAATTCGATGCACTCTTCTCTCCTCCGCTCATGTCCCCCATCATTCGGACAGCTGGAAACAAAATTCATCCGATTCGTTCTGCTGCTTTTCTCTCTCCCCACTGCCCCATTCCCCCACTCCCTGCCCCCAATCCCCCTCACTGTCGTAATAGGATCTGCAGGAATCATTCAAAGGCTAGATATAATTTACTGCTTGCCGTGCACAATAACCCCTCCCACTTTCACCCCCTTTCTCAATCGCACAAGGTGCCCTGCGGATGAACTAATCATACTTGAAATATTATTTCTGCTTCTTATTCCTCCATTTTATGAACAGCTCCTTTTTTTATGGTGCGATGGGTTTAACCCCTGCCTGGTCTTACCCACATCAGTCTGTAGGAGGCAAAAGGGAGGGTGCGCGTGTGTAGAAAAAGCTATGGCATCCATATTTCTTTGTTTACATACATGCTTTATACGTCTGATGTGTTTGATTAATTCCTGTCATATCCAGGAGATGGGTTTTTTTTTTTGTGAAAATAACATACTGTATACAGTGTAAAAATATAGCTATAGTATGTAATCAGAAAATCACAAAATAAAAACTATTTACAGGAAAGTCACCATGATTTCTTCATACAGTCCTCCATATTGAGCTGTTGCCAGTTTTTACTCAAAATGTACAATATAAACTACAGTCAATATTTTAATTACTTCAACCCAAATATCAATTCAGTCCTATTGTATGCCTTTGAGATGATGTTGGAACCATTAATTGACAAATCACAGAGACAGATCCTCCACATGGTTTGACAAAATTACCAATATTGAAGATTTGGAGAAAACAACAAAAGCTTGTGGAAATCAAATGAAGAGACAAAAGTGGGGATGAATAGAAAATTGCACACACAAAAAAAAACATTGCACGTCTGGCACAAAAATTGAATCCACAAGAAAGTGGGGGAAGAGAAGACCAAAAACAACATGGAGGTCAACCTAACAAGAAGTTCTGTCAGTGGGTCGGAGGAGATGGCCCAGGACAGAGTGATGTGGAGGGGCCTATTTGAAGACCTCAGCCCCACTTGAGGTACACGGGACCAAGTATAACTTTCTTACCTACCGTTGTATCCCTTTGCAGTACTGGATAATCTCATCCGAATCAGCCAACCTAGAGTCCAATTAATGTGATGAAATTGGAGGAGTTGGTAAAAGCTGCCATGCCCTATTAAAAAAAAAATTGAAGAAGCATTATCCTGGGAAAATCATTCCCCTCGTGTGAAATAGCTGTCAGAATACCAACTAAGAATTGTTAACTTGCATGATGCTGGAAAGGAGCACAGACATCTCAAAAAGCCTTGATGTTCATAGTTAATGTGTAGACAGATAAAGTCAATGTTGAATATTTGGAATCAACACAAAAACACTATATACAGAGAAAAAAAGGTATAGCACCATTAAAACCAACTGTAAAGTATAGTGGAAGGGCATCATGGTTTGGGACGGTTTTGCTTGCTCAGGGCTTGGACAGATCGCTACTATCGACAGAAAATGTATCAAGGCATTTTACTGGAGAACTTAAGATCATTTGTCTGCCAAATGAAGATTAACAGAGGATGGATTATGCAACAGGACAATGGCACAAAGGGCAGAAGGAAATCAACAACAAAATGCCACCGACAGTAGAAAGTCTGACTTTTGGTCCTGACCTCACAACCGCAGATGCTGTGGCAAGACCTCGACAGAGCGATTTCCGCCCAACCTCCCAAAAATATGAACTGAAAGAAGTTTTTTCTTTTTTTTTTTCAGGAATGGTTGAAAATTCCTCCTGACCATTATGGAGGTCTGATCTGTAACTACAGGAAACTTTTGCTAGATACAATTGCTGCCAAAGGAGGCTTAGCCAGTTATTAAATCCAAAGGCTCACATACTTCTTCCAGTCTTCACTGTGATGCTTACATGTTCCGTTCAACAACAAACACGGAAACATGTATTTGTCTGGGATCCGTTTAAGCAGACTGTGTTTTTCTGTTGTTGCGACTTTGATGAAAATTAGATCACATTTTATGACCAAATCATGCAGAAATACAATTAATTCCAAAGGATTTGCATACTTTTTCTTGCAAGTGATTGGAACCACAAAAAAAAAAAAAACAGTAGAACTTGGACAGAAAAATAAAAGGAAGTATGGTCTAGTAGTCACTTTCAAGATTTAAGTCACAAATGATTTAAGTAACGAATGGTTATGTAACAGAAGTTATATATTTATATATTTTTTTATGATTATTACACGTGTAGTGGCTCAGCAGATGTGATATTCCGATATGGAGTGGAAAAATGTGAAACAGCGATGAAAAAAAAAAAGAGGGCAAACTAGATGAGGAAGAGGAGGCAGACCACAGGCAGCCATCAGCTGCTCACTTGTACTTAGGGAACACATTTACTTCTCATTGATTCCCGATGCTTTAGTCAATTTCTTGTCACTTTTCATTGCCTGTGCATGTGATCTCAGTTTAGAAGCTAGCAGAAAAGAAACAATAAATGGATAATTTAGTCAAGAAAAGGAGCAAACAGCCATCTTGATCTAAACTACAATAACCATATTGTGGACTTTTGCACGTTAAATAAGACCATAAAATAAAACAATCAGAAGTACCATTACATAACATGCAAAACTACGGGGAAGTCTATATAGTAAGACCATAATGAAGCTCCTATAGCAGATCATGCCAGATGCAACTCAATAACTCAAACTCAGCAGTCAACGGCAGTTAGATAACACATGTTCTGACCCAACAGTTTCCATAAATCACTCGGAAGTGGTTATTAGTTCAATTACTTTCTTTACTTTGGTTGTTATGTATTTTGTTTTCAGCTGCTTCTTTCACATTCATTGTCTATTTTCTGAGAATGCACCTTTCATTTTTTGGTCTCCAATCTTGTATTTCTTAAATTACATTTCTTTAACACAACTTCATTGTAGTACTTACCTGTGTTCATTCTGATTTCTGTCACCTGGAGAGAAAACAACATTCAGGGTCGTAGAGGCAACTCACAGCACGTAGCTGAGAGTGAAAGCAAAACTTAACATTTTGAAGACATTTTATCTCCCAAAATTCCATGCAACTTTACTTACGCCTCAAACAACAGATGCAGGGACTTGTCCACTACCACTTTGTCCACAACACTTTTGATCACTGATTTGAGTTCAATTTTCACTTCTTGTACTCGGTGAAAAAGGAAAACAACGGAATGCTCATCAGAATAAAGTAACAATTGATATTTAATCTCTTAAATCATGCTTGTTTAAACCAAAATCCACAACAAAAAACGCCAAAGGTACAAGACATGATTGGCAAAAAATTGTTTGCTTCCTCCTAATCAGTGACATCTGTCACCTCAGGAAACCCCAAATTTAACCTGTCAGGCCACCACCCCCAATTCGGCACAGGTCAAACAAAAACACCGCCCCTTAGTGGTTGGAGGAACAAAAATATACAAAGCAAAACGTGGGGCTCCTACAAAAAGACATAAAACGTGAAGAAACATTAAATATGTTGTAATATTAAAAAATAATCACATGGCACAAAGAGATACACAGGCACCACCTTAAAATACACTGTCAGATAGATATTCATTTCACAATATGCTTGTAGTTTTATTATTATTATCATTGTCAAACTACCACCACAGTAATAAACGCAACAGTATTTAGATTTGTACATATGAATGACATATAAAAACACATCCTGCACAGCCTCTCCATTTCGCATCACTCTCCATGTTGACTGCAATGACATTAGCTACCACCGGCTTGTTTGTGGCTCTAATGACAAGTAAGAGGGGGTTGTTGTCGCCATAGCAACAGCCAAGATTTAATACATCATACCTTGTTACGGTAGTCAAGAGGGGATGTTTTGGTCAAAAATTAATATATCACAGGAAGGGCAACAGTGTGGGACGACTGCTCAGCATTTATCACAAGGTTGCTAATTGCAACATTCATTTAGTGCTGCAGAAAGAGGCAACAATCCACAGTGGATGTTCAGTGACCTTGGCCTGATACGTTGAGAGTGTCATGTGTGCATGAGGAAGACAGTGAGGATGATAAAGAAGCTGAACAAAGATTGGGGGGTGTGTGTATAGGGGGGTGGGGGGGGTGCTGCTGCTGGAAGGTTGGGCACCGGCTCCAGGCAGTAAATGCTGCACTTTAATTGCATATGATTCAGAATTGGAGAAAAACAGACATTAAACAACCCAGACTCATCTGCAGCTCACTGAGGAACTGATATTGCGTGGGTTTAGGTGTTTACGATTAAATAAAAGTTGAGGTGGAAGAAATAATTGACTTTGTGTGTTTGTCATTAGCTGTAAAGCTAGATGGGTTTTTTTCAATACGTAATGTATCAGCTTGACTGGACAGATGCAGCCATGAAACACTTAACGCAAGCTTACTCCTCTATACTGACCTTCTGCATTCATTTTTATTTGGATTTGTATGTGTCTTTGTGCACGTGTTTGTCACCCAGTGCTTGGATCTGTTCATAATCAATAATTTAGTGCTGAGTAATTAGATTACAACAGAAATTTGCACATGCCTTGATCTTGTAACAATGAAATGAGGAAATGTCATGCATCCTATAGAGATTTCCCATCATAGTCAGCAGCAGGATAATGATGGTGACTTTTTCCTTCTGATAAAAATTGTGCAATCCTACACATATCTCCATACATAATCTAATACAATCCACTATATAAAGACAGTCATTTTATTACAAAAGATAATGCTGTATGTATGTTAACCCATTAAAGCCTGAAGCCCCTCGTCCCCCCCTACGGTCCTCTTTGGAGTCACCCTTGAAAACTTGACATTTCGCCACCTACAAAATAATTACGTAATATCTCAGCCCCTGTAGCAAAAAAATATTGAGTGGTAATTACCATGCTGTATTCTCTTACAAAGACGTTGAAATCGTCATTGTATACTAACATATATCTTAATTATACATCACGTCTGGATGGTCTCACGGCTTTTAAAGTCCACAAGCGTGTCATCTATATCAATGCCATTACTCATTTAAGAGCTCCCGTGACCGCGGCGTCCGCCATTGTGGCTCGTAAGACTTCTGGGTATCCTCCGACAACTCGACACCGTCACGTGTATATTCTGATGCATTTCAATGGCTAAGAGACCGAGAATTGGATTAAAAAAAGAAAATGACGTATATGCTCTCCCGGCTTTAAAGGGAGAAACCAGCAACAGCACTCCCTGCTTTAGTGGTAGAAACGTGGTTATGCGCTCCCATCCTTAATGGGTTAATGTTGTCAAGGGGATATTTACAAATACAATGGTGCCTTGAGATACAGATGACCAGATTTAGGAGTTTTTCAAGATACAAGCCATCGTTCCACCGACTTTTTGCTTTGACGGGGGAGCAAAAACTTGCAATACGAGCAGAGTGTGGTTGCATTGAACTCAACTCAGGCCACTTCACAACAAGCTGCAGTTTGGCATTGTGAATACATTTTCAAAAAGGAGGCTTCACTCCCAGTTAGTTTATTGTCAAACAAAATATAAAACAAAAATGATGACACTTTGTGTATTTAAAAACACTATGTCACTTTGCTTTAAATTCTGCCATCTTAATGTTAACACAATTGGAAACGCTGTAGGCTGGCTAACAAATTAATAGTTTATTGCAGTGTTATCACGGAGTTGAAAGGTATGAATATTCGAAAACAAACAGTGCAATAACACATGTGAACCAACAATACTCACAAACATTCTTTATTCTCTACAAAGAATGCCAAATCTTAGTGTTGATTGTTGAGTCACGAACAGTAATTGAGTGAAAGTTTTCTTCGTGTGTCTGCATGACTGTATAATACTGCCACGTGGTAGCTAAGTCTCGCATATGTTTCCTAGGATCCACAATTAATTAATCCTAATGCTTAAATTTCTATTTAACTATGCTATTACTACACTCTAAAAACATGTGGCTAAAAAAATTACCCAATATGGGTCAAAAAGTGACTGACCCTGCTTTTTGAGTTATTCCTTTAATACAAAACATTGGGTCAATGAATAACCCATCAAAACAACTCAAATGGGTTGTTTTATACAAAATAACCACATTTTGGTGATTATTTTGTACACAACTATCAAATTTTCAGGATTTGTTTTGTTCATTTTGACACAATTTGACCTTATTTGACCCATATTGGGATATTTTTGACTCAACAGTTTTTAGAGTGACAGTTGAGTTAAAAGTGGACCGATCCAATTTGACCCAACATTAAAAAACAACCCCCAAAAAATTGGTTGTTTTTAACAAAACAACCACCCAAAATTGGGCTGTTTTGTACAAAAGAAAACCAAGGTGGGTCAAATCGACCAAATTGGTGGATCAGTCAGTTTTTTACCCAAATTGTGTTATTTTTGTTACCCAAGCGTTTTTAGAGTGTGTTATAGTACATTATTATAGAATGCTATTTTCCTTATTAAAAACCCAGTAGAAAAAAAAATACTGGTGGCTGGAATGGATTGATGGCATTTCTATTCATTTCAATGGAGAAAGAGGATTTGAAGTGTTTTAAGTTACCAGTGTGGCCACAGAATTAAATAAAAGTGTATTGCAAAACACCACTGTATCATATTCTTTATGCAAATTTTTATTCCGCCTTTTTTTAACATGCTTAATGTCAGTGCCATTGCTGAACACATTTAAAACCTATGATTGATGTGCCAAATGAAGTGTCCAGCTTGTTTATGTGTAGTCTTTTGTCTTCGAAATCCTACTTGTATAATTACTCAAAGTGAAACACTGTGTGCATTATTCGCATGTACTCCCTTGCATGCTTGTTCATAATGTCGCCACTGTCATTAGCCCACATTCAGTGAGAATAATGAGCAATTCACTCACTTGACAAAAAGCCCTCAGTAGAGCCCTGTTAGGTTTAATTATAGGATAATCTCGGGAAAACAATGGACAATGATGATAAGAAAGTTGCTGCTATTTGTATTTAATCAATGTTTAATATGTCAAGGCTCTTAGAGATAAGGAATTAAGTGGGACTTTTCCTCACTTGAGAAACACTTCCTCATTTAAGGATCTTTCCATTTGATTTACTGAGCTTCGAACCAGGGGAAAAATGGGACCAAGTGTTTTTCCCACCGGATAGGCTTGGAATACATTCTTGGAGTGTTCCTCTTAAGGGTTAAATTGTTGATGTTAAATGGCATGCTGGAATCTGCTATCTACCCGCTAATTAAATAGCAATTACAGCACAGCTATGCGAGCCTGTCTGTTCCAATTAGAAACACTTTTAGCAGTCAGTCCGCCTGACCTTTGCTTTACTTTCTCTACTTTAAATTAATGGCAGATACGAAGAGTAAAATGAGCTTGGACGGTCAGTCTTGTTGCTAGGCGAACCAAAGACATACCCACGCACAGTTTGAGCCAAAGACAAATTCAGTACTTTTTTTTTTTTTTATCACATCTTCATCTATTTTCTCTACAGCTTATCCTCACTAAGATCCATGTGATCTGGAGCCCGACCCAGTTGACTTGTGAGAAGCCCCTGGACTGGTTGGCAGCCAATCTCAGGGCACATGGAGACAAACAACTTTTCACACTCTCATTCACACTTAAGGACAATTTAGTTTTCAATGAACCTAAGACTTCCCAACCCACCTACCAATCGCAGTGGTTAGCAATATCACTCTGTGTATACAAAAACAATCTAATTTGCACCTATCCCAAACAGTCTCTTGAACAATCTTTGGTGTACAGTGTATGTATGGTTTTGCAATTTGACAATGTAACACGGTCCACTTGAGCATTAAGCATTAGTAGATCTTGATTTTTGCTGTTAAATGAAAAGCAGTCACCTAGGGGTCTTATTCTGTTTTTTCAGAACCCGAAATAGAGCATATTTGGGTTTTTGCATGTTTTTACATGGCCCTTCAAAACCCGAATATTGCTAATATTCGTGTTTTGAATATTGCCAATATTCTGGTCTTGAAAGGGTTTTTGACCGCATGTAAACACAGTCACTGTCACGTGAGAACTGGGCGTACTGCGTCACCATCTCAGGAAAGATGTGTATGTGTTATATTGTACACACAGAACCACAAGGGCAGTGTTTTCAATTGTAATAATTCAGGGACCCAGTTAAAAAAAAAATGATTGTATTTGGATTCCCAAAAAGCAGATTCCGTTGGACGAAACACCAATTTAGTCCCCTTTTACTTAAAAAACAATGTCATGGAAATGGCTCCTAAGCCAACCGCAGGTTGCAGGAATCACCCTATGAGCCACTCTGTTTGGTCGTGGAATGCCCTTCTTCTCGCTGAGAAGAACTCTCCGAATGACTGAGGAGTGTCTCAGGCCTCCACAGTCCACCTGGTCTCTATTATCTCTCCATTTCACAGGCTTGCACCCCCTAACAGGGCAGCCTGGGAATGGGTCTGGCTCTTTCATCTTCCAATCATTATAGCAGCCAGCTCAGGGTCATGGGCCCATTCAGGCTGACAGGCATTCCAGCAACAATACACTACAAGTGATTTTGGTTAGGTTTTGGAAAAACACAAAAAGCGCCCCCCCCCACCCAAAAAAAAAAAAAAAAAAAAAAAAAAAGAGGAATATCCGTATACGAACAACTCTCAAAGCACTTATTGTATTAAGAATCCGTCTCAGAGTTCATATCCTATGTGAAATATGATGCTGCACCTCCAAGCTGTGCCTCTCGCTTCCCTAATAACAACGCCCTTCCTCAGCCATGGCCTCAATGAAAACTTTTTTTGTGGCACAAACACAGAGGCACATAGAAAAACCAAGACCATTTTTTTAAACATCTTCCCATATGAAAGTGGTGTTTACATGTGTAAAGTGACATCATGTTGATTCCCCCCACCCCACCTCTTTCTGCTGCTTTATTACTCTTAAATCATGTCCACTGAGGGACATTTGAAGACAGATCAAGGAGAAGCCAAATTCTTTCCCTTCAGCTTTAATGTCCAAAGGGATTTAACAGACTCTTCTCAGACAATCTGTGAAACACATTTATGGAGAAAGGATACACCACCTGATGGTTTGGCTCTGACATGGTACAGCCATTATCATTTTGCATATGAGAGCAGAATGAGGTGTAATAATTGATCTATCATGTACTTGCACTTGCGCTCCCACAACACTGTCAGCACGGCGTTGTTTCAAGAGGAACTCACTCTTGAGCAGAGCGCACTAGAAGCCTTTTCAATGCATCATCACATTGAGGTTACAGAAATGACACGAAAGGCACTTTGAAGTTGAGCTAAAATCTCCCTTATTTCTGCTCCAACACATGATTTATTAAGGGCTAAAAGTGGGGAAACGTGACAAAGAAAGGGGCAGATAAAGAAGGACAAACACATTCCCTGCACATATTCTCTTCATTATGAGTGATAGGGGGGGGGAGCTGATCATTCAATTACCGACCTCCGTCACAGGCTAATATTCCTGCCTGTCAGGGCCCATTCTGACTCAGTTTTGGTCGGACTTCTTCTGATGGACCTCATTTCCTGCTAAACAGAACCAGAAGGTGCTGCGAAAATGGTGACACTTGATCCTGTGTTCAAGAAACGGGAAATGCTGCAGCACAGCCCTCAGCCTGCTATGATAGGTTACGCACCTTCCCAGCATGGATCCTAGAGGGAAGGGAGTTTACCTGACACTCACTGAAACAGCACAACCGCGGACGAACAATGTATTTCTTTGAACGCTATTAGCTTGCTTGTTTTTCAGTCTAGAAATGTGGTCAAGTGTGATCCACCCGTCATCATTGTTTTAGATTTATCTGCCACATTACACTGAACTAGTGTTGTAGTTCAAGTTACTTTTGATCTCTCTTCACAGTCATCTCCATTTGATGCCCTTACTCATGGAGAACACTTGCTATGCAGAAATGGCCTTGAAGCGTAGGTCATTGAACATTATTGAACTTTTGACTTCGTATGAACATGACAAAACTGGTATTAGCAGATAGAACACTCCCCCAACTGGAAGGAGCTGGCGCGTTTTAGCTGGTGTTTCTACCTCTAAAATGTTTTTTTTTTTTTTTTTTTAAAGCTTGAATGGTTTACTTTTACCAAGATCCATTGCCTTACGGTTGCTGAAGGTAGAACCCCGGAAGTTGGTAGACGGAAAGGCTAAAGGAAGCCCGTTTAATACAATACAATACAGTACAACTTTATTTATATAGCGCATTTCATAACAACTGCAGCTGTAACAAAGCACTTTACATTAAACTAGGGCTGTTCGATTTTGCCTAATAAGAAAATCCCAATTATTTTCTCTCAAACCTGATTGTGCGATTACGATTTCTATCTAAAACAAAAAATAATGAAAAATAAAGTATTTTGAATGTCTCTTATTTAAACTTTTTTTTTTTCTTTGAACTCAAAATGCCAGTCAATTTAACTCAATACACACAGAACAATCCGTTGGGATTAACAGCATTTTACAGACACAATGTATTTCAGATCTGTTCTTAATCAAACCAATAATGAAAGAAGAAAGTGCATTCACCATTTGAAACGAAATCATCAACATGAGAGAAGATAGACAGTCAAGTCTGTAAACCAAATAGTCTGTCAGCAAGTCATTTTGTCAACCAGCTAGTGACTAGCCTTTCAAATTTTTCCCTGGTCTTACTCAAACATAAATCAATGATTAGTGCAAAACTGTCACTCAATAATACAATGCACTGTCAGGTTTAAGTACAGTTGCGCAGGATTGGACCAGAGGTAAAAAAAAAAAAAAGTGACGCCTTTCAGACGTTGAGTTACTTGCTCACGGGTTGTATTGTACATGCGGGGCACACACTACACTACAGATCTATTTTTGCCCGATTTATTAACTAAACGCTCACTTGCCTGAGCAAATAGCAGAATCGCCCGTAGCCATGGATGTTGTCGTTGTTTTGGACTGCGCGCTCGTGGGAGGAAGCGGAAATGCAGAGGAAGCTACGGTGGCTTACATACACCGAAAATAACAAAATAGAACGTGCCGATTTGAACGTTTTTAACATCATTTTATCCAGAAAATTCCTGTGCGGTTCAAAATCGCCTAATCGAGCAGCCCTACATTCAATAAAAATAGCAATAATACAACAACAAAGACAGCTAACGCAATGATTTAATACAAAAATTAATGATAATACAATATTTACAGTAGACACCGGAAAACAGCAGAAAAGTGTCAGTCTCACTTTTCGGGTCAATAGCCAAAGAATAAAAAATGTGTCTTCAAACGAGTCCCCCAGCTCTGATAATGATTATAACATTGAATGGGCAACAGGCTTATTGAGGTCGTCAGTCCTCAGCTAGGACCTTTTTATTTCCAAGCCGGATATTTCGTACCTCCCACCAGTCCTGCCTCTGCCAAGGTCAATCAATCCTAAACTCATTTAATTGTGAGGAGCATGACGTTCAGGGTGATACTGTTACATCACCGTGTATTCAGAGGGGTTGCCAGTTGCCATAATCAGCAATTTTTCTTTTCCGTTTTTAAAAAATCACACTACATATGTTAGATCTGGTTCATCACTGTCCTACGTGGTCCCAATAAAAGCAGACTGTATCAGCAACGGGTCCATTCACAAAAACAATAATTAAAAAGATAAATCAATATATTGTTATACTTAATGATAATCATACCACATTTGACACATGTTTCACATTTTATCTACTCTACATTTGCCAAAGGTTGAAATGGTGGCTTTCCAAGTACAGTAGGCCTACTGTATTTCAAGGAGTGCCAACTAAAGGGTTAAACCCTTCATGGTCACATCATCCATCATGGTTTAGAATGCCAAAGCAGAGTCAGTCCATCCAAAATAGCCACGCTTGCCTTTTATCCCTCAAAAGACATATATAGTATTTCTGTGGTTTTTTGGGGGGAATATGTCAGAAGTTGACTGGTAAGAAAAGACAGCTGAAAGGTGGAAGCCATACGCCCCATCACTTACTTACAATGAATGCCTTACTGAGACACATTGAGAATTATAATTAAATATGGGGACATGTATTACTGAGGTGGGCTATTCTCCTCACACTGCCCAAGGCCTGTGTTAGGCTGAGGCGCTAACCCAATTTCACACTGTGTGACTTGGTCTGGCCTGTTTCAATGCACTATCACAGTGTGAGTGCCATCTGGTCCTGGCCTGTGAAGGAAATGGCCTTGCTTTTCATACAGATCAGATTAGGGTGTGTTTAATTCATTCGGGATGTGCCCTTGTGTGTTAATTGGCTCAAGATGGCCAGTGAATCTCGCCTGTCGCTTAAGAAAGGATGGGTTCTCCTTTCGAGGTTTTAGTTTGCTTAAAAGCCCCTCTTTTGATCCGTTTTCACATATTTCTTAGAAATTATCGGTTGGGTCTTTAACTGTATAAATATGGAGTGGATGAGCATAGGTCTTCTATGAAAATATTTGGACCCTGTTGTGATCTGATTTTATTGAATTCAATCATCTCTTTTTACATTGGTTGACCAGATATTTTACTATGGTATGTGGACACAATAGTGGCAAGTTAATGTCAGCAAAGGAAATGCAAACAAACCAATGAATTGGAAAGAAAATGGCGCATGATACCAGCAATTAAGTATTTAGGTCAATGGATACCACTAACCACTAAGGTTGATTCGTTAGTCGACTAACCAATGGGTCTACTTTACTACTCTGAGTCAATGATCAAAGCTTGAAATTACGAATGTTGATAATCCTGAAGCTGGAGTGTGTAGCCTTGAAACTGCTAGCAAGGTTTGAATGTAGCCTCACTTCACTTCTCAATTCTCCTACAGCTACGATGCTATCATGTCTCATTTATGATGGAATAGGCCTGCTGGGAAAAATGAAATGTTACCGGTTTGATGTTGCCTTTTTTGGAATGTACAATCAATTAAAAACATGAGAGGAACCTCAAATACACCCTTTACATCCCTTGACATACATTAGAGAGTATTCCAATTCCTTCTTTTTAATTATGTTGCTAGTTGGAGTTAAATAAATGGCCAAGAAACTATAACAGTCTCCTTTGCGAGAGCCTCCGTGTGTTCCCACGAGCAACCGTGCATGTGAGCAAACGATTGACATATCCCTCGGTTGCGCCTTCTGCCTCTACAGTTCCCGATTCATCTAGACGAGGCCAGAGATGGATGATTAAAAAAAACCAACATCTTATTAATAGTCCACTGTCAGGTCATAGACTGTTTTAACATATACCAAAGGATTTTGCTTTATCAATGCAAACTCTGCCTTTAAAATAAAATAATCAATGGGACCACAAGACTGACAACAAGGAGTGAGGGCAGCGGTGCTGAGTGAAGCTCTATCTTTGTCGATGAAATGTTATGTCCAAAAATGCAAAGACTAAAACTACAGTATGTGCTAATGAGAACTTTATTTATTATAAAACACACCAACATTTTTATACTGTGTCTTATGTAGGACTTTTCGCAGTATGGCATACAGATGAGAGTGCCCGGCTCGTTGAATAGAAACATATGCAAGGCTCCCACAAAGTACAACAACTTCATCCTGTATTTTTATTTTTTTTTCCTTTTTTACTTTGCACGTCTGTCAAAATATGTCTTTAGAAGAAACCTGTCTGTGGCGCAAATAAGGTTGGGGACCGCTGTAATGACTCAACTTTCATCACATTAATGTCGATCACAAAAAAACTTTTGTTGCTCGAACCCTAGTCAATGGTGATGCCCAGTATACTGTTGTGAATAGTCAATGAATTTGCTGCATTAGTAAGTAAACAAAAATTTGTTTGAGCTAATGTGAGCAATAAAGTACACTGGAGTGCTGGGGTCACCAACCTTTTGTAACTGAGAGTTACTTCTTGGGTACTGGTTAATGTAAAGGGCTACCAGTTTCATGCACACTTATGAAATAAGACATTTGCAGAAATGACCTGTAATCATGTTTTTTCTTATAATGTATGTTATTATTAATAATTATATTTATGTGAAGACACTGATCTTGTTCAGGGTTTTTCACAATTATTAGTTAACAGTTAAATGTCAATAAGCAACACTTTATTTCCGTAAGTCTATGCCTACGTCATTTTGATTGACACTGTCAGAGAGTTATATGATGAGAGTAACGTTTTACAGACATCATTGTGAGGTGTGCATCTTTTTATTCATGCAGTCCATCAAAACAGAGAAGAATGAGTCCAGAGCCCAAGAGTCTATGCTCATACTTATTTTAATGTATCACAATGAGCAAGAAACATACTGGATGAAATATTTTCAAAGGAGTATATTCAATTAACATCTACAATCAACTTAACTAGGACAACAAGGTTTGTGACAAAAGTTTCTTTAAAAGTCTGAAGTTCCATGTGGTTTGTATGTATGTCAGTTTCCATGTCATTTGGTACAGTCTGGAAATCTTCATCATATAATTACAGTAACAAAAAAAGCTAACAAGACTACAGTATAGAAAAGACATCAAGAACAACATTTTTGGTTTAACTTGCTCTTTTTTGTACATTGCAAGGCTGTTTTTTTTCTACCCTCAGCTGGGCTGCCTGGAGCCCCAGAGCCATGCTTATGAGGCTCGAACGAGGAGTCATTTCAGGAAACGAACAAAAAAAGTCTAAAAGGTTTAAAAAACAAAATAAACCAAAACAAAAAATTGTGGCACCAGAAGTCACAAAAGGAACAGATCGCCCCAAGTAACAGTTCATCTTTGACGTTGGAGCAAATAGTAGTTTGGTTGTTAGTTTGGTTGTTGATTTTGGTTAATACGCTTTTCTTTAAGTGTACAACTGCCTCTTTTTAAAAAAAAAAAAATGACAGTTTCGAGAACCCGACCCCGCCCTCTGCTGTTAATTTCTCTCTTTTTTTCTTTGACCACTAAACAACAGAGAGAGGGGCGAGCTGCCGCATGACTTGAGAGCTTTACTTGTCTACTGAAGACAAGCGGAGGGGAAAGGGAGACAGGTAGCAACGTGGAGGAGTGGAAAGAGGCCAGTGTCTCTGTCCGTCCTGTCCTGAAATTTGGGAAACATCCATCAGAGGGGCAGGAGCGGAGGCAGATGGGGAGAAAGAAAAGAGGAAAGAGCAGCTGGAGTCAAGATTCAGTTCTCTCTTTCTGTCTGTCTGTCACACATCGTCCGTCGGTTCCAGAGTCCATTCTCGTTGTCACTAATCGGATAAGGAGGTGGTATTTAAAGCTGTTTTGGAGCCTGCCCTCGGCTCCCATAACCAGTTTTGGTGTGCCCACAGCCTCTCGTGTCCACCTGACAAGAGCTCCAAAGCTTCCAAGAGTCCTACTTTTTTTTTTCTTTTCAGTCCTTCTTCATCTCAGAAACAACCAAACAAAAAGTGATGTCTTGTTTTAAATATATCTATATCTGTATACTGGTACACGCTTCTTTTCAGGGTGGGCAGAGAGATGACCTCTACGGCATCACTTTGATGCTGTTTGAACGTCCAAAGTATCCCAATGTAGGTTTTGTGGACACAGATATCCACAGTAACATTTTGATAAAATATACACTTGTTTTTTTTGGCTGGGGGGGGGGGGGGGAGATGGGGGTTGTGTACAAATGTATTGTTAACTGCCGAAAGCTTTGGCCACATTCGTATGATCAATCTGAGTAAACGCTATCACAGTCACTTTGATCATTTGATTTTCTCAATTACTCAAAATTGCGGTTCAGTTCGTTTTGATGTGTCACACAAACAAAGGGGGGAATTAATTGGCTCTTATGAAACATGTACACACACACACACACATTCTAATTCACATACAGGCCATGCTGGGTGTATCTGATGTAGAGATTGTAACTTCCACTACAAGAGAGCCAAAATGATTACACTTGAACTTTGGAAATAAAATATATTGAAAAAAAGCTTTGAAACAATTTATATATATATATATATATATATATATATATATATATATATATATATATATATATTTTAAAAATCAATAAAGTGACCAGAACATAGTTTTGTATTTGCTTCCGAATTTTAAATCATCAATTCAAAGCTAGTGTTATGATTAAAAACAATATACAGAAACCACAAAAACATACAAACACTAATAATAAAATGAAAACACATGTTTGAATGTTTTAGGGGAAAAAATACATTTAGTGGAGGAAAATAATATAACTTAATTTTTTTTTTTTTAAAGTACACAATTTCAGGGAGACTGAATTTTCGAGAAGTGGCACGCTTGCAGATCTGAACAACATGCTATGGTATCAACACCAAAAGGCATTAGAGATTACTGGGGCGTATACATATATCTATATAAATTGGCTGTACAATATTGGTCAAAAAGAAGTTCTTCACAAATTTAAATAAGTCTTGGTTTTGGTTGAAAAAATATACATTTTTGTTTGTTATCAGTGAAATGGTGGGGGCATCTATGCACATCAATTTCAATTGCGATACGATGAAGTGGGTGACTTCTTTGGGACACAAAAGCCTCCTAGCCGTTTGAACCAAGGGACATCTCCAAATGAACCTCCTAGCGACCAGAAAGAATGCTTTGGAATGAAGATGCCCCTCAAGACCTGTAATCTATGCGTAAAAGTGGCACCCTGCTTACACATGGGACAAGTCATTGCTGGATTTCCCTGCAAGGGGGGCAATCGCGCCTCAGTTAAAAAGCTATCATTCGCCTTTGAAACAAATTTTATGTTGACTGGCAAAAATATGATTAAAACCTACGAGACACATCAGCACCAGATGTATTATATACACTTTTTGGTAACCACCATTACTTTCTTAACAAGTAAGCAACAATCTCGACTGGATGGAGTGTTCCACGCCTACACAAATTGATCTTTCCGTAAAAATGTACACAACAGTGGAGAAAATTGAGTGAAAATAGATTATGACACTTAAAAGAATTCAAATGACAAAAGATCAGTCCTTGCATCTTAACAAAGAAAACAACATTGTGGTATTTGGAATGCACTGTTCTTCACATACGTCATAGATCATTGGCTTCAAAAACATTGGTCTGTCCCAAAAAAAAAAAAAAATCAGCAAAATGTCCTTTGGAACATACATATTCACAGTCTTCAAAGTTCCGTTTTTGCAACAAGAAACAAAAAAGGTGTTGCAGAGAGGCAAGAAATTGGTTTATTGTTTGTTTTTGTTAAAGCTTCGCCAAAAGCAAAATGAGCATGCATCTAGGTACTTTTTTTTTCCTTTCAAAATTCTACATTAGCAGCAAAACGTATGTCCTTGAAGACCAGACCTAATACATGATCTTAAATTAAAAAAAAAAAAAGATATTTGAATGTGTCAAAAGTCAAACGAAGATTAATAACTCTATCTTACAAACTGCAATGGCTCTGTAACGGTGCTACTCCACAATGCAAGGACAAGGGCCCTTTTTGGTTTTTGGTATTTACGTAAAAAAGCCACCTGTTTGCTTGCAAGGAAGCAAAAACGGCAACTCTGATGCGTACTCCTTTATCTTTTAAAACTGTGTTTTCATTCCTTTAAAAACAGCAACAAATTATCAAGTATAAAGAAGCCTCTTTTCTCATCTTTATGCACCAATGGTGAAAAGTGTTCAGTCTTTGGATTTTCTTTTTGTCTTAAAGCGTGAGAATTATTATTAGTATTATTTTTTTCACTTTCATGAATGACAACAAAACAAAACAAAACGTGTAGCCACACTACATGGACAACAGAGGGCCTGCATTGCATCTACAAACACAGGATAGCCAAGGGAAATAAGTGCGTAGATAAGAACATGTAGAGTGAGAAATGGGAGTCAGACAGTAATAAGTGCACAAAGGTAAAAAAAAAAGAAAAAAAAATTAAATACAATTAGATTTTCAATATTTCACCCACAACTTGTTTTCATCCAGTTGATGCAGTACCAACTGACCCCAATACGTTTTAAATAACGCTTAAAGCGGTTTCCTCCTTTTCAGGAGGGGGAATCTGGATGAAGATCTCCCAAGAAGGTTGTGAATAAGACAGAAATATCATTTGGAGAAATGACCTGCCATCAGCTAAACTATCGGAATGATCAAGACAACATCAAATGAAGCGCCTCAAAGTTGGACAATACAAAAGCTAAATGTACACAAAAGTTTTTAGGCTACCATACTGTTTCAATTCATTTCCAATCCAGCAATCTACATAACACCAAAAATGTTGAGAACTTTTATAAATACAGAGGATTTTTTTTTCCTTTTAAATGTAAATTATTCATGGCCCATTCTTCCGCAATGCTCTCTTTGTCTTGGTGTGAATGGATAACATTTTTTCTCCCATCTAGTCTTTTGTTCAACAGTTAAACTGCCAATTAACTGCGATTTTAATGCCCGGAAAAATGCCTTATCAATTTCCACTCTAATTAAAATGTTGTGGTAAATCAAGAGATGAAGAAAGCAAGCGTGTATAAAATGGATTTCTTTGACAGAACAAAACATCTGTGAGCCATTGACCTGAGAATAAAATAGACAATACATTATTATTTTACTTTTGCAAGCCATTGGTATCTGAATGCTTAAATAGCAAGAACATGGACCGGACTATTCTCCCATACAGTACATACTGGCTTTTTGTGAGTGTGCTATTAAATATAAATTATTACCAAACAAAAGGACATCTTCTCTTCTCAGGATTTTTCAAAGGGTTTCTTGGGCTATTTGTCAGCATTCCTCTGCATCAATCTTTTCTCTTCTCATATATTATTAATATGCATGTGTTTTAGTCGAACAAAACAAAACAAAATGGAAACCAGCATGTTGATATGGGAAAACAATCCACTAACATTAAAGTTTTTGGTTACAAGCTTTGGAATTGCAGTAAGTCTTTACATCTTTTTTTCTGAAATGGGTTTGTATACCTTTAACGTATTTAAACATTGCTGCTTTTTCTGTTTTTTCCATTTGTGTTTTTTTTTTCGTTTTTTGTCTTTTTTTTAAACATTGTCCATCACCGAAAGCACTTTTACAATCTGATGGAGTCTGTTCCTACACTAGCGAGATTACTACTACAAGTACTACTGTCTTTGACAAAGCCAGGTTGCTGCGGCTCGTCTGCCGTCCTGCCCAGTCTGTCTGCCGACTTCTGACTGCTGTCAGAGTCAGACTCGTCAGTAAAGACGTCTGTTGGTATCGAGGTCTGAACTCCTGAGGTGCTCAATGAACTTGAGGTAACCGTTGAGGGTGAGGACACGGGAGGAAACAGGGAGGAAGCATAGGAGGGACTGGCATTGGGCTTGAGGACTAAAGCTCTGGAGAAAGGGGCCTGGGGCCAGGGCTTGCTGGCGGCTGTGGTGTTGGGCTGCTGCGTATTAGAGGAGGAGGAGGAGCAAAGGGGCGTGGACACGGCAGGTGTTGGCATGGTGGTTGACGTCGTTGGTGGCGGAGTGGGGCTGCTGATGGGATGAGTGGCAGACTGCGAGGTAGATGTGGTGTTAGGAGTGGGGAAGCAGGCTGAAGAGTGAGGTAATAAACTAGTAGCGTGCTCTTTGGCATTTCTGGCTGATCGCTTGATTGTTCTGTGTTTGTGCAACGCTGATTCCAGATGTTGACTGAGAGCTTTTTCTCCATCCAACGTAGTGTCACAAGCCAGGCAGTCGTAGAGACTTCCAGCCCCTGCACCTACGCCACTGGGGACACGCAGCAACATCTCTTGCAGGTTTGCCACAGACTGACCAAAAAAACAGTTAGACTTAAGGTGGGTAATAGCCGCTTCTTCCTTGGTGAAAACCGCTTGACACTTCCGGCATGCCAGTTTATACTGCACCTTGGGGACGATGAACTGGTCTAGACGGGGGTCCACAACTTTGCCATCCAACTCATTCTGCTCAGCGCATACTTTATTATGAGTGGAGGATGTGGAAGGTGTGGTGGGAGACGCACTGTGGTGGTTGCCCTTTTGCTCCTCTGTTTTCACTGGATCTTTGGCAGGTTCTTTCCGATCCCCCAAGGATTTAGGGGGAGCTTGAGTTTGGCTTGCCTTGGGTTGCTGGATCTGCTGAAGCTGCCGCTGCTGCTGCTGTAGTGCTTCCTGCAAGCTCTGCTGATATTGCTGGTAATGCTGAAGCAGGGATCCTGGAGAAAGGCCCATCAGTGCTTGTGACAATGCAGGGTTGTAAGGGAAGAGGCTTTCCATACCATACATTGGTTGCAGGTAACCACCTTGGAGAGCGCCAGGGATCTGTGGGGTGTAGTATGGGGAAAAGCCAGGCATGAAGTAGGGCAGGAACTGGTTTGTGAGAAGAGCTGTAGGGTCTGAAGCCAAGGCAGCCTGCAGGGCTTGAAGCTGGGAAGGATCGACCACATACTCCATACCAGGTGTCGGCATAGAGGTGGCGGGAACAGCTGGGTCTGGCTTTTCCTTCTTGGCGCTGGCAGCAGATGTAGAAGGGGCAGGGGTGCTTCCGGTGGATGATGGGGTTGAGGGCTTCTCGGTCTTTTCCTTGGGCTTTTCCTTTTCTCTTAACCTCTCAACTTCACGCTCTTTGGGGTGTTCAGGCCGGGAGATCGACAGGGTGCTTGAGGAAGTGGAGTTGGATGCAGAGTTGGGGCTCGGGTGGGAAGCAGATGTGTTTGTCTGTGCTGGGCTCGATGTGGACAGGGATGATGATGAGGGAGGCTTGTTGGGCAATCCAGATGTGGGCAAGCTTGGCGAGGGAACACTGGCACCAGGCATGTTCATCAGGTTTGAAGGTTTAGGAGGAGTTAAAGCTGCAATTTGATAGCACAAAAGAACAGAACAACAGTAAGGGAATTAACTGAGTCCAGGTAAGAGTATCCCCTTAAAGATAAAATAAAATAAAAATTCTCTGATAGGAATTTAAACTCTCATCTCTTTTGCCATTCTGTCTTATCTACTATCCAGTACCCAAGCAAATAGCAAATACCTTGCCATGGTTTCCAATTACTTGCATGTACAGATTTAGTTTGAGAAGAATATAGTAGGTATACACTATAGAGAGCAAGATTCAAGATGTGCACTAAGAGTTTTCTGCTTCTTCGACTTGGTGCAACTGAATGTGAATATAAATACAAATTTGTTGAATGTAAAACCTCACATTCATGTACAATGTTTTTTTGGAAATGTTTTTGTGTGTATTTTAAATTATTTTTACTATAGAATTTTTGTCATAGTAAGCAAAATAACATCGACATACCTGAGTTGGATGAGTTAAAGCTGGAAAGAGAGGGGCTTCCAACCCCTGGCAAGAGAACAGGTGGAATGCCTTGTAGATTGGAATAGGCTGACTGCAGATTCAGAGCCTGCATTGCAGGGTTATCAAACATTCCCTGTTGCTGCATGGCCTGCTGCTGCGCCAATCCTAAAACCTCATTGGCCTTCTTAATGCGATCCATCTCTTGCTGAGCCATGAGTTGGCGGACAGTGGCTGGGTCAAAGTATTCTTTTTCTTTATCAATCTGACTGCCAATGGTATCCTTAACCTTGGAGATATGTTGCTGGGAGAATATGTGATCGCGAACAGAAAGGCGGGCACTATACTTCACACCACATAAAGTGCATTCAGTCTTCGGCCCCTCATAGGATGTCTGGTTGATTCCAAAGTGCTTGGCCATGTTGAGCTTTGCCTTTTTCTCCTTGGCACGGGCATTTTGAAACCACACCTGAACCACTCTCTTTGGAAGTCCAATGTCATTGCCAAGTACCTCACATTCCAACATGGTGGGAGTCCTGTAGTCATTAAAACAGGATTTCAACACTTTAAGTTGGAGGTTTGTCATTTGGGTTCGGAAGCGCTTTTGACCAGGACGATCACCGCTGTCAATGCTCCTGGTTCCTGAAGCTCCAGGACTTGGCGAGCAAGGATCCGCCAGGCTGGATGTCTCACTGTGGTCAATTATATGTTCATTTTCACAGTCCTTAGCATAATAGCTTGTAGCAGGGCTTACAAGCCCTGAGGACATCTGGTCATCATTTTCAAGGATGGGAACACTGCCCCCAGTCTTAGGCAGGTAGTCACTACTACTCTGGCTGTGTTTTGCATCAGCACTGTCATTATCAGCATTAGCCTCATCACCTGTAGTTGTATCTGTGATGGCTGTATTAACAGAGGAACAGTCGTCATTATCCAGTTTGTTTTGATCAAAGCTTAGGTTCACAGCAGACATGGCTGAATTCTCAAAATCTTCCATTCCTTCAACTTTAATTGACGAAGGACTCAGAAGAGCCCTGGGAGACGAATCAATTCCTCTATTCACAGGAGACATGGAGGAGCTTTGCCCATCCATATTTGAAGATGCCATTTGGGAATAGCCTGATGTCTCCAAGGCATCCAACTTTATTTGTATCCCCTCATGGTCAGGTAACATACCAGAGAGGGTTAAATTATAGCCAGCACGTTTGGCCTCGTGCCAATGACGAGAGCGAATGTGTGCCTCGAGGGCAGTTTTTGCTTTAAAAAGAGCTCTGCAAAAGGGGCATCTGCGATGAGCTTGAGCTGGCCCCACTGCTCTAAACTGGCCTTTTCTCTCCCTTGCTCTCGTATTTTGAAACCAGACTTGCACTACTCTCTTCTTCAGCCCCACTTCATGTGCAATGTGGTCAAGCATCTTACGTGTAGGATTAGAATCCAATAGGTACTTCTGATAAAGAATCTCTAGCTGCTCAGGTGTGATGGTGGTTCTAAGCCGCTTGTCTCTATGTGGCTCTTCACTGTTTGTGCTGTCATTCTCTCCTGGGCTTGTGCCAGCTTTCTCCTCCAACTTCCTCTTCAGGGAGTTCATGGTGGATGTGGGGGTGGATGGAGAAGTGGCAGAGCTGCTTGGGATCTGGGGCATTGTCCCAGAGAGTAACTGACCTGCCAGCAAAGGATTGCTAGGGTCAAATAACATGAAAGGCATGTCAATTGAGCGGTCAAGGAATTGTGGGTGGATGAACTGATTCTGCACAGAGAGGAAGTGTAATTGCTGGTGCTCCTGCCAGTGCTCAAAGGACGGGAAGCCAATCTTGCACTGGTCACACTGGTAAGGGATGATCTGCTGTGCCATTTGTTGTGGAGCCGAACTCATATGGGGATTGTGGCTCAAGTGAGAGCTTTGGGAGGGCGCCTGGCTTGTCTGAGAAACTGATGGAACGCACTGCATTTGTTGCTGGGCGAATGAAGAAGAGGAATGTTTGTTGGGCTTGGACATGGGTTGGGCATTCTCTTCTCTCTGATGTCTATGCTTTTGTGACTCTGATTGGGGTTGGGGAATATTTTCCTGCTTAATCAAGGTCTTATTTGGGGGATCAGCCGAAATGTCTGGTACCTCTTTTGACTTTTCCTCTTGGAGGTTTGAGGTGGTTGCTGGTGATGCCTCCTCCTTATCAGATGAAGGGAGGTGTGAGAATGCTGAAGTTGTAGGTGGAAGTGGGCAGAGACTTGAAGAGGAGGGCATTGGGGTGTGGCAAGAAGATCCAGAGGGAGTATAACATTCATTAGAAAGATCAATTGAATCCTCATTGTGGCTGTCATACTGTCCATCCTCATCTTCATCTTTGTAGCACAACTTCTTTTGATGTTTTATGAGATCAAAAATTCTCTGGAAAACCAAATTGCATTTTTTGCACTGGTAGTTCAGATTTGAGGTTCGAATATACCGATCGTTGGAGAGTTCTCGTCTCTCGCAATCTTTTCCCCCGTCACTCTGATTTTCATAATTCTTTCTTGCTTTTTGGCGAGCATTTTGGAACCAAACAACAATAACACGAGTGGGGAGGCTCAGAAGGTTAGAAAGCTGTTCAAACTCATCGTCCTTAGGATAAGCATTGGCATCAAAGAAATCTTGTAAGATTCTCAGCTGGTAGTCTGTAAACCTAGTTCTAGAAGATCTCTTACTTCCATAGAAGTCCTGCTTTTGTGGTTCAGGGGAAGGTGGTTTGGAGTCAATTTTAGTATCATCAAGTGTTGTGGTTGGTGGGTTATTGAAATTGTATGGCGAGTCTTTGTTGCGTTGTCTCTCTTTGAAAAGCGTGTTTCTGAACCAGTGCTTTATGACTTTTTGCTGTAGTCCTGATTTATCTGCCATCTCTTTAATCTGATCTTCATTAGGCGAATTGTTTATATCAAAGTACTGTCGCAGGACCCGAAGCTGGTCATCTGTAATACGTGTCCGTGGCCTCTTGTTCTGTTGCTGCTGCAACATGGCCGGGGTGAGCTGTTGTTGGTAAAGCTGGGCCAAGTCTGAGGCCAGGCTGGGTTCAACAGAGGGTAGCTGAGGAGTCAGCTGGCTGGGCAAAGACTGGAGCGACATGGGCTGCATCATTAGTGGTGAAAAGATTGGCAAATCCATTGGCATGGAAATTTGTGGCATTGGAACTGGAGGCTGTGTCGTAGGTACAGTTGGAGGTGTGAGTGAGGCTGCAGACACAGGAATATTTGGTGTGGGAGCTCTTTGGGGTGGAGGGGGTGGTGGAGGAGGTGGAGGAACTGGAGCAGCCTCTGGTGTTGGGGGTCTCAGTGGATATAATTTATCATAATTCTCTCTGTATTCCTTGGCAAATCTCTCAAGGGATCGAAATGGGAAGAAAGCCTGGTGGATATGCTCTTGGTGGCTCTTTAGAATAAGTATATTTGAAAACAGCTTGCCACAGGCTTCACATTCCAGTTTCTCCAATCCCTCAATGGGATCCACCACTCTTGTGATCCCACCTGGTCCACTTGATCCTGTCGGCCCAGTTCCCCTTTTCTGAGCCTTTTGTTTATTTTCATTATACTGAATAACTAACTCAAACCCAAAATTTTCCAGCAGTGCTTTGGTTGCGTTTCCACGAGCATCTGAAGCAATCCTTGGCGGAAGTAAGCCAGAGTCATGATTAATACCAGTTGAAATGTGTTGAATGTCCTTCCTTTCCTTTAGTTTTTCCATTGAATCTTTGTTGACATCCTCGTTTTTTTCAGTTGCATCTTTGTCTTTTTGAATATCTTTTTCGTTTTGTGAGGAGGGAGGCTTCTGCTTTTTTTCAACCTGCTGGTGGAGAGAAGCACTCTGTTGCAGCAACGCCATCTGTCCCTGTGCCTGTAAGTGAGGCAGCGGCTGCTGCTGCTGCTGTTGTGCTTGCTGCTGGAGGTGGTGATGCATCAGTTGCTGCTGCAAGCAACTCTGTTGGGCTGAGTTCTTGAGATCTTCTAGCAGTGAGGAGGTGGATGCTCCTGTTAGGCCAAGTGCTGAATTACTGATGTTGATCTCTGGGTTTAGCTGAAATTCTGCTCCAGGGATATAGAAAGGAAACAGCAACTGCTGTTGCTGTAAGGGGAGAAGTGCATCCGTTGTCATGGGGAAGTGCTGCAGAAGTGCTGGGTTAAAGAGCTGGGATTGTAGAAGAGCAGCCTGCTGCTGGAGCTCTTGCTGAAGCTGAGCTTGGGCTTGAGCGTGAGCTAATTGCTGTTGTTGCTGAAGTTGTTGTTGTCCCCTTGAAGACAGCATATCTACATATTTAGCCTTTTTTACCTCATTGTTCTCAGTTGGTGAGGACTGGCTGCTAACTGAGCTGCCAGTTTCGTGGCTGTGACTCTGGTAGGTGTGGTTTCCTCCAAGTGTATGCTGAGCTGTTTGAGACCCAGAAGTGCCATTGTTGGTGGAGTTTGTTGTTGAGTTGCTTGCTGGGCCTGGACTTGCCGTTGAAGTGCTGATGATCGTACCTCCTCCACCTACACCAGTAGCACTTGCAGAGCTAGTTATCCCTCCGGCGGCTTCAAGTTTGGCTGCCCTCGCTTTTGTTTGGTGTAGAACAGAGCGCATGTGGATCTCCAAAGTGGAACTCTGGCTATATGCCACATTACAAGTGCTACACTTGAATGGCTTGTTGTCAGGGCTGCTCGTTGGCTCCGGCTGACCAGTGGTGGACTCCTGAAGAGCTCTCTTCACCTTGTGCAGGTGGGAGACAGAGTTATAGTGAACCAGCAGAATATTCTTCTGTGTGAACGACTCTTTGCAGACAGTGCACTTGAATGGACGAGATGGATCTAAGAATTTCTCCATAGTAAAGTTGGGACCTTTTCTGAATGGCAAAGCACGTTTTGGTTCAGATCCAGAATCTTCCAGCAGTGAGCCAGAGTCACTGCCTGTTGGGCTTTGCTTTTCCTCTGGGTCACTCTCATCACCTTCCTTGTCATCTTCTCCCAGACCTCCATGTTCTTCACCAAGGGCTGGGTCACCCATGACCATAATGTCTCCGTTCATTAATAAGCCCCCATACAGCTGCTGGATATCAGATTCACTAAGCTCCAGGTGACTGGTTTCCAAATGTTTCTTCAAGGCTTGTAGCGTCCTGAAGCTCCGCTGGCAGAGGCAGCACATGGTTGCTGCTCGGATCACATGATACTGGGAATGGAGTTGTAGCTTCTCCACAGTCTTGAAGGCCAAGCTGCACTGGTTACAACGATACTTGTAGACATGGCGATCAGAAACAGGTAGCTGAGGCCTTTTGTTGTGAACTTCATTGAAGTGCATTTGGAGAGAGTTGGATGATTTAAACACTTGATTACAGCCTTTCTTCCAGCACAGAAATCCACTCGCATCATCCTTCTCTGTTTGTTGATCTAGAGGTGACTTGCGAGCCTCAACTATTTCTGTAGGAGGTGAAACTCCCTTCTCCAGATCAGCATCTAATGCATCTGTGGAGAAAACAAAAAACATTGAGAAATGTCAAACGCTAAATTAACCGTACAAAAATTGTGTATAGTTTCACTGAATTTACAAGCATATGAAATGAGATTTGGATGTTTACTTTTTTATAAAACCTGAAAAACAAAGGGAAGTCTTTTGTTTGTGGCAAAAAAATAAAAAAATCTGGAGTGACAAAGCCAGACACTAACCAGCTTGTTTTGTTGTGTCTTCAGCATTGGCAACAGCATGAGAGGGGTTCTGAGACTCTCTTTCTGGACCAGGAACAGGTATGAACATGCTTGCTGGTAGGACATCGGTGGCTGTCACCTGGGAAAAAACAATTGTTATCATTTAATGTTTTAAACCATCCACACCTAATATAAACTAAGCAAAGTGACTCTTGTGGAACAGACATTAGTAGCGCAATATACCTGTACTAAACAAAATTTGAGAAAACATGATTAGTGATAAGTCACACGTCATTAAAAATCAACATAAACTATAATCAATCATTTCTGTGTCTTTCACTTTTGTCTGGCAAAATAGAGGCGCAACACAAAAACAAAGCAGGATGATTTGAGACAACTACTTTATTAGGCTATTAGAGGAAAGAGAAAAGTATCCCAAGGTCACTTTTGTATTGGCTGGTCTAATTGGCAAACATAGTTCAAAATGGCTATCATCCAGCCAGACCCAGCATTAATGAAGCTCATTTTCATTGCTGCAGCCTTACAGACTGATAATGAAGCACCGAGTGAGAGGGACGGCTGGGGGGAAAAAGAACTGTTTGTAACTTGTATGCCCTAACACAAAATGTGTTTTGTTTAATTAGGAAATTCATATATACTATTAAGAAAACAGCAGTACCAGGAGCCAAATAGCTGGAGGGTATAATTAAACATTTGTACCAATTATATGATGATGAACTAGCATGAGGCTTTAATTAAAATACCATGCTAAAACATTGAAAACACCCATGTGGGGGAATAAAAGTGAATGGAAAGAAATTCTAGAAAGAGGCCTGAAAGACTTTGCTTCGACAGAACTGAAGTAGGATGGGTGGGATGTGAAGACAATGGGATGATGAAAGGATGAAAAGTAGGCGAGAACATATCATTTTGCATGCTTTGCAAGAAATAAGTCACCTATTTCAGAATCAATTATGCCCCTCTCCTTGGATGAGTGTAAAGGATAAAGTACTTTTCCATCTGCATTCACTAGTTATAAAAATGTGTTGGCTTTAATGTGACTCTTATTATGGGTCTTCTGTCATGCTACTCTGTAGTGGTTCAGTACATTACAACCTCTATAAAAGAAATAAATATTGCAGTCTACCATACTAATGTTCTTGCCATTTACTTTCGAGATGGGGGTTGAAGATGGCCAGGCGGCAGATAGAGTAATGTTTTACTGTGTGATTGTCCGGCCAGCTATTGAGCCGTACAAGATAGAACAGAACAAAGATTTGCTCAGTGATTTACTAGAAAACGGGGCAAATAAAATTTTATTCCCCCTTTGATGAGCATTATTGGAAGCAAGGAGACTACTTTCAGTAGAGAACAATGCAGCAGTACACTGCGGTTGATATAAATCTAACTACAGGCCTCAGTATCTCCCCTACTGCCTGTTTGTTTATGGAAGCAAGCTCACCGATTAATTAATTACTCAATCATTCAGGGGTGGGGGTTGTCGTTCCCACTGAATCTTAATTCCTCATTTTAGAGGGCATTTTGGACAGTTTTGAGGAAGGCCCTTTTCTGTACCTGCCCACTTGGATGAGTTCAGTGTGGAAGAATTTGAAAGCATTGAATCAAATACTCTTTTGGGATATAATGAAACAGATTTTGAGCCAACATTAATGCCTTCTGAAATTACAAATATTCTTCTGGATGAATGGAAAAATATTCCAACAGACATATTACTATATAGTGTAGCACATCCATTCCATAGTTACTGTACTTTATTTTAAAAATTCCCGCATGTGTGATGACCATACATTCCTACAATTGTGTCCATTTTGTGTGTTTTCTTGTCCTGTATTGCATCTTAGTTGCTGTATACTCACAGTCACAGTATATATCAAAAGTCCACATACCCCTGTTTAAATGCAACATTTTTGTGATATACTAAAACCTGACCATGATAAATCCTTTGCAAAAAAATTTTCAAACGACTGACATAATGTGGTTGCATACGTGTGAACATCCTCACGAGTAAGATGAGGCTGTGTTCAGAATTAACCAGTCACATTCCATTCAAACTCAGGTAAAAATGGGAGCAAGCACACGCCTGTCACCATCGAAACTTTAACCCCAAACCCACGATGAAAGGCTTTTTTGCCAACAAAGACTGGTGTGTGGAACTGATCACTTGTTTACGGCCACAGTTCCAGCTACCACAAAGCTTCACTGTGGACGTATGGTGTCTTTTTGGTGAAGAGCAGTGTTGTGTTTGTGCCACACATACCTTTTGGAATTATGGCCCCAAAAAAATTAAAGCTGGATTTCATTGGGCCATTACAAATTCTCCCCAACAATTGTAGCTTACCAGGTTATGGGCTGATGAAACATAGCTTGAAACACACAAACACAACGCAGCTCATCAACAAAAACCTGGCATTTGAACCGGGGGTGGGATGTGTTGGGGGTTGACTTTTTTTTATATTCACTGTACTCAATTGTATTCAATGTCCCCTAACACTGGATGATGACAATAAATCACTTTGAATAACCTACCCACAAGCAGAACAAACAACAAATTGCTGGCTAAAAACCGCTGAATGTAGGAGAACTCGTTCAGACGATGTCATAGACTCACTGTGGCGATGAGCTTGTCGACACAGTCGGGCGCGACACTGTGCAGATGTGTGAGGTGGAACTGCAAGTGGATCTTGTTGTTGAGCATGTCCTGGCACAACGGGCAGCGTAACATGGGCTGGACAGAGTGTTGCGTCATCACGTGCATTCTGAGACGATTCAGGTCTGTGTTGGTGAACTTGCAGTATGGGCACTGGTACATCTGAGTGAAAGTAGATAGAGAAGCAGATGAGAGCGGTGCGGGTGTATTCACAGAGGGTTAATAGGGTGAAATGGCTTTGTAAGAGAAGAGAAGCTGTAGATGAGGAGGGTAGGGTGAGGCAAGCCTTCCCTCAAGCAACCAGATTCCTCTGATCACAGACGAGTGTGTTATAGTGAGATCCACTCACTCTTGGCACCCACTTCAAAGTGCTCTCATCTGTCAAATACCTTATTGATTTTCCACCTTATACACAATTAGCAATGCGACTGCAACAGAGAGGCTAAAATAATTTTGAGGAGAGTTGAAAAGAAAGTACTGAATACTATGAAAAGGCACGGCAAGATGAATACAAAATTCATCTCAAGTAGTTCTATTTCTTCTAATTGGAGTCAAAGTTTTAAGCTGATAATGAGGGCTTACTAATGGGAGACCAAAAAAAGTTGGACTTTTATGAAGCGCATGCATGGCTGCTCCTCAAGTTCTGTGATTTGTGGCGCTCACCTGCTCTGCAGCTCGCTTTTCAGCTGCCCGGGGACGCTTTGAGGACAGCGGGCTCTCAGAGATCTCCGACCGTGACGAGGGCCTTTTGCTAGGGATCGGGGAATCTGACTGCCGCTGTTCTGAATGGCCGGACACTGCTGAGTAGACACACATGCACAGAGGGATAAAGAGAAGACGTCAGGATGAGTTGAAGGCTTGGCAGCACGAGACAGGTCAATTAATATCAGTGAGGGTAAAGAGCTAAAGGGCTGTCTTTCGTAAATGTGCCATATCTACATTTAATGGGAAATGGGCGGTATATCACACACATTTAATTCTTCTTTCATGCTGCTTTTAACGGCAGAGCCATAGACAACATCATATACAAATGTTAGTTTACCACAGGGTGCAGCTTAGGTTTCACCGCACCTCATATTTTCAGTTCACATGAGTCTTTCAAATCAAGGCAAAGTACATAAACATTGCCCCTTTGGTTCACATCCATGTGCAAGCTCTCTGCTTTGTTCTGAGAAATCCTATGTGTGCATTCTTGTTAAAGAAACAGTTTAGCAACTGGTAATAAAGAGAATGTCACTTTTGTTGCCATGGAGACCCCAGACATTTTACCTAAGTAGCCTATAACATTGGTGGACCAGCCAGAACAACCCTCATGTTGTTTTAGTGATGTTACTATTCAGAATTGTGTGCAGTCCCGGTACAAACTTTGTCATACACTCAGATGATGAGTAAAGCCATAGCATCATAAAACCATAGGACCATTAGGGAAAAGCCAGGTATGAAGTAGGGCAGGACCATTAGCTACAGTATGTACAGAGATTCTTATCCTAACAAAATCTGAATCTGCTCAGGGAAAGCAATAGTTAAATTTGACCAAGCTTACGTGATCTTACATGTCACTGAGTGTAAATGAGAACAATGCAAAGTAAAAGACGCATCCCATGGCTGAAGAGCAAAGTCTCACACATGAACAGGTGCGAAACACTTTAAAACACCTTGGCGTTACAAAGAAAGAGAAAATGGAAGTGGCACAAAGTGAATCATCACACTTAAACGCTCAGTTAAGCTGGAGCTTACAAAGGACCTGAATTCACTCAGAGCCGGCTTGAGGAGAGCTACAAATTCAAGGTGGAACATAAGGAGGTGCCTTACTACCCACTAACAAGCACATAAAGAGTTAAAATTGGCCTGATTTGTACAGTCCCAGAAGGGCAAATTGAGAACAGAGGGCACTAGTGGGTGGGGTGGTTTGGCAGGGGGTCAGGTTAAGCGGGGCTGACCACGCTCTCGCTTCAGACATTAAAATGTCACCTCCAATCAGGAGGAGTCGAGCTGATTACCCAGTGGGGAACCTGGCTTTGGACAACGCCGCTTGCTAGATCTCCCAGAGACACTGGGATCAGTCACCAAGACCCTGTTAGGGTCCAGTCACAGCCAATCCCATTAAACACATCCACCTATAAACAATGAGAATGTTAAACAAAAGGAAACTCCCATTCCTGACAGTAACCAACCGCTCAGTCATGGCACTGTCCTCGCCAAATCCCCATCAACACTACTTTGGTACTCTCCACCTAACTAATCTGTCAAACTAAACAGCAAGTCCAGGCACGTTTAGTTTGTTTGTCAGAACTATTAGGCAAAATAGCAAATTCCTGAACTGGATACCTTGTGAGATGGGATTTCTGGACATTTTCCTTAATTCCTCAGTGAATAATGCATGAATCTTAATGGCAACATTTAGGTAGCTACATGAGGTTAGTATCTTGGATGGGTAAAATTTGGTGCTGGTCCATATTAAGTCCAGAATTGCAATCATTCAATGTAGGTATTCAATCTTTGCAGACGCCTGATCACCAAGTGACAGTTTGCGATTCCATGTGAATACCAAGTCCCTGTTCCCCTTGATAAACATGTCCGCACACTGTTTTAGTGCTGACAGTATTTGAAAGTAAACACAAGAAGCAAAAAGACAACGCAAACTAGTTAAGCAGACAAATGCGTCCTCCAAGCCTCATAATTAGGAGAATAAGCGGGATTTATTCCAAGACAATTCCATGTCAATTAGCGTGAGAAGTGACTGTTGACAATGAGGGACTGGAGAGCTTCCCTGAAGGGACCCCGACTGGCTTTCTATCAGGGTGTGACACGGTGAGTGGAGTGGGAGACGCAAGCCTGGGGAACCTTACTCGGACACAGTGACTCCAGTCACGGCCAATTGGGGCACCATAAAATGTGATCAGTTGCTTTTCTTTTAGGATTCCTCCAGCCCAACGCCATCACCAGCACCATGACTAACATGCATCTACTGTATGTATTCTATTTGACCTTGTCGAGGGGAGGATGAAAATAAATGACCGTCAAAATGGAGAGGATAGGGTGATGAAAACAGTTGGATATCGGTATCCGGGTGGTGTTCCGCACATGTTAGACACGCATATCTCCTGTACAATATGAACAGGTGGTCACAACCAATGACCGCAACATTGACACCAGACAGAGAATTGCGATACTATAGCTTTTACAAGTGTTGACAAGAGGGAGCAGGAAGAAGACTGAGCTTGGTGACACATGCCAAGAAAATGGCATGTGTGGAGAGAATATGCAGCGAAAAAAAATGAATGAAGAATATGAGTCCGTTTTTATATTTTAGAACTACAGTTGATCTTGAGTATGCGCACCTAGGTTGTTGGGTAGTCATTCACATCTGGAATGAGTGTATGTCCCTGACCTGCATCTTCTGTTGCATTATTAGTCACTGAACCATCATCCTTAGCAAACCTCTTCTGACACATTGACAGTGTGGCACCGTTTGAAAGCACAAAGGCCAGGCCAGAATGGAGTCAATTAGATGATTATTAATTCATGCACCTTTTCCATACAGAAGAGGCTTTTGTGCTGTTGAATCTCTTATGTGAATTGGACGGTGACACCTTGTCTCACCTCTCACATGGCTGCAGTGTATTATTTAGGCAGCGTGGGGACTGTGGAGCACATTGCAAACATGTCTGGAGCCTTGTTGTGCTTTCAAGACGAACAAGAACGGGTGCCGGACAGAAAGTGCACTGACTGAAGGATCGGAAACAGGTCATCTGACGTTGAAATCCATCAGGGCAATCACAGCTGCCATCAATCTACTTTGTCCTCTGGGGACAGCACGACTCAGGTGGTAAATAGAGTGGTTGTCCATGATTTGAAAAGTTCCTTGTTCAACTTCTGTGAGCAGCAGGGTCACATGGTATGTATTTGAATCTGATATACCATCATCAGTGCGTGAATGAATTACATGAAGTAAAAAGTTGCGGTCGAAATGCAGCAACATTGCCCTGTTAATGCTGAAAGGCAAAACCAGGGCATCATCCATTTCCATTTGTTTGATTCTGTACGTGTAAATGCTGTATATGAAGCAAGAGGCATTCTGCAATTCCATAAAATCCATCTCACGATTCCTTGCACATACTCCACTTCTCTTGCAATGAGTCTTCTACACTGTAAGTGCCTTCTAAAGCCTTCTAAGACCTGAAAGACCCTAAACTAGGGATCTTTAATTAAAATTCAGAGTGTTGCAAAGGTTTGCATGGACATGAACAAATCTCAGTTCGCTCATCTTGTGTGTTCTGGTATAAGAATTTAGAGGATGTTTGGGCGAAGGACCCATGTTTTGTTTGGAAGTACCACTTAACGGTGACAGTTTTTATTAAAGCCACAGTGTCGCACATAGGATGAAACATTTTTGCATTGGCTTCTGGAAGAATAAGAAAAATACTGGTCTGTCAATTCATTCATTAAAAACTCTGCTTTCTGAGTCCTCTTTTTGAACTTTTGAACAAGCCATACGGCGTCATCAGTCCTGCAAATATTTTTCCCTAAACCGATGGTTTGATTTGCTCACAAGGGCTACCATAGTACTGAATATGGCATAGCTACATACGCGGTCTGTGACAGCAGCCTACATGACGAAAAAAAACAAAAAAAACAGCGATGTGACGATGTCCATGCTTTATCTTTATTTCACAGTAATTGACCGCGGGTCCATAAATATGAGACCTTGGTTTGTACCTGGATTGCAGTCCGCTAATTGAATATTGAGATGAGTCAACTCCCACAATGACACAAGCTCTTCTCTTTTCATGATATTCCAACAATACCTGAATGTCGACTTTTTTTCCCTCTGGATTTCAATCCAGTTTTTAATCTTCTTGTCTGTGTTGCTGCCCAGACCATTAAAGTGTATAAAATGGGAAAAAAAATATTACGGATGGATATAAACCACTGAATGAAATCATTTCCTGTAATGTATAACACTCAGTTCTTTCATTCAAACAAAATGACACACCTAATTGTAAAAGCAAGGGTGACTTGTGCATGACTAAGAGCATGGTCCCACAGTGGGCAAAATGAGCATTATGACATGCATAGGGGCTATTAATTAGCAGGATTGTTATTCATCAGGCTGACTGGACAACAGGATGACGTGGCGTTCACCTTTACAGGACACACAACTGGAGCTCGGCCATTAGACAGCCTGTGCTGCAACTCGTAAACAGCCAGCTTTCAGGGGCTTGGCTCACAAACAAGGACAATTTACGGCCTATTATCTTCAAAGACAAAGGGAATTATAATTTGAAGGATGACAAGCATCCAGAGGATGTGTTATGAATATGTAAACATTTTATATTGCTTCGTCTCCTGATTTGTCATACTACTTTGACTTTAACAGCAATCTCAAAGCCGGGCTGCAAAAAATGTCTCCTCTTGATTCGATGGTAAGTAACCACAAGCTGGTAAACATCTTATATTTGTGTGCTGTTATATGCAAAACAAAGCCTAATATTTGTCTTCTGATGAATGAGCACAGACTGCGATGCCTCAATGGTGTGTCTAGGGGATGCTAATTAGCATGTTCATTATTCTTCCGACATGCAGCCAGCCACCACACAACAGCTTTTGCGTTCCTTCAGAATCACACCTGGACATGCAAAGAGCAGAGATAGGCATTCTGTCCCAGGGACAGAACGGTCGGACGAACGTCCCTTTCGTGGACAGATGGACGTCTTCGAAAAAGAACTGATTAAGCAAGAATGGAAGTGGGTTTTTGTCCATCCCTCTATTCGTCCCTAACCGGGTCAAGTACTAACTCACGTGTTGTGTTGGGTTCTTTTAAAAAGCAAGACCACTTTTCTCTTCTGCAGTAGCAGTTTTGACGGAAAATAGTTTTCGTTGTACAGTGTTAGTTGTTCTTTTCGTTAATAGCGCTCTCACGCACCAGTGACAAACGCTAGCACATTTATACATAGACAATCTTTTGACATGCTTTACCGAGTAAGAAAAAGATTATGTCGAGCTAATTGCCTGCCAAATAAAAGCCTACAAGTAACATTTAAATTGTGCCCTAAAACAGTTAGGTGGAGAAACACTAACATTTTGGTCTGTGTGATCAGCACTGGAAGCCATACTTAAAGTTAAAATGTTTCAGATGCGGTCTTCACTATGAGCATCACCAGCACTGCCGCAAGTGGACACATGCGAGCACCATGTTTTCAGTTAGTGCTGTCATTTGTTTTTGTCTTGTAAAAATGTCTGAGTGCGTTTTGTACAAGAGACATTTAAAGTCCTCCACATGTGGGTGAAATCCAACAATTTGATTCCCTCCTTTCTTTTCCCCGGCTCCCATAAATCCGATGCAAGGAGCAAGGGATGAAAATTATTCAGTGGCAAATATACCCTTCCATTTGCATTTATTATTAGTATGTTGAAAAAAAGTGTGCTGGGGGTCTTCTAGCATCATACTGCCTCTCATCTTGATTACATCAACATATGTTGAACAGCTGAATAAAAATACGACTTTAATGAGGTAAAAGTTGTGGTTCCTTTCCTTGTGTCAGACTGCTGTCTCAGCTAGGTGAGACGTTGCACATACTATTACATACCTTACATCACTATCTATCTTTATACTATGGTGCCTTGAGATACAAGTGAGTCAACTTATGAGTTTTGAGATACGTGTTGCGTTCTGCCAATTTTATAGCATGCAAAATTTTTAGAGTGCTATATAGTGACATTAAACTCAACTCACTTCACAACACGCAGCATTTTGGAAGGTGGATAAATCTTCCAAAAAGAGGCAACTTGCTGTTTAATGATAGTGTACTGTAGAAGTGTACTGTCAAATTAAACTAGAGATGCAATCATTAATCAGTTCATCGACAAGTAGTTGACAGAGGTGGGCATTCCGTCAGACTGACGGACCAACAGACTTCTGACAGACTAACTGACGGACTCAAATGATGGACTGACTGACGGATTGGTGGACTGACATTTACTATTCAGTTCAACACGATAAATGACGGACTGACGGATGACAAAATTTAGTAAAACGTCCACCTCTGCTAATTGACTATCAAACTCATCATTAATTATTTTTGGCAGTCAATTCATCATTTAGAGACCTTGTTTAAAGCGGAGGTCAACCCAAACATATTTTTTTCAAAGAATATGTTCCCAGCAGTCCGACTAGTTGAAACACGGCATTCTGATTAATTTTGCGTTTGTGGAATATAAGCAGCAAAATGCACTCGTTTTTAGCCATCTCTGGCGGCGGCCATTTTGTCTTGTGTTGACTGAAAATGACATCACAACTGCTCACGACAGTCAATCACAGCTGACCAGTTCTCTGAATCTGAGCCGTTTTCGGCATAAAGCGTTATCAATTAAAAACTTTTTAAATTCAATCCTTCTATTAATCAGCAATATAATTGACAGATTACTCAATTATGTCATGTCATGTCATCTTCCAAACCGCTTATCCTATATAGGGTCGCGGGGAGTTGCTGGAGCCTATCCCAGCCGTCAATGGGCGAAGGCAGACTACACCCCGAACTGGTCGCCAGCCAGTCGCAGGGCACACATAGACACTGTCACTGAGCGGTAATCGATCCCACGCTGCCCGCACACAACTCAGGCGTGTGTACCACTACACTATCAGCGGACAGATTACTCAATTATTAAAATAATAATTACTTGCAGATCGAAACTATACATAAAACAAAATAATGATGCACTGTGTATTGAAAATAACTGACTGCCTTTAAATTAGCTAGCTTAACGCTACCAAAAAAGAAAATACAAAACGTCATTGACAGGCTAACAAATATCATCTGTGTTGCGGTGTCATTTAAGCAGCAAATATTTTAGTTCATATGGTGTAACATGTACACAGACCATATGCAGTAACAATGCCTATATTCTTTCTTCTTTGCGAAAAAACTACTAATGTAGCTGACTGAGTCAGTAGTCAAACTCTTCTTCATGTGTGTCTCTGTCTGCGTTATACTGCCACCAAGTGGCCAAGGCGCGCACAAGAAGGAGCAGCTCAATGTCCACTGAATTGAAGCAGAAACTGTGGCAAAAACTTTGTCAGCCCTCATGTCATTGCTAATCATGCTTATTTTTGACTGACGCCTTCATTTTTAACAAACTTATCACTGTGGCTGTAATATGTGCAAACGCCACTCATGCAACCCGTGCAATTGTACATCCCTGCAAACTACAACCACGCTAATAAACAAACATTGTGAACGTGTCAGTAATAAAACTATTGTTATCTTTGAAGGCAGAATTTTTTCATACAGCTATCACTAGACCTCATTAGGCAGTGCAGCCGTACCTAATGAAGTGACCGGTGAGTGTTGCTACTCAGCGTAATGATCACAGAAACCTGCCACATGTCGACTATGTTTGCAGTAGCTGACGTTTACATGTGTCTGCATGCCTACGAGTGCATAAAGGCACCATCTTTGCGATAAACACAACTTAATAATGAAGGCACCTTTCAAAATAAAATGATGCGCAGGAAACATATGCATTTTACAGCCGCTTCTGATGTACTTTTAAGTGATTTTAATGAACAGCGAGGAGCCGGAGAACAAGAAAGGCAAAATGAGATTGACAGTGGCTTTGCGCCTTTCTTCTGTGCCAGCTAATGCCGCCTGTGTGACAGTGACTGTCATTTGTAAAGGAACAATTGTGCCCTGCTCTGGCAACTACATGACAATGATGAGAAGGAACACTCCAGTAGTTGCAAGGGTGAACTTAGAAGAAAAAAAAAAAAAAAAAGAAGAAAAAAACAAAAACAGTTGGGTGCCTGAGCACCTTTCAGATAACTAACAGCCTGGCCAAGACATTTATTGGCCATATTGTAACCCGCACAACATCTGTGTGCCGCCTGTGTAAACATCATCAGGCCAAACAAAGCGCGCCTCTGTTTACCGCATCCATCGTCGGGCCCGACTCGCCTTTCTACCATGCTCAAAATATGCTTTTTGACACTTGCTTTCAATGACCATTGTGTTCATCAGTCACACACGCCCCAAAAAGTTTCAAGCACAAGCCGGTACTCTTCCATTAAAACTACAGCTGCCTGCCTTTTGCTGACAACATGGCACCTCAACCTCTCCACCCACCTTTTTCCCTGACATCAAACACAACCTCAGACCCGCTTCCCTAATGCACATGCTATTTTTAACTAAGCGTTTCTAATAAGCTGCTGGGAAGCTGTAAATTTTTCATATGCAAGCACATATTTCCTTTGTGAAAACACAGAAACACACTTATTTGGTGATTAGCGACTGACAGAGGGGAGGAAAGGAAGCCAATGCGCTTGTATCAAATTGCATGCCTTTCAAAAAAGGAAGAATCCTAATGCGAGGAGTCATCTTCCTGCGCACACCAGGTACGAGTGAATTATTAATCGGCCGGCTCATTTTAATGCTTTTTAAAGTGCTTTATTTTGATGTGCTAAAACATACTTTTAGCCATATTCAGTCAGGCATGCATATCATTATTTCTCCCATCAAAGAAGAGTGTCACCCTTTCAAAGAGCACAAACAACTCAGCCTCATTTAAAATAGAAAGTTCGAATATCAAAGTCGTTTTACAAAGACCGGGCTTCAAACGCTGATGAAGTTTTTAGTTTCTTTTTGTTATTTTCCAGTACTTTTTTAAAAAAAAAAAAAGAGAGGTATGCAAGAAGGTCTGTATCATTTTCCAGCTCTTAACCTAACGAGTGTAAATCAAACACCGTGCAGTCACACACAAAAAAAAGAAATTGACAAGTGAGAAGTATCTATCCAGGCACGGTCGAGTGTTCAGTGTCACCGTGATCAGAACTCTCCTGTCATCAATACAGCCACCTACAATGGCACGATTGATTTTATGACACTGGCAAAAACGAATGATCTGTACTTTGTGGTCAAACGTACTGGGATTAGGGGTGAAACGAGCCCTCCAGTAATTTGAGTACTTCAATTTAAAAAAAAATGCTGGAGGATTTTTTTTCTGCCTCGGGTGCATGCAAAAATACATACAATCTTTCCACATAGAGTTATGCACAGACATCAGAATGTTTTTATTTTGAATTTGTTCCTGGCAGCACATGGCAGTTGATTTGACTCGTCTGGAAGTTGGGTATTTGGAGTCCAGTTTACATTGACATCACAAACAGTTGCCACCAACCTCAACACATCATCCTAAAATCATGTTCAGTCACTAATTAAGGACACACAAAAAAAAACTCTAATTAATTAAGCTGACACTGAATAATACGGCACCTGTTGCCAGTGTTAGCGGCTAGTAGCTCGCCGCCAAGCGAATGCCCTGATAGGCTGGTTAGAGCCGTCGGACTTCTTTACAAAGTCAGTTTAATCGGCGAAAATGACTCTGCACACTTTGATGATGACTCCCTGACTCAGTTGAAGTTGCTGCTGATCAATTTTTAACAAACCAGCCTTACTCAAATGTGCTCTTTTAGCTGGCAAAATCGCTACTGTGGTTCTGATGTCACTTCATCTCATAAGCCAAAGACTCACTTACTAAAGTTTTTCGAGGAGAAAATACAAAAAGCTCACCTTTGATGCGGAATGTAGAAGTGATCATTTGACAATGTAGAGATTTATGGAAACTTGTAGATGTTTGTATGAATAAAGTACTATATATTGATAGTACTTATCAAATATTGTTGATAATTATTGTGAGAAATCATTGACATTACAGCCTGACCGATATTAGCTCAGGCCCTATCAGCCACTTTCCATAAAACCGGATCCAATGGGATTCTTTTACCGTTTGAATTCAAAATTATTTAGGTTGAAAGAAAATTCCTGAAAAACAAAGTCATGCAAACAAATTAAGAATTTTACTCAACTTCCGTAAGTGACTTTGTAATCTGCAGTAATATTAGTCATTTTTCACAGAGGGTAAATAATACATGCCTGTATTGTAATATTGTCTGTCTACATGTGTTGCTGTACCGCTTCTGTTTAAATATCGGCCCCTTTAAGTACTATAACCACATAGATGCTAGTCATTAACAAAAAAAAAAAATCATCCTAACGTCGGCTCCTATCTGGAAAATCTTGTAAGTCTCTTCTCAAGGCACCACTCATAGAGGTGCTATGATGAATCGATGAATTGACAACAAATCAATTACCAAATTAATTGATTTTTAATTATTTGACACTGGACAACAGGAAACTTTAATCAAATATGGCCTTATTATTATTATTATTATTATGAAATCCTGAAGCGCTAAAGAAAAAAAAACATTAGGGCAGCGTCGGAATCAGTGCACAAAATTAATCTTGCATCTCTGATTACAAAATGTTGTAAACATTTGTTGATAATGGATTAATCATTTGCAGACCTTGTTTAATTTAAAAATGTCTAACTCCTCAGAATTTCAGCCTCACTACTGTAAATACTGACAGATTTGCTTTTAACTTTGAAAAACAATTATCACCATCACCAGAAAGAGAAACGTAATTATTTTTTGTTCATGTCTGCACTGTCAATTTGAATAAATATTCTCTTTTTTTTTTTTTTTTTTTTTTTACTAAAGGCATGGAAATTAAAACATGCTCTTTTTAAATCCATGTAATCCACAAAAATAATTGACAGATTAATCGATTATTAAAATAATGGTTTGTTGAAGCCCTAAATGTGAAAAAGTCGAATTTTGCAGTGACAGCTCAAACAATAAAACAACACAAACAGCTCTGAAGCGTCGCTGAAGTCAGCCGGTGTCACCAACCACAAGCCGTCGTCCCACACATAAAACCTTCCGGATGGGATACTGTCCGAGCAAAGTATGTGATCTTGTATGCGTGTGTGTGCGAGTGTGAATTTGCGTGAAGGGGGCGGTGCTAAACACACACGTGTTACTACTAGCACCAACAGCACACTTGCAGTCTGCCCCGAAAGAACGAGCTGTGATTGCGACTGCTCTCACTATGTTGTTGAAATATGCTTCAGTTAGACAAAAGGCCTTATGTGCAGCACATATTCAGGTGCCGGGCCCCCATGTTTCCCCGCTCAAAGCGCTCCCCCAAGTGTGTGGTGTTCTGGAAATATTGCCCTTACCTGTCCTTTTGGTGAGCTCCTTCTCCCCCCCACTTTCTCTGTCTTTGGTTTGATCCTCCTGGTCTGTGGTGGTCTCACTAGCAGCCTCCACATCCTCACTCAGCTCTCCTGAAGGGGGAGGGAGGATGGCAAATGTAAATCACCAAGCCATCAGAATTGGTGGAAGCACTTAAAGGGACGGCAGCGTTGTGTTTCTATAGGCGCCCGCAACAATTACATTTGCTGACACACGGTTACGAGGCTCGCAAACAAAGAGGACACAATCTGCCGTCTGCTTTCACTCTTCGCCCTCAACTGGAAATATATTGAAAGAGAAAATACAAATGTATTTGTATGCAGTGATTTTTTTTGGTCAACTACATTTTCTTTTAATGTGAAGCATCCTACAAGACAAAGACCAAAATACATTCCCCTGGCCCCTGTTGCTAACTACGCATCCCCCAGCCTTATATACACTATGTTACCAAAACTATTCGCTCACCTGCCTTGACTCATACTATGAACCGAAGTGCCATCGCATTCCTAACCCACAGAGTTCAATATGTTCCCACAAGGTTGGGAGCATGGAACTGTCCAAAATGTTTTGGTATCCTGAAGCATTCAAAGTTCCTTTCACTGGAACTAAGGCGCCAAGCCCAGCTCCTGAAAAACAACCCCACACCATAATTCCTCCTCCACCAAACTTCACAGTCGGCACAATGCGGTCTGAAATGTACCGTTGTCTTGGCAACCTCCAAACCAAGATTCGTCCATCAGATTGCCAGATGGAAAAGCGTGATTCATCACTCCAGAGAACTGGTCGCCACTGCTCTAGAGGCCAGTGGCGGTGTGCTTTACACCATTGCATCCGACGCTTTGCATTGCACTTGGTGATGTGAGGCTTGGCTGCAGCTGCTCGGCCATGGAAACCCATTCCATGAAGCTCTCTGCGCACTGTACTTGGGCTAATCTGAAGGTCAAATGAAGTTTGTAGCTCTGTTGCAATTGACTGTGCAGAAAGTCGGCGACCTCTTTGCACATCCTATGACAGTTCCACGCTGGAATTCACTGAGCTCCTGAGAGCGGCCTATTCTTTCACAAACGTCTTGTTTCACAGTCTGCATGCCTGAGTGCTTGATTTTATATACCTCTGGCCAGGCCAAGTGATTAGGACACTTGATTCTGATCATTTGAATGGGTGAGCGAATACTTTTGGTAATATAGTGTATATTGAGAGAAAAAAAAAAAATCATACATATTTAAAACTGTCAGGGATGCAACTCCTTTGACTTTATTTCAAGCCAAAGGCAGCGATCCACTGTAACCATCTTAAAAGCCTCCGCTCGATATATCAGACCATTTAGGTTGCGTCGAAGTCCAACAATGGATATCCAATAATGACGTTTGTAAGTAACACACAAAGGAAAAGAGAGCGAAAACAGATAATAAAAAGACCATCAATCACCTTTATTTCCCTCCAGCGCCCCTTGAACATCCCCCTTGCCTGTAAAGTTTGTTTAAAAGTAGCGGGACCCCGCATGCAACAGCATTGATCCGACAACAGTAAACTAGGCCGTGTGGTCAATAGGCCTTATCAGTTATTACACAAGTCAGCTAATTCTCAGTAAATGTGCTTAAATGCTCTTTAGAAAATGCTTTCATGCTCAGGTCCCGACACTACGAGCTATTGACGTATTGACGACGTTACAAGAGCCATACTGAAATATCCTGTTCAAGTATTCAGCCCCGCGGCCATCACATGGCCGGCCCGATTCAGCTCGCCACATGACTACCCGCAGCAAAAAACACTTTTATGATGGTACATTATCCCCGACGCTCGCTGTTTATCCCGTCCGCGGTCAAACACTCACGAGAAGAGGGGACGACATCATGAATGCTTTGACACACACACACATATGGGTTGTGAACAAATGGTGCTGCAAAAGATGCCTTATAAAGGACAGCTCATAAATGACAATTTGAGGAAATTGTTAATGGTATTATACAGACCAATTGTGCGTATGAAACAATTGGTCTGTATAATACCTTCCCTAGATGATGAGAGGATGACTAACTTTTTCTGGCTTGTATAACAGCATCTATACTAGAGCACTCTTCTTAAAAGTCAAAGGGCCATTTATTGACAATATTGTTAGATTTTATGTACATACATATACACGCATATATATATATATATATATATATATATATATATATATATATATATATATATATATATATATATATATTAATCCATTCAATTAATCGAAAAATCAAATTGATTAAATTCTGCTTTTTCATTCCAGATGCATAGCACATTTTGAATGTATAGAACAAATTATTATTTAGCGCCAAACATCATTGCATATTGCATTTGTGGATGGCTGCAGAACCACACTAGTGCACAGACATAAGCTTGGTAGCAAATTCTTTTTTTTAATCGAATCTAATCGAAAATTGGGAACTGAAAATCCAAAATTTAATTGGGCCTTGAGTGAATTGTTACGTCCCTAATTTTTCTTCAAAACAACCACACATTCCAAACTAAAACAAAATGTAATTGAAAAAAAAGAACAAAAAAGAAAACGTGACTCTTGTCATGAAACATTTTTCTTTTAAAATCTAAACACAAAGTACCACAATAAAGTGTGTGTTCTTTTCTAAGAAACCATAAGAAAAGGAAAGGATTGGTAAGTGAACCCAAAAAGGCTAAATAACAAAAATAAAATATCCATGAAGAACGCTGTTCAGTCAGCAAAATATACACAGCTAGCATTGCACTTCCTGTATTATGCTCTTATTCTGAAAGACAAAGTGTACCACTTCCAGTAACGCAAGTTGCTAAGTAAGCAACTTTTAAAACTAAACATCATGTAATTAGAATAATTTGTCGCACATTTGTGGGCACGCCCCCAGAAAAAACCCATGTCCGTAATAGAATGTTACAATAATATTGAATATTATCGGTTAGAAGTGTTATTCTAAGCGAGGCTGTGGGTGTGTAACACAAGTGCACAACAAATAACTGGCACCTGGTATAACACACCTTCTGTCTCTGATTGGTTGTTTTTCTCGTGCACGGTGGTTTCTTGTATAGCCAATTCAAATGGTGCCAAGACGTTTTTTTTCTTAAATCGTGTAATCGTGTGCTTCGTGAGTCTGACTTTTCCATTTTATATGATACAATGATTCTGTTATGTTCCACAAGCAAACCACAAAATCTATCCAGTGTAGCTCATCCCCAGCCGGTGAGGCAGATCTTAAATATTCCTTCACAAGACATTGTCAATTTTACCGGAATTAGGTTGCTGCACAGCTGCATGGGTGAGCTAAGATTACAAAATAATCCCCAGGTACATTTTACAAGGGGTGGGGGGCTGTGCCATTTTTTTTCACAGTGACGCTTGTAGTAGGACTAATTCACCACCTCCACATTATTATACACTTTGCACACAGTATGATGTGCTTAAACATTGCAATGATAGACTTTTCCCATTTAGATTTCCTACACATAATGCACACGTGATACCTTTGACTCGTTGTTTTTAATACATACACAGACCCCCCCTCAATACGTGTAACACAAAATCGGACTTTCAAGTGGGACTTAAACTCAATTCAAATTGATATTATGTTATTATGTTTTGAGTATTTGTGTTCACTGCATCACACTCTTATTTAGCAACATGAATCACAGTATTAGAACTATTTCTCATATCACGCAGTATGCTTCAAGACTGTAAAGTACAACTAAACATTTTGTTGTGTTGATAATTAATAGCGCTCTATTATCTTTGCAAAGGCAGACTTTACACAACAATCCCGGTACACACAACCCTAAGTGACAGCCACCATTTTTTTTTTTTAATTCAATTCCAGGCGCAGCATCATGTACATGTTTAAGTAGAAAAGTAATTTACAAATGCCTCAACTCCAGTGGGGAAAAAAAGCTTAAAGCCATGCAAACCATAATTAATGAAAGGTCAAAAGTGGCCTAAAAGTAAAGACGGGAAGAGAAAGAAAACAGTAAAAACGCAGCTCGAGAACAAGTCAGACAGCAACACTCAGAGCTACGGCAGGGGGCCATTTCTAACCCAAATTTGGGATATGCAAAGACTAATAGCCTGAAGGTTGTCTTATAATTAATTGTCTTCATTAACCATCCTAATACAACAATATGAAGCACTTCCATTAATCTAATCATGCAGGCTGAATAAACTCATGGCTGACACAAAGATTACACTCATTTGTTCCAAGCAGACGAGGATGAGATTTGCTCTGCCACTCACTCAATGGGGACAGTCCACAAGCGCACACACGCAGACACACCGACGCGTGCACACACACACCCTCCAGACATCTAGCAGCTTGCCTTGCTCCTGTGTGTGTGACGGTGGTGAGTGCAGGGGCTTAATCGGGCCCATAGGTGTCACTCTTTACAAGCCGGGAGAACTCACACACTAATGAGGTGTGGTGGGGAGGGGGTGTTGGGGGTGGGGGGGTGGGGGGGATTCAGCAAAAGCTAGAGAGAGTGGAAGAGAGGGGAGGGAAGAAAAAAAAAACAGAAGAAATGTTCGGAGATGACAAAAGCAGATGCTATGCAAAGGACGTCCGGTGAAGATGAGACTGAAAAATAAACAACAATATTACCTTCATGATGAGCGGGAACAGCCTCGGTTTCCCCCAACGCCCCCGCCCACCCACCCACGCACACACGCACACACACGCAAGAGCAGTGATTACACTGACGCTAATCAGACTGACAAGCACAAACGTCCCTAATAAATAATTGATGGTAACCACTGCACTTTCCAGTATTCCTTCCCAGACTGTGGAGAAGAAGAGCAGCAAGTAATAATAGTCAGTCTAAATATCTTTCACTAGGTCAGGCTCCTCCCTCCATGCTCTCGGCCTCGGCAGATGACACGGCCGCGATGCCGGCCGACTTTCTTGACAGAGCGGAGAAGTGCGGTCCTACCTGAGGAGGGCTGCAGCGCTTCCTAAAAACACTCGGCATTCTAAGCTGCATTTACAAAGGCGAGACGCGAGTCTCTAGTTGTGTCTCATTATGATCACTGAGGCTGCTATCATTTGAACTAGGTGTCACCTAACCGCTGTCTAACTCAGAGGTGAGCTTCCACCGCTTTATCCAGACCGAGACAGCTTCCTTTTTTTCTCTTTTAGCACTGCACTGTCGGATAAAAAGTGATCTTATTTCACAGTTCATAGAAGCCTCTCTCTCACTTTTTTTTTTTTTTTTTTTAAATCCTTCTTTGCACCACCATCATTCGCCCCCACCCCCAATCGCTCCATGAAGCATTGCACCCCTTTCCTCGTATCAAAGTTGTCCTGACTCCGGACTAGAGGGTGCAAAATGGAAGTGACAGGAGGGGCAGCGCAGGACAATGAGACACAGGAGCCATGCTGAGGGCTTTCATGCATTGTCCTCGTATCAGCACCTCTGCGCCCCACATATGCAACATGACCACCCCTCCCTTACGCTCGCATCCAATCAGAAGCCCATCCCCTCTGACAGCTCACCAACCTCCCGCCCCCGAGTTTTTCAGGCTGTCCATAAACATAGGGTTGTCAGTGCAAACTTAAATAAAGTACAAAATGCCTCTGTATTGCCTGGTTAAAATTAGGGCCCGACCGATAGGAAATCCTTTTTTTTTTTTTGGAGAATGATGCAGATTCCGATATTTCGCAGAATAAAATAACAAAAAAAAAACGATTAATCGTTCGATTAATTATAAAACAACAACTTATTTTTGGTCTGTTAATGTAAAAAAAACAAAAAACAATTAACACATGAATTACAGGCAGAATTTTTGACTGTTTTACAATATTTTGTCCTACAGTTGATATCGTTGAAAAATTTGTGAAACTTACAACAGAGAAAAATTGACCAGGAATGTTTGAATGTCATTTGTCTTATGTATATATGATGTGAAAAAAATTCTCTCTCTCTTAAAATTATAATATTACAGGACAAAGTATTGTCAAATTTAAAAGAGACAATCCAATTCGATTGGCCGGCTGATTAATCGCTCGTGCCCTAAAATTTGCTTACACAGTGGACAAATGTATTGTAATACACAGCTCGTAAACAGTCAGTCAGGCTACAACTTCGTTCGTCATCACCAAATTATTTCTGGACAACTATGAGGGGACATTTTGGGGAAGGCCCTATTTCTAAGGTTTCCAGATGAGATTTGGTGCGAGACATGACCTAGAGATCTGGAGCTAAGATGCTGAGTCAGGACACACGTCTTAGACGCGCATCCAGCATTTTGTTGAAAGTCTCGCCAGACAGCTCCAGCTTTTCACCTCCTGTAGTTGTCCCAATATTTTTGGCCATAAGGTGCTAAATGAGGAATGCAATGTTAAAGGAAAAGGGAAAACAAACAAAAAAAAGTCCGATTTGCGGATATTCGTCACACCCTGTCTCCCACACATTTTTCACAGAAAGGAAAGAAGCTACTTCAGCGCTGCTGGTTACTGTCACGTGTTAGATTCCTAACCTGTCTTTTGGGGAAGGGTGGGTGGGGGTGGGGGGGGCACGACGCAGGCAGGCACGCATGCAGGCAGGCATGCAGGCAGGCATCTCTCTCGCCGCTGGCCCTGCTGTGACCTCAGGACCTAAATGTGAATGAATACTTTGTGTCTCCATGGGGCCGAGGGCGAGCGTAAGGGAAGGAGGGAGGAGCCTTGTAAGATGGAGGAGGGGTACGAGGGTTAGGGCAGCTAATAACTAAGACAACTTTAAAGGGCAAGTTAATCACAAACAGCAGCCGTAGCTCACACCGAGCCAAGTGGCCCCCCTCTTTGCTCATCACACATGAGCCCCACAAGTCTTCTACCCAAAGCTCATCATGTTCATCCACCTTGTCTGTAAGTCCAATTTTGAGCAACTAGTAGGTCCTTTTTGAGTCTGCATTTTCATTGCCACGAATAGAAATGTCATTTATCGGTTCAAGCCCCCACCAAAAATGTTGAGTTTTTTTTTTTAAAAGGAAAATAGCACAGCATGATATTGTCCATTATAAAAACACTGCAGTAATGACAATCAAATAGAATGTTAAGAATAAAGAGTTTGGGCATCATGATCAATTTGTTGCAGCTCCATCTGGTGTGTGTGTGAGATTTAGCCACCAGGGTGAAGTACAATGCAGTCATGCAGACACAAAAACGAGTTTCACAATCATTCTAATTGACGAGGTAAACTGCACAGTATAGAAGTGGATTTTCACAGAGAATAAAGAATATTTATCTGTCTACATGTGTTGATGTACCGTTTTTGTTCAAATATCCATTCCTTAACGCGTTCTAACCACATAGATGCTATTCATTAACCCAGCCATGGTTTCCCATTATGCGTTAGCATTAAATTAAGCTAGCAGACACTTGTGTGTGTGTCTATGTATATATATATATATATATATATATATATATATAGAGTAAACCTTACCTAGAATTGCTCTCTATAGGGTTCATACTTCTTAAGGCAGCTTAAATTCAAGACTTCACAATGTTGCTAATGTCCCATGCTGATGTTATGACGAGTATTTCAATAAATTATTTCGAAGAATGTTGATTTATTTTGCGATTTGAGACTATTTGCAATCATAAAATACTACTGTTAACATTTTCTACGAATTTTGAAAGATTGATTTAAGACATATTAATTCCAATTAAGACCTTGTTTTTAAATTTATGGATTCAGTGCCTTTTAAGTTAAGTTCACGGCCACCTTGAGGTGCTTACACCTCAAAGTGTTTCATGAAAAAATAAATGGCCAAAATCTTGAAAAACTTGCATGGTCGCAAGTGGGGTCACTTGTATCTCAAGGCACCGCTGTTCTTCAAATGAAGAGCTGTTATTTAGCAGCGGGCAAGATGAATTTGATATTTTCCCCTAAAGTGGTGTGTCTCTCATGGGAAATATCGCTAATTAGAAATAGTTCACCATAATGGCATGTTTAGATACATTACCCCCCCCCCAAAAAAAAAAAAAAAAGTGAGTGGCGCTCTACTTCTCATTGTGTTGAGTGATGAAGAAGAGAAGGATCTAGGTTAATGTGGCTGCACAGGGAGTACGCATTCAGGGACTGCTCACTCTTCTGCCCCGCCACACACACACACAAGCACGACTGTGAATTCCTTGAATGTCCGCTCACTAACAAATATTATGTCCACAAAGGGGGATGCTGGCTGTACTTTTGCCTGCTGTAAGATGTGGGACTAAAAGCCTGCATGGGGGCAAAAGCATCACTGGCCACTGCGCTTCCATCTACTCTGCCCGAGGGACAATGTCCCGCACAAAGGGTCATTCTGGCTGTGTGCCCCCCCTCCCATGCATGTTTGCTGCTTCCTCTTAAATCACCCTCCTTTTATTAATGCATCTTTTTTTTCTCTCACTCTCTCCCCCTCCCGTTCACACTACAATGCTTCCACCTATTTGCAGCCATTCAATAGGAGCTTCCAGAATTGGAAGCGGGGGTGAGCGAGGAGGGCTGAAGGGGTGTCTGGGAAAAGAAAAAAAAAAAAAAAAAAAAGCCGCTGTCATGAAGGGCAATCACATCAAGTCTGAAATATTCACCAGTGGCTTGGAAAATGCGATGGTACAGTTATGACAGGCGAACAGGCCACTCTCACCCCAACGCCACACCCTCCCCATTCAGGGCAAACGCACCGTGGACACTCTGAATATGTATAGCCTGGAAAATGTATTGATTTTTCATTTGGCAACAACTAAAAAAAAAAAAAAAGAAAAAAGGGACACACTCATGCACAAAAATCACATAACCTGAAACTGTCACAACACTTTTGTTCATATCTCATCTCTCCTGATGTTTGGCTTTTGCCACAAACTGTCTTTAATTACCAGGTACAGCCCGCTTCAGAGCCTCCCCTCCACCGAGACACAGCCACATACAGCCTGCTGGGCTTAACAAGACAGCCCACATCTATTATATATGACATACACCCAGCAGCTTTTGTCTCATATCTGACTAATAAGCCCGCCAAATATGACTATACCCACTGTTTGTTTTGCTATTATACACACGGTATACCTGCTTACGCAGGAGGAAAACTTGACAATTAAAAGTACAGACTGCTGCGAGGAAAGTAACACTTTTAATGTTCTGTACTGTGTCCATTGTTCAAAGAGAAACCATTAGAGCTGCTATTAATGAATATTTTAATAATCAACGAATCTGTCTATTATTTTTTATGAATTGATAGATTGGATACTGCGATTGGCTGGCAACCAGTTCAGGGTGTCCCCCGCCTACTGCCCGAAGACAGCTGGGATAGGCTCCAGCACGCCCGAGACCCTTGTGAGGAGAAGTGGTATAGATAATGGATGGATGGATGGATGGATAGATTGGATTAAAAAAAAAACAAAAAAACATTTCCATCCATTTTTTTCAAAGCAGGACGTTTTTTTCAATATATTCAGTACAGTATAATATTATTTGACAGTGCATAAAATGTACAAACGTGAATGGATTACAATTCAGTTAAAAGTATCCCATATGCCAGAAACTCAGAAAAAATGCAGGATCATTGTTGTTGCAAAGAAGATGTTTGCAAATGTCTCTCTTTGATGAAACACAAAGACAAATAATCTGCTTTTATGGATGACTAAAGAAATCAGAGGATATTTACTGTTGAGAGGCTGAAATTTGTTGTCGATTAATCTAATTAATTAAATGTTGCACCTCTACAAACAATATATAGTATAATAACAACGGACAGGTAAATTGAAGACTCAAAATTGCCCGTAGGTGGGAATGATTGTTTGTCTATATGTGTCCTCCAATTGACTGTCAACTAATCCAGCCTCAATAGTATTTCCAGAGCTTGGCATCGTCCCTCCGTCCCTGAGTTTCCATCCTGCATATTTGAATTGACCCACCTGATCCCAGTCGGTCAGAGTCAGCCAACCAGCATCGTGAATGTACTTAACCCATACCACGTCAAACGCAGGTGCCGCACTCCTCACATGCAGTCCAGTAAGGAAAAATAAATAAATAAAAGAGTGTTGTGTACCTTGCGGTCCCACGGACGCAATCACATGCCCTATATTATTTTTATTTCCCCCGGTCACCACGCTGTGCATATGGGTGTGTCAGTTGTTTTTGTTTGATATTTTTCTTCGTTTGGCGGCGCCTGCGTGTGACGTGAAAATTCCGTTCTCGACGGCGATTTGCTGTCGCCGACGAGGGACGGGGTGGGACCACGTCGTCGTTTAAATACGCAGATGGGAACTCGGTGACGGTTAGGCGATGCCCAGCTCTGGAATTTCCTGGTCCAACCTCATGTTTTGGTGGGATTCTATCCCCCCATATTCCAAAAACATATGCTTCTATGTAAAGAGTGAATGGTTGTTTGTGTATAAGTGTGCCATAATTGACTGGTGACCAGTCCAGGGTGTAACCCGCCTCTTTCCTGAAGACAGCTGGGATAGGCCGCAGCACATCTGGGACCCGAATGAGGTTAGCGGTAAAGAAAATGGATAGTTGGACAACAGCTACGACGACAAAAACAATGATAATGATAATTTATTGTTATTCAGAATTTGGAAGGAATTGCTATCTCCAATTGAACCTGAGTTTCTCAAACATTTCTACTTTAGAAACTCCTACCATTAATATTCAGCGTGTGTGCGTGTGTACGCGTGTGTCCATTAACAGTTGCTTATCTGTTTATCTCCACTTTTAGGCACCGCAGACGACTGCACTGACTGAAAAAGATCTCTGCCTGTCGATTTATTGAATGCGCCATTTGCATATCTTTGTAGTACATCCATCTGCCCGTGGACTGTTGTGTGGAGGTATTAGCGGGAAAATCAATGTTGCCATGGCGGGGCGTATGTAAGCGCCCAACCCTACGCGTGTTAGGTGTCCATCTGGCGGCTCTCGTACTGAGCTTATTAGCATACCGGGCCTTTCATTCAGTGTTTGTAAACTTGAAGTAAACACACAAGTTTCTTTTGCCCATCCATAGTGGGCTGCTACGGTCATCGCGTCCGCCTGATCCGCAGCCGTGGGCCCGACGGGTTGTTTGTTTATGGGAGCGTGCGCTGAGATAAAAGAGACTCGGCTGAGTTATGAATATCAATTTTGCTAATCAATTTAATTTCAAATATAGGGCATCATTGATGTGTGTTTGCTCTGCGAACTTTAACAACTTGCTAAGTAGAGATTTTCAATGATACAAGTGGATGAGAAGTGGAGGATGGACATTTTTACCTTAGCCAAGGAGCATTTTTACCCCTGTTTGTTTGTCAGAGGAGAAACAAGAAGGAATGATTACAGCTGTGGTTATATGAAGTGTATTATGGGGGCTAGAATGAGAAGAAAAAAAATACCAGAGAGAAAAACAAGTCATGCTATGAGAATAAAGTGAAGATATCATGAGAAAAAAAGAATACTGCAATAAAGTAGTAATAATACAAGAGGATGTCCAAAAATCTCCATTAAACAATTTTTTGTCTGGTAAAATGTCAACTTTATTTTCTTTCATTTTAAAGAAAAAAATTATTTTTATTTTTTTTTTACTTAGCGGTAATATTTGTACCATTGCGGTCCTAAAACAGTATAGTGGTGCCTTGAGATACGAGTGGTTGCTAAAATCTTTCCCCATTGAAATGAAAATATAATAAATCCATTCCATCCTCTCAAAAAAAGTTTGTAATGTGTTATGATGAGAAAAATGCAAATCTATAATAATGTAGTTTATAAAAATATACAGTAAATAGAATGTAGAGAATTGAATTTTGCTTCAACACAATGAACAAAACAGACATATCATTTACTGTACATGGAGACAGTTTCAGACGCCGGAGAAGCAGTAATAGTCATTCTTCGCAGAGGATAAAGAATACACACTCGTGAGTATTGCCATATGTTCCATCAACGTGTTGCTTCACAGTTTGTGTTCAAATATCCATGGCTTTGTTATCCAGTCTAGGGCGTTTCCCATTATGTGTTAGCATTAAGCTAGCTGACGTTAAAGCAAAGGTCTGCGTAATTCGCTTTCTATTGTTTAATTTGATGGTATGTTTCAATTAGGAGAGGCAATAACAGCCTGAAGCCTCCCTTTTGAAAAGTTGTTTACTGTCTTCACAACAAGCAGAAGTTTGGCAGTTTTAGCTCAAAAGTCAAAGCAAAAAATAAAAAATAAAAATAAAAAAAATCACCCGGATGTCTGCTCACATTTCGAAAAACTCGTTAGCCGTCTCACCTATATCTCAAGGCACCTTTGTAGGATAAAGGCATAAAAGTAGGATTTTTCCCTTGACAAACTGTAGGCATTTTTAGGAAATGGGTGTCTATGAAGGCATATCGTTGAGTGTTCCCAATTAGCATTGTTTGGCCTTGGTGGAGGTCTGTGCTGTATTCATTACATCGCACTGGGGGGCATATAATGGATATACAGTACATTTTTCTCCTGGAGAATGGAGTGGATAAACCGGGCAACCTTTCTTCTAACAAGCACCCTTGCTGGTTGCTCATAGCTAATTGCTAAAGAAATCCAATGATTACACAGCACAGGCACTTAAACCATCCACGAGAGTGCTCGCACTTACTGAAAAAAGCTCTCCCTACCTCTATCCATTTCTAATACAAATCAAACACGGGGGGCTTTCTTTCACCATTTGTCTTTCTTTCGGTTCCTCTTTGCATAGCCCATCCATTACTTTCACATGAAATATGAAAAGGCAATATCCTCTCTGTGTTTGTACTGAAGCGTAATGCGATTGTGTTGTCATTTATAAGAAATAATCGCAAACCTCTCTTTCATTTTCCAGTTCAAATAACCATGAAAAATTAGCCTTCAATGTCAGGGAGGACAACAAAGGGATGCACACAGACTATTGCTTCACCACTGCGCTTGACATTTCTCCTTAATAGGAAACCGGCTGGTTGTTCCTATCTTGCCTTTTCAATCTAACCTCTTTCTTCCTCTCTTTTTTTTTTTTTTTTTTTTTCAACCCAATTAAAAAGCTCTGTACTCAGATCTTTGTAAATGTTTCCTTCATTCTTTATTCATTGTGGAGGGTCTGGAGGTTAGGAAGGATATGGAGTGGATTACAATACTCCGGCCCTGCTCATTAGCACCCTTGCCTCAGTCCGCTAATGGCCACTGTCGGAGGGAGACGTCACCAGACGAGAGCTACGGGCCCTCGGTCGCTGTGACTACCGTCCGGCAGCCTGATGAATAAATAATTCAAAAGCTATCAGACGCTCTGGTTCCCCCCAAAACACACACTGGAGAGCCGGCTTGCGCAGGCCTCCCTCGCTGATCGGCATTTAGTCCTCACACATGATGTACAGCCAGATGTCAGGACAGACAATTTGACTTTGTGGTAGTCGGTGGATGTTTTTCATTGGCAGAGATCTTTTGTATTAGTGTGTGCAGCAAAGTAATGGTAATTGCTAAGTGTACTGCTGCCATTAAAGGCTTAAAAGGCTGGTTGTTTTCCACTGTAATTATGTACAAAATGATCAACTTTGCAGTGCAATTAGGTGATGTAATTATGTTTTTGGCCACAGTATGGAGAGAATGAAAACAACCCAAATATCACTGTAATGTAGTTTATGTCTTTTCCCGAGTCATGTGTAAATCAAAATCTTTATATTCCATATTGCCGCTGAAAGTTTTGATTTGCACTCCAAGAAAAGGTCATGGTTTAGTAATAGAGCATTATTGTAGTAAAACTGCACTGCGTCATCCTAGGTAATAATATTATACATATCTAATCACTACTGGGCATTTGCAGGTGTGCCTAATGTTGCGGTTTGTGTCGCTCGACTTCGCGACGACTCGCATATTCCTGGCTTTGTGACTTCATCTGCGTGTATGCCTCGTGATGCATATAATGAAATTCACTCTGAAAAGGGCTAATGAAAAAGACTTGCGTCATGCAATTAGCTGCTCCTTAATTCCTTTCTGCTAACGTATTAATTCATCATCAAAATAATTGTGTCCCGGATTATTTATTTATTTATATACTTGAATAGTGCATCTTAAAATACAAAACAGACTCCGAGCCAGGTGATGGGGATGCGTTGTAACAACTCGACCGTCATTTTGGACCTGCTACTTCGGCTTTTTCTCTGTGGTCTTTTCGGCTTTAATCAGTATGCCAATCTGCTTTAGGCTTTCAATTTCACCTGAGATTCAAAAATGCCCCTGAACGACACTTGACAGAACGCGCCTACGCAGTTCATTGTGTATGAGGGCTTCTTTTTTTTCCCTATCTCCCCTTTTTAGTTTTATTAAACGACTAGTTGCACCACTTCAGAAGAGCGTACCCTCTCACAGCAGGTCATATTTACTTACTCTCTAAGCACAATTTGATTTGAGCCAATTCTGCGGGGATACAACAGTCCGAAAGACATAAAGACAAACAGGCGAACGTTCTTGTGCATTCAATGAGATAAGTGTGCAAAGTTCTCTTCCCCTTATTCTTCGCGAGCACACCACGATGCAGTGGAAGTGGGCCGAAAACTCTCGGAGGTTTGGAACGGTGCTGCCCGCTGCGCTGCTCTCCAGAGGAACAGACTTGGAGTGATTACAGTCAAACTCAGTTATCTTTGGCTAAGCCACAGGAGAGGCAGAATAAAACATAGTCAAGGGAAAAAATTATACTGATGATGTGGCTTAAACATAAACCGGCTGTTTGAACATACGCAAACCAACTACTTCTGTACTCTTCTTGCACTGTGATATTTGGATCCATACTAAATTGTACAGATTAATAGACATCATTTGCATATGTCTGAATTTTTCTTCAACGAAAGACAAGAGTAATCTGCACCGCTTTTGGGCCAGATGGAACCCCAGTCTGGTTGATTTCACTAGTGCAAGCGCTCTGTGCCATGCTCGAGTATGGCATACTTTCCTGACTGCAGCACAGTTGTAAGCAAGACTGGATATGATTATTCGTGCTTTCACTTATTAAAGATAATCGCCAACTTATGCCCGCATACAAAGGGGGACGCGGCCAAAACTTCCTGAAGTGGACCATCGCGAAAAGAGAAATTGTCCACTCTGCTCGGCGCAGCAAGCAAATGAGCGCCACACATCTACAGCGACCCTGTATCGGGTTTTGAGGTTCCACATGCAATATACTGTACTGTATCATTTTTTTATTGAACAACAAAAACATGGTGTGAGTCTCAAGAAAGAAGCGTATTGCCACAAAGAGAGGAAATGGGTGACAACAAAGGAGAGGGTGTGGGTTTTTTTTTGACAGAGGCTCTCCACACTTGGCTTTCTTTTTCACTGGTGTTTTGCCATGTTGGTCGGTGGGTCTTAGATTACCAGAATAAACCGCACGACTCAAAACAGACCACAAAGTCAAACTCCCCATTATGCTTGCTCATACATAAGGATATGCACAGGCGATATTCCTCATCCGAAAACATTTCCTCCACCAATAAAGTGCGGCATCAACGGTAGCAATGTTTTCAGAACATCTTAAAGATCTGTTAAAGATACTGTTAGTCTAGTTTTATTTTTATCCAATGCTGTTCCTTACATTTCACTACAGCACTGCAGCACTGTCACTTAGAGTATTTTTTCCTCTGTACTATGTACAGGCCGAAATGAGTGTTCCTCATATTTTTTATGTAGATGTAGGTTGGTGTGTATACACATGTGTATATACACATGTTACTGCGTATATCTACATAGGTTTGATTCTAAATGTTTGCCGTCAATGTTATACATTAATGGCCACATTATGCCGCCGCCCCTGTGTGACCTATATCTTTGCTACTGTAACAATGAAAATTTCCCCACTGTGGGATCAATAAAGGCATTCTTATTCTTATTCTTATTCTTATCTTAAACGAGACCCTCGAAAAGCCCCAAGTGTGGCATAGGCTCATTTGTCCTACACACTGCTGCAAGGTACGATATTATTAAAGTGAATTTCAAAATGCCCTTGGATTCTCAAGTGGAAGCCAATTAAAAAAGCTTTGCAACATCCATTTTGTGCCGAGTGAACAGGTATGAGCAGGGAAGGGGGCTGGGGGGGTGGCGACGGTGGTGGTAGCGATTTGATGGATGTAGCAGCGGAGACGGGAGATTGCACAGGCAGGTGCTGTGCCCGATTTGCACCGTCAAATTGCTACACTCAATGGCTTTTTAATTCATGCACATTGTGGAATGTTATATTTACGGTAACTTCGACTTGAATGAATGTCACATGGGCCGCGTTGGTTGAATGTCATGTCATGTCATCTTCCAAACCGCTTATCCTATATAGGGTCGCGGGGAGTTGCTGGAGCCTATCCCAGCCGTCAATGGGCGAAGGCAGACTACACCCCGAACTGGTCGCCAGCCAGTCGCAGGGTACACATAGACACTGTCACTGAGCGGGAATCGATCCCACGCTGCCCGCACACAACTCAGGCGTGTGTACCACTACACTATCAGCGGACCTTGGTTGAATGTAATTTTTTTTTTCTACCTTCCTGGCTTTGGTGCTGACCAGGCACATAGACATGGAAATGAGAACTTATTTCCAATTCTAACCTCTATAAGGCATTGTGAGGGATTAATAACTGCTGCCCTGTGGCTATGCTCTCCTATTTCTTATTGCATGCACGATTTTTTGTGTGCGTGTGTGTGTGCGTGAGTGTATGTGTGTGTGTGTGTGTGTAATTTTACAGCAGGTCATTCACTCATTAGTCAGAGTTGGGAGAGTTTGGGGTGAAAGCCCAATAAGACACCAAATTAATTATTCATTTGTGCTGCTGGTGTTGTTGGGTCCTGCATGGGGCCTAACTAACAGAGGTCGGCCTTGGGAGGACTGTTGGAATAAACACTTTGGACAAATTGTATATTGTAGGTGTCAGTAAACCAGGAAAACACAAACACTAATCACCAAACTCATCATTAAAACAAGCTGCTAACAATAATGTGGCCCTGTGCGCAATGTTGCTTCCTCCCCTATGAGCCGAACCAGCATCGTAATACTCCATCATGCCCTCAGTGTACAGCAAGCCGTTGGCTCGTGAATGCAGCCAGACACAGCCCCCTTCCTCTCCATCCAGCCGGCGCTCCTTGCGTCGGCTCCAGTCAGGACCAGTGGCCTCCTGAGAAGGCTGTGATAAGAATTCATCTCTTACTATTATGTGCGCTTGTCCGTTACTTCAGTTCATCAGTCCAGTGCAGCCGAGTCAATGAAAGGCCATGTAATGAAGCAATCAGATGCAGCCTGCTTGTCTGGGCCCGCCACTCCATTCTCAGCTCGGGGGCCCGAGCTCCCAGTGCAGGCCGCGGGCTCAGGCAACATTGGACGGAGTCTGCACGCAGGCATTAATTTGAGACCTTGCCTTTCATTGAGCGGAGGATAAGCTCCTCTTACGTGTGCTTCACACCAGGTTTGCCACGTCCTGTGGGCATGGAGAATCATCCACTTTTAAAGACCTCCATTAGTTCAAACAGGCTTCTATATTTCCGCTAAACCAGTAAGTCAGATTGCTGTGGGATTCCACACTCAGATTACCAGTGGAAGTGGTCGGATGGAGAAACTTCTATCCACCGTCTCCTTAGTGCCACCTCTTACAGAGCTTCAACATGTGGAAACTATTAAGAGGATTTGGTGAGAGGAATGTATGTGTTGAAGCCTAAGCTGCGTCTCAAAGTAGAGGATTCAGTGTCTCATTTGTTTTATATTGCTATGGAAGTTTCTTTTCAAATTAAAAAGGGGAACTTTTTGGTCTAACTTATATTGTTATTTCTACCTTCAGGGGCTGGAAATGGCTTTAATGTTGATGGTATGGGGTTGTGGAGCAATCACTGCTTGACAAGATGAAAGTCATGGGTAGCTGTAGAAAATCAACTTGAGGACATTAACAAATTGTAGACGCGTGTAATGCTAAGAAATACCTGGACTCAATGTCACCCCCTACAGAACCTGGATGAGTGATTTCTCAACTCAAGTCAACTCAACAGGCACTATAAACACAAACGCAGTTGAAACAAAGTGCAGTACCTTAATAAAAATCGAACATAAAACATAGGACAAAAGGCACTAAAATAAGGGCTCCAGTCTCATGCTATGTTGAACACCAAAAAAGGTTTTAAAAATAAATTGACAGCGAAGGAGCTCGTCTAATGTGCACCAGGATGTCATTCCATAGTTTAGGACCAGTGAAAGAAAAAAGCAGCTGGTCAAATGACCTGAGGCACCCGGCGGGAATGTAGGGCACCATTTTGAGATTTGAAAACAAATATCAGAATCTTCAAAAATGAACTCTAAAGTGCACAGGCAGCCAGTGGTGGGAGATCGCAATAGGAGTTACTGTATGTGCTCCCTCTTACGTGTTCCAGTTAAAAATGCACAATTTGCCCTTAGCCACTTGCACAAATGTCCCCTCTTGCAGCCTCACAGCTGACCTGCAGCCAGCTTTGGCAAAAAAGACCCCACGGCTGCATTCTACCTGACAGCAGCTCCTTAACAAGCAGCAGTCATTAACCTCAAGAGCAGCCAGCTGCCATGTGATGTAGTACACTCGGCCCACTGCAGAAGGGCCCTATTGATCCCAGACATACTTGGTGCCTTCCTGGATGTCTCTAATCAATATGCAAATGGCCCACGGCATCGATTCAATATTAATTTTCAATTAGGGAATTCTCAGTGGGTCTTGAGGGGTCAATACAGATGTATTCAGAGCAAAGGCTTAAGCAAGTTGCAGGCATTGACGTTCCTCTGCCCAAGACAACTTACTTACTGTTTATTTAGCCAGCCCGGCTGTACGTCCTGATTAAGGCTTTGAGTAACATGCCGAGAGACAGATGGGCCTTTCCGCACTATCCCAACTAATAAGTCATCATCTCACACTGTTCCGTTTCACTGTCTTGTTTAGTCTGCTACTTAGAGAACATTTAGAAATACAAGAGTGGTTTTTGAAAATACTGCATATCTATACGCCTACATGCAGACAGTTTCCACAATTTAAATATAAACCAAGTCACCTATTTATTATACAGTAATAATCTACTTAGATGAGCCCACATAATTAATTCAAACAGCCATCTGAGGTTCAACTAAGTGATTAGAGGAGGAAATAAGTAAGCTCAATCTTTTCCAAAATCACACTCAAACTAAAACCGTCACATATACTTCCTTAAATCTATGCTCTCTTTTTGCTGAAAGCAAATGGGGAAAATCCTTGTCATATTTGTGCCATGGAGCTACAACGGCTGAAACTCACAGGTGAACAATGACAACAATCAAAGTTGGTATTTCAGGTGTGGACAAACCCTCCTCTAAATAACGCAACATAAAACAATGACAACATTTAAGCCTTCTATTGTGCGTCAATCAGAAAGCCTTGCTGTTTGTCGCTCGGCTCTGACTCACTGTCATGTTATGTGTTTTTTCAAGTCAATCAGGTTCTTGTGGCTCAGGCCTCTTGCCACCAGTATATATCAACACTTAACTTAAACTACTCGTAATATTTATAATTAGGGATATAATTGCACATACTTGCAAAGGATAATGAGAGGGATTTGGCCAGCAATTCAGATGTATCATAATAAAACAAAGTCAGAATGAAGTTGCAAATAAAAGCCATACAGTCCGGGCATAGAGAGCAGTAAAGGAGGCGGGGAGGGATAAAAACATAGAGAGAACAGAGATAACCTGGGATTACTTGCTGCAGATACACTGCCCAAAGTAATTGGTTTAGGGATAACATTAATTACCACATTGCTCATTAATGGCCGATGCTTTTATTGGTTGCATTGATCAACAGGACCTGTTAACCATCATCCTAAGCAATGGTGGATGTAACAAGCTTACATATTGGCATACCAATTAATGCAATCAATTCCTGTCTAGATGTTGCTATTACCCTTGTCTACCCACCCCCATTACAATTGGCCCTTCTTTCTCCTATATTAACTTCATTTTAAATGTCACAAAAACAAAAATCTAGAAACAGAAGGCGTCAACATTTTAAATCCCTTTACAACAAGAAGACGTCAATGTTCGAAATTCGCTTTCAGGGAAAAAACCTTTTCACTTCACACGTTGCCTTATTTATAACCTGCTACAAACAATCTCTACTGAGCCAAGCAATCCATTTTACATGGGAAAAATGTCAATGCACACCACCTAACATAAATACTGAAATAATGATCCCATATCAATTCACACACAAATTTACTTCCCAGGTGTGAAATCTGGGCCGGTTTAACTTCTTTACTCTGTTATATGTGTGACAACGGGTGGATAGACGGGTTTATTGTACCGTCAGCCATCAAATTGTTCTGCCTGTCACTATATGTCACTGGCATAGACAGATTAACAAAGACATTTTTGTAATTAATAATGTTTTTGGGATGATTTCTCACAGCAAACTAGTGCACCACGTGACCCTTTTTTTAGGAAAGCACTGACAGACAGTACTTACTCCAAAAAAATAACCTGCTTTAATACAGAATTTGATGAAGAATGTGAATATACACCAAGAGCTAAGTAGTGTCATGCTATGCTTTGTCAAGCAGTTATCAAGCATTTTGCTTTTACATTTCACAGCAATAATGTAAAAAAAAAAGTGACTTCATCATGATGGTTAATACTGAGTTTATTGGTTATGTACAAAGGATATTGCTAAGAATTGTTGATTAATGTTTATGCTTCAACTCCACTTAAAGTCGCCATGAAGTCAAGTCATAGAGTTGTTTCCAAACATATTACACATGTTCAAAGATAGCTGAAAACGTGAAAAGACTGAGAACTATGTGGTAGTGAATTGTTGCGATATAGTGATGAACTGAGTTGACCCTCCCCCACTATATACAGTATCTTCACTGACATATTGAAGTATATTGACATAACTATCTGATAAAAATGACAAAATACGTTTAAACGGTCTATTGATAGCCCAGCTCTAAGTGGCGTATGATAGTTTATGCTAGACTCAAACATTTTGCCAACTTGTAAATAGGAGGAAATAAATTCCATTCCGCTTGCAGACTGAGAGGAGCAAGGTTGATTTTCAGGTAGGTCAGCATCTTCTGCCTCAGATGGCTCAAACAAGAAGGAATGTGACAGACAAGGAAGCAGACGTTTTTCGACAGCTGAGCGGGGCATAGTGGGAAATGGAGACAACAAAGTAGATTTTTCACCATTTTAAGTCATGTGTTTGCGGCGTGTTCAACCTTAGCATTTCCACCATGAGACCTTACACTGAGCGAAGGGCTGGGCGATACGGCCCTAAAATTAAAAACATACTTTTGCATTACCTCAAACTTTAATAGGTAAACCTTGCTATAGTTTCACAAGCTCTTGTCACACATCAATGTGCCTTTCAAGGCGTCATTGATTGATGAAGTTGAAATCCTCTGCGCGTCACTCGTGTTCCGCAGAAGACACTTTCTTAACAACACAAAGCGCTGTGTGCTGTGCCATGGCGTTGTGAAATGAGTAGAACATTGCCAATGAATGAGAGAGCATGGTGCGATAACTGCGAGCACACCATGACAAAGTGGAGGGATTTACCGTTGGGCCCGGAGCACTTCATTTGCTTAATAACAGATGATTCTATAAGAAAGTAGCTGCTCCGAGGCGGGATATCACCCAACGAGGATGTCTCACTTGCAGAAATCCTATTTGAAGACAACACCTTCCCAGCACTCATCCTCCTCCGCGCCTAAGACGATCAACGCGCATGACAGGCCCCATTAAGATGACGCCCCGTGTAACTTTGCTCTTTCCCCCTCATGCAACAGGAACACAACTGATAGCCACGAAAGGCGGTGCATTATGTTCTGACTGAGCATGTACCGGGGTGGGATGGCGCTCATTTTAAAGAGATGTCTCACCTTTCCTGCTCCGCCAAACACGTTTTAAGAGGTGAAGGAGAGCTAAAAGGTGAGCTGGGCCTCTGCAAAAAGGTTTGGACTCACTTAAGACCAAAAGTCAATAATGTTTAGCTTAATTTTAAAGCAAGTAAAAACATCCTTGAGAAACCTCCAGCCCACAGAAAGAAACTCAAACTTGTAGTAAATTTATAAATACATGCTAATTGTGTGATGTTTTTGGTCACTGAGAGAAAATAATTTAATAGAAATAACACAATTTGCAGTCAGAATTGATTAGATTAAATACAATATTTGTTGTGCCAATTTTGAACCACTTCACTGATTGGGTGCCATTAGTGTCCTCAGTAAATAAAATATATAAATTCACGATAAAATTAACTCTAAAATATGTTTTTTTTTTATAAAGCAAAGTGTTTTGCACATTGATTTGATTGAATGTTGAAAAAAAATCAGAATTTTAAATATTTCAACCACCTTGAACACTAGAAAAATGCATTTTTTTGCCTGTGTTGTACTGCTTCCTAAAATTATACTTTATCTTGAAATGTAATTATTTAATTAAAAAAAACATATTTGCGTTACGCTTTATCCTGAGTACTTTCTCTTTAAACAAACATACAAAAAAACAAAATAACACTATTGTACAATTCTTGTGGTTGTGCTTCCATTTATTTTACATGGTGTTTTTCTACTGAATATTTACATATTTTATTGACTATTACCATTTATCTAATTCACATTTTCCTACATTTTTTTTATAAAGAGAGAAATAAATGAGAGAGAAAATTTCATTCAATTTTATGTAATTTTAAGAACTCACACTATATCTTGATAGATATCACTATGTGAATATAAAACGAGTTGTATCGGGAATCTTGTTTTTTTTTTTTTTTTTTTTTTTTTTAAATCCCCACGGTACAGCATTACTACCTGGAGCCCACACTTGCCCACTGTGGGACATCCTGAAGCAATGCACAAGTGGGCTGAGCAATTAACAATTTCATGCTGATTGCCTGAAGCATGTTTTGCTATGCCATAAAGATAATAGCGTGATGGGTGCTGTGCAGCGTAACCCCGGTCCCTACCTCCACCCCCGGCCGCCTCCCACCACTTCTGCTGTTCCTCTATTGCTTCCATCTCTCAATTCTCTGCTGTGCAATTCACATGTTGGAATGACGCTCTGCCTGCTTGCTTTATTAAAGACACTCTCCCTGCTTCGACGGCGCATTTAAGAAAAAAAATTACAGAAAGATGACTCCCTGAAGAGTAAACAGGGATGATTATTAAAGGGAAGGAGAAAAGTAGTGTTGCGGTCCCCCACTGGCTTCTTGATTTGAAAGTCTAATTTGGCAGCGGCACACGACAGGCAGGTAGACAAAAACAAACAGGTTCCATTTCCCAAGACAAATGGAGCATGCTCGGAGAGGCTGCTAGTGACCACCCTCTTAGTCCTCATTCTCCTCCCCACTACGGCGTGACAGAAATCCACTCAGACCGTGGACCTTGCAACAGTGCAACAGGAAAATGTGTGCCACCTATTTGTCGATAGCGCGCGGCACACAAAAGGCTGAAAGGACATGACATGTGATTTTTTTCCCCCCCTGAGTGATGTTTACAGCTGCAAAAACCAAAAAGGTTCAACCGATAGGGATTTATTTGAATCCTCAAATAGTCACGTAAGTGGCAGTTTGGTGCCTGTTGTTTGAGCTGAAGTTGACACTCCAGATGGCGTTTGTATTTTAACGATGACAAATTTGATTACTAATACAGCATTTGTGGTTACGACAGTGCTTGAGATCTCAACATGTTCTCTCTTCACTATTGGCAGTTCTGTACATTCATGCAATAGATTAAGTGTCCTTTCACTTAACAACACATTTATTAGACCACCTTCCCAAATTTGTCTCAGGGATCCTCCTTCGTCATGAAGTGCCCCAACGCAGACTCCTTCATTTCCACTGAGCTTTTGACATTTTTACCATCGTCAACAGGAATGAGTCATTTCAAACTGAATTCACCTTATTTTTCAGGCAAAGTTGAAACAGCTCACTGAGCTTCTTTGAGATGTCAGAAATGAATTAATCATAACATTCTACCACCAAATATTCTTTTCTGCACAGTATATTACTATTTGAAATCTTATCTCTAAGTAATAATGTAATTTGCTATTGTTTTCAGTTAAAGTGTAAAAAAAAAAAAATCAATTTGAGAAGATGCGAGTTGTGGTTTGTTTTGTTTTTGACAAATATTTGTGATGCTACTGCTGTGTGGTGTCCATGAACGAAACTCACTTGACAACAAGCATCAGTTTGACAGATAGGGAACAAACTGTTTATTGCCACTAACCAATTGAAGCATAATGTCAAACTGAACATTAAACAAAGAGAATTACATATTGTGTATTTAAAACAACCACATAACTTTGTCTGTAAGCCTGCTAGCCTAATGCTAACACATAATTGAAAATGGGCTAACGGATAGCATCGGTTTTTAAGAATGACTGATATCACTGCGTCCGCTGATAGTGTAGTGGTACACACGCCTGAGTTGTGTGCGGGCAGCGTGGGATCGATTCCCGCTCAGTGACAGTGTCTATGTGTGCCCTGCGACTGGCTGGCGACCAGTTTGGGGTGTAGTCTGCCTTCGCCCATTGACGGCTGGGATAGGCTCCAGCAACTCCCCGCGACCCTATATAGGATAAGCGGTTTGGAAGATGATGATGATGATGATGATATCACTGCGGCTTACTGCTGAGGAACTGAGACTGTCGCCATATATCTGTATTAGACTTCCACCAGGTGGCCAAGACAGGCATACCAGAAGGAGCAGCACAAAGTCCTTTGAATTTCAGATACATCCATTTTTTGAGCATGAATACAAGCAAATCAGGGGAGCACATATGTATAAAGGAAAAATCTCCTTTTTCAAGGACAATTTTCAGGGTCTGTATAATAAGTGTGTCTTATTCTGAAGAAATTACAATATTACAGAATCATGTTGCGATTAACCAATGCTGTTAATTCCAAGCAACGGCGGCATAAAACTGACATTGGTTGATGGTGTAACACATTTGTTAAGTGCTAAGGGGAAAATATTCAGTACCATAAACAATTGGGAGCTCTCCGTTGGGACACATTGTACATTTGCAGTTAGCATAGTATCTTACTGCATTCTACCGACCACGTAAAACTGTATTATTGTTCTCTGTAATGATGTGAACAGCTGAAAGAATATGATATCCCCCTGTGGAAGTAGAAACTTACGAGGCATCTTGCCAATTAAAAATACAGAATATACTATTTCCAACAAAGTCATCTTTGCAGGTGCAAACGACCTCTGCATTTTAGAGTATTTCCGAAGAAACCAAGCGAGCACAACAAATGCGAATAAAAATTGTGAATGGAATCGAGGACCATCTAAGTGTCCAGGCGTCAGCATTATTAATCACGTACCGCCGGCATCATTGTTCCTGCGATGTGAAAACAAGGCCCGAAGACATAAGGAGGAGCTGTGGACAAAGGGTAGCGGCACCAGCCCCCTCTGGCCCGCCCCCCTTGACCCCCCCATGCTCACCTCCCAGGCTTCTGGGGCTGCGTGTGAATGTCCAGCTGTCATACCAAGCACACACTCACCTCAACCGAACACGGCTCCGATATCACGGTCTATGAAATGACAGAATTGAGCGCTCATTCAGAGGCAAACGCTTGCTATGCAACAGAGGCATACGTGTTTGTGTGTTCACACTTATAGGACACAACACCGCATACTCACACTTATAAATTGCAGTCACATCCTCCGTGCAAGAAGGGGATGATAATTGCGGACAGCCAATAAATTACTGTTGCCTCCACATCAATTATAAGCATCACGTCTGGCAATGAGGAAAATGAGATCTTGTGACAAATTTCATGAGGCTGGGCTGCCCGGCAGCCTTTCTTTCTTAACATGCTACAGATAGTGATCCCTTATCTAGCCTCTGTAATGGGGAGCTACGGATAGAGAGATGGAGCTGCAGCCATTTAATTAAAAAGCTGGGGGTAGGGGGTGGAGAGGTGTAATTCATTGAAAAAGGCATCAGGAAGGAGACAATGCCTTTGTCTCAATACATATTTTGCCCGATATTGTCACTCATCAGAGGCCAGGTTTGTATGTGACCAATTCAGGAGACTTTTTCTACTGCTTTGTGCACATCTTTCCTTTGTTTTTGTTTTTTTCTCGCCATTTTCTCCTCTTGTTTTTTATATTTCCCTAGAGTCCACTGCAAGGATTCACCACTGGGACACCTCTTTTTTTTTTTTTTTAAACAAATGACTGCTGCGGACAGACAGAGGCACTGAATGAAATGGCCTCTGCACCTAATTGTATTCCCACCTGGGGATGGTAGGCAAGGGCAAAGGCTTTGAGAGCACAGCAATGAGGATTTATGGCAGATGAGGAGACGGGAAAATAAAACACCAAAAGGGAAGGCTCTTAAATCTCATTTCCAGCGCAATATTCATTGTAGTTGCAATTGGGTACGCTGATAGAGCGCTGAAAAAACGACCGCTGTGTTCAAATTATAGCTGTACTCTCTACTAACATTTAACATCATTAGAAAATCATTAGAAAACCGTCATAAAACCTGGTATTATGACCAGAGCATTAAACACAATGATTATGCAGTGTGTTCCTTCTCTGCTTTGCCTTGTAAATGTGATTTGCTGTGCTGTGGCACCCATGGCAGCCGAGAACTAAGAATAGTTTCCATAATTATTGGAACATTCCGAAAACATTGGCATGCATAAACGTATATATCATTATGCATTTGTCTGCACAAAGAAACATTTTCGGTAAGATTATGTGTTGGATATCATGAACGCATTTCCATGGTAATATCTTTTAGAATAATAACAATATTCCAATAATTCTATTTAATGGCATACATAAAATAAAAGCCTCTTGCTGCATTTTGTCCTATCGCTACTATTAGCAGACTGCAGCAGACTTTGTTAAAACAACCATTACGAGCATCCTTAAAATTATTTTCAGAGTACATTGATGTAGAGAGACTCGTGACCCTGAACTACCTATTTCTAAACGTCTTTTCCAGGGTTTCCCAACCTTTATTGAGCTTAGACACACATTTTACTGATGAAAAATTGCACTGCACAACCCCCCAAAAAATGTGTCAGAATTTATTGACAAATTGATTTAATAGTGTGAAAACCGGGCCTGTTCAGTTGAACATAAGGCTGATGGTATGACTTCATCTGTTCTCTAAATGGCAACAGGTGGTTTATTATACATTCTGCCATCTAATGGGAAAGCATTAACTTATTCTGCCTCACGCTATACTGTACGTCGCTGGCATAGATAGCTGAACAAAAGTACTTGTAATTAATAGATCATTTTTGGACAAATTAAGTGAAATTGGATAGTTGCATGAAATCACTGGTATACAACACGAGTTGATGTGCTTGGACACCTTATGTTTTGTTAACACTAGCTTTGCCTCAGTCTTAATGTTGCTTTGTTGCTGTTTTAGGCAGTGATTGTACCAACTTTGCTGCACATTAAAACGATCTGCCAATGCTAATTGTATGCAATATTGATCAACAATGATTTAGATATATAGGAAACAGATAAATATAGCACTGCGTTTCTATAAATCCAAATTAAAAATCTTCAAATGATCACTTCTGGAACACTCCTTGGAAATCACAATGTCCCATCAGTGTGCTATCTTTCGAACAGCCCTGAGGCCTACTCATGTGGTCCATGGGGGCACCATGTTGGAGCCTCCTGTGCTAGATGATGCTCGAACTAGAAATTACCAGGATCTTTTAGAATAGTGAAAAATGCAAAAAAACCTTCAAAAACCTTTGCTACGCTGAATTTACTCAATTTTATTTCTTCAAGTGGTTGTACGAAATGTAATCATCTGGATCCGGATACATTTTTTATTCGGCTCCAGATGATTTTATTTTGTGCAACCACTTGACAAAATAAAACTGAGTAAATTCACCAAACCATTTTTTTCAGGGTACTTTATAGGGTGATGATATTGGTCGTATTTCAACAAATGTACTAAATCAGAGTAAGTGCGCAGCACGAGCTGCATTGGTGCATATTCAAGTTGCCTCCAACACGTGTTGTACTGCGGTGGATGTCCAGCATACATGATATGTGTTTTTAGAGGTGTAGTTACAATAGCTGACATCTACGTTAATCACCACTTATTACATGGTATGTTTTGCTTACAATATCTATATGCAGCTCATAAATGCTAAGTGGGTCCTAAAGTAATGCTACAAAGTATCAATAGACGCGTATCTGCTTTTTGAAGCAGCAAATACGTCTATACGTTCTCTATACTCTGATGTATGAGTCTACTTAAAGCGTGCCAATAGTGTCAGAGTTGAGTCTTCACTTTTTGGGATTTCTCGGCAGCCCCATTATCAGGAGCAGCCATCAGCACAAAGATAAAAGATCCTAATGGAGCTGGCCCTCGTGGAGATGAAAGGTGCAGAGATGGCACACAGTTATGAATCTCTAATGCAGCCCGTGTTTGGACGCTAATGACTGACACAATAGGACGCATGCAGTGCAGCTTTCCTCTTCCTTGTCACTGAATAGTAAGGCAGCCACATCTAGGTTTGGAAAACCACCAGTCTCAAATGGGGAATAAGACGTATTCTTGTTTACTAGCCGCACTGCTCCATTATTTACTGCTAAATAATGCTCATGTTATATATATTTAATAGAAGCTACACGGAAGACAGTTTCATTTCATTGTCAGTCACATTGTAGGGGAGGCGTATATATAGGAGCAAATCGTTGTCGGGCTTTTCAGCGTAATTGAAGTGACACTTATGAGAGCCAATGTTCTTTTGAATGCGTTACTTGGCACATATTCAGGTTTTGTCCCTTCAACTTTGCCAGCGAGAAATTACATCCATTGAATGACAGACAGAGGTGGAAATATACACGGTGAGAAAGAGCAAGTCGTCTCTCCCCCGTCCCTTTCACAGAACCTAATGGATTGTGAGCACTTAATGCATTAATCAATCAATATCTCTCACTGTACATCAACGGCGTGACCAAGTTATGAATGACCTTTCTAACAAAAAAAGGACACTTTAATGCAGAGAAAATGACTCCTGGGTTAGTGACTTGGTCCCGGGTTTTGTCACGCGTGATTACACCTTCACAAGGCGCAGGGCCATTAACGAAGCACTAACTGGACTCGTCAGGCTCATGCAACTTGCATCAGCTCCTGACTGGAGGTGGAGCGAGCCTGTAACCTTGGTCGAGGCCTCACTCAATCACCTGTTACGAGTGCTTTGTTTTTTCGCCGCGGAATACCAAATTCATATAATTTACTGCGCCATTATGAAATCGCAATGTCTTGTTCACATCATCTGCATCATGAAATGCTTTAAATAACAGGATATAGAAAAAACGGTCAGAGGAGACATCATGAAAGGTGCAGTACACCAAGTACACTTCTTTGTAGTGTATGAATACTTTCCTAACTCCTGATAAAAGTACACGCTCTTAAACAGCTTCAATTGAGAGTAAGGTACACGGATAAACACCTTCAATTGAGAGTAATCATTTTAGATGACATATTGTAGGCCATTGGATACCGGTTGTGAGTCATGTTCACAGTTATTCTGCTATTTTTATTGAATGTCACATTTGGAAAACTCATAGCCACTATAAATTGAAGCAATTTGAGTGGAAAAGTGTAATTCCATGAAGAGTAAAACAGTACTGGGACTTTTTACTTTAGACATCACCTGCCTCATAGGTGTTCTAATCCGTTAATATGGCTTTACATTAACGTTCACTGGTTATCTAACATTACTGTAGGTTGTTAAAAGATTAAAAACAAAAATGAATCTAAGTATGCTCATATATCTAATATGCCCATATAATGTGGACAATATAGTGTTTCATGTAATATGACAGCCGTGTATTCATTGTCTCAAGTAAGCAGTGAAGTAATAATCTTCAATAAAAACAACACAGATCTTTTCATTCAAAAAGCAACACAGACATTGTCGTGTTCCAATGTGCCCATCATCAGACGTTTTAAGCTACTACTTGGGGTGGGGTTCTATTCCCCATTAAGCGCAATAAACGAGGGATTACTGTATTACTCTTTCCCAGTACTTGCTTTCCTGGATACCCACTGTAATGCACGATGACATTTAAATGAGAAATAGGCTTGTTTCAGATATATATCGAGGAAATTAAAAGTAATTCTACATTTTAATTAGAAAATGTCATAAATCTGTTTACGACATTCGATTCTACACGATGCGATGAGGAAAAGCTATCCGTCACATTAAGCAGGCCCACATTTACGTTGTGAGGTTTTTCATACTTCTTCATGGCTGAAGAAACAGAAGCCCAGCCACTTCCACTATGTGTCTTTATTTGCCACTAATGATACAAAACTCAGATTTGAATACATTACTTCAATACAGAATGTTAGATATTTTTTGCTTAAATAACTGGGAACGTTCATAGTGAGATTAATACATTACCACACACATATTCTTTCACTAACCAGGATTGTTTATTAGCATACTGATAACTTATATCTGACATAACCACAGTGTTATGAAGAAAATTGATTTATACATTCATATCTGTGGATGTAAGGAGAGGCATGCATTAAAGCCTATAATTTTCTGCTCAATGCTTTTGGACGAGGACTTCCAAAGACCATGAACGTCTGTGATGGCAACTCCTGAAAACACTGTTTGTGGATTTTTTTTTTTTCTAAACCATAAAAGACTGTTCTGTATTTCTGCAATGAGGGAGATTATGTGCAAAAACGTCTATTGGCTTCGTTTTGCACTACTTTGTGCAGCTTTTACTTGTCAAAGGGTGTTCACTAAATTACGTAATAGTGAGATGCGACTTGATCTGAAGTGGACTAATCGGCCCACACGCGAGGCAGTAAAACAAGTGTTTGTTTTATTGACACTGGCACTTTGACTAGTTAGCATACTGTGCTAACAGCTATTTCACAGCTGATGCCGCTGTTTGCTTCTATTTGTGTTGGTGAAGATGAATAACAGATTAAATGAACAAATTATAATTTATTGTCACTTATAACTATTAACGACAAATGGTGCTTGTAGAACTGTTGTTTAAAAGCGATTATCATCTACAATCGATGCTGATGATGGTGATGAAAACGAGTTCATCACTCCTTCTTGTGTGATACTGCTCAAGTGACAGTTAAGGTTTGTTTCTTTGCAAAAGCACAAAGAAAAGTGTATTAATACAGCCAAAATGCACAGTCTATGGTTAGCTTTATGGATCAGTGACTGTCAAGATGAGTAAAAGTCAAGTTGTTTTATTCATTGTCAAACAGGCCCACAAGGGCTTTTTGATAGGTGTTAGTTGTACTAAATTCTTCTTTATTTCAATTAATATGGCGATTAATGTTGTCGTGGTAGATTTATCCAAATGTAGGTCCTGTAAAGGAAAGGCATTTCTCATGTGGGTGTTGAGGTACACCGCTTTGATAAATGCTGTGGTGACGATGGGGAAGAAGGTGATCGTGATGGGGGGCATGTTTCTTAGCGCCTTCCTCAATACTGGTGGAGCGTGGAAGTGAAGCAAAGAGACAGAGTGGAACGGATATGAGCTGACTGCACAGAGCTGAAGAAAAGAAGGGCAAAAACTAATGCTATTGTGGCCACTGCACAATGGATCTGGCAAAGTGACTGCCGAGGACCCTTAAACAAAGACACCATTGCCATTCCGTGCTCCCCCAGCCAATTAGATTCTTTTGCACCATTTTACATGACAAAAACGGCCTATTTTTCCTAATTCGGGCTTCCATGCCAGCCCCCACGCAACCTTAAATCTAGCCTCAGAACATTAGCCTGTTGGACTGACAGTGACATGTGACATGGACGCCAACACACGCACTCTGTTCTCCATTGTACGACTCACACACCAACATGTGCCCCATCTCACTTTCCCAAGTGCTTGAAATATTTAACATATACATGCCAGGCTCTCATTTCCAGTATACCGGCACACATCAGGCACAGATAACACTTCAGGCATCACACTTTTTGTGTGTGCACATTTTCATGGTAGATAAATGAGAAACATAAACATTTCGCGCAAAAATGTGCAAAATGAAACGGAATGTTTTACTCAATACTGTAAGGCTATATCAAACAATATATCAAATATTTGAAGTGCACTTCACAAACACCATATTTTCCATGCATCACAATATTCCTTCAGTTAACTGTATCACAATTTGTAGTGTTTACGAGAATAAATACAAGTTAGGGACTTTTAGATCACTCTGGTGTAATTAGAGAGGAAAAAATGTTGCATAAAATGAATAAGTAGTTGCTAAGCATTTTACACATGTAAACACTTCACTCAGTACATCAACGGGTAACATATTTTTATTTCCTATTTATAAGATGAATAATTCATCGGTTTATCTTTCTTGAGAAACATCAGCATGCTCATTTCCAGAATTACACATAACATTACAGCACTGCAATGTCCACAAAGTGAGAGTGACAATCCTCAGAGGAAAAAACAAAACAAAAATATATAAATATATATATATATATATATATATATATATATATATATATATATATATATATATATATATATATATATATATATATATATATATATACACACACACACACACACACACACACACACTGTATATCGTATTTTCCGAACTATAAGTCACGTTTTTTTCATAGTTTGGCTGGGGGTGCGACTTAGACTACGGAGCGATTTACGTGTGAAATTATTAACACATTATTACCTGTATATCATTTCACATATTATTTTAACCCACATAAAGAACATAAAGGTAAATCTTAAAAGCTATTAAAATGCACAAATAATTTAAACGGTTAAAATCTAATATTGTGTTAACCTATACTCCAGTGCGACTTATATATGTTTTTTTCTTCTGTATTATGCATTTTATGGCTGGTGCGACTTGTACTCCGGAGCAACGTATAGTCCTGAAAATACGGTATATATGTTTTATATCTCATCTCCCACTCTTTATAGACAACTAACTCCAATGGGGGAACAGGAATTGCAAGCCCTTCCCTCTCGACAGTGCACTGCAGCTGAACTTAATCGATGCGCTCTGCTGTTTGCTCACTGAATAAAGTAGCATGAAAATTGACCTTTGCTTGCTTTCTAAAGAGTGGATTATTCATCGTAATGCTTAGAGATGACTTTCTTCTCCTGTTCCTAAATATTTCCCCATTTCTATTTATTAATAAACTGCTAAATATCTTTTAAAGGACAAGACAGATTTGAAGAACACTATTATAGTGGCAATCTCAGTTTGAAAGCACAGTAAGCTAACAGGATATTGAGTTAGCTTACACTTTGACCATATTTCACTTGTTGTGGTACTCACTTTATGCTTATACTGAAAGTAGTAATATGCTGTTTACCTTGTTCTTAGTTTACTCTGCAATTTGATGTGTACTATTAACATTAAACACATATTTTTGCATGTCTCAAATTAGTTAAATATGCACAATCTAATGATATCTTACCTATGTCTGAATCAGAATCATCTTTATTGGCCAAGTGTAGTATGTAAAAACATACTGTACAAGGACTTTACTTGCACCACTCTAGTATTACAGCAACAAGCAATTATATTAACAAGAACATTTAGGATGTAACACAGATAGAGAATCTGTGACAGCTGTATAAAAATATTTACAATAGATCCTGCCACAGAGGGTTAGGGGCAGTTTGCATAGCTGGACAATCCGCCTATGTGACGGACCGGTCCATTTTTGTAGGCGATAAATGATACACGGGAACCTTAAAAAACGTTCACTCCATCATCGGAAGCTCAGTTTTTCCGTCTCTGTCATCGTCTACCGTCTATTTTCGCGGTGAGGCTTCAATGGCCGCGTTTCTTGAAAAGTAGTGATTTTGCAGCCTGCAGCCTGACAACAATTTTGAACAGAATGCAGTGCACAATAACTATAGCCTCAGTAATGCATATTTGTTCATAAGACGTGCTGTAACAAGTCACAGGACAAAGGTGTGTACAGTTTCAGATATTCAGATATTATTAATACCCCGAATTAAGAACTAAACTAAAAGGTTAAGAAAGTACAGTATATGACAAACATGTACAATATTCTATTCACTACATAGCTCTATATAGTTCAAGACAGCCACTTTCATCCTGCTTGCGAGTTTGCAGCCATCTGACAAGACAAGATACAATACAAGGATAGTGGAACTCGTATAACTCATCCAGCATATCTAATTATGTCCCCCCCGCCCCCTTTTCTTTGTAACCAACATCAGCCTCTTGAGGCAAACACCAGAGTCCAAACAGTGCTCTGTCACACAGGCATGCTAATGGATAGCCGGCAGAATTAGCAGGGCCATGAGGGTGAGGCAGTTCAACTATATTTCATCATCTGAGGAGGGTTACCCTAAATGCCATATTCCCTCCATCACTGACTGACCTGACGTGCAACAGAGTTTCCCTCCCACTCCTTTTGTGTTTTTTTAGCAAAACTCAACCATTTCTCTTCACGCGCCCTCCTCCTCCTCTTCCCTCCTCAGGTGCTGCGCTGTCGGCCACGGCGTGAATCAATGACTGGTGCTCACGCCCACAGGTAAAGGTTAGAGAGGTTCTCTACTGAATTATTTCTGCACCTCTACCGTCGCTGCCATCTGCCCAGCTGCTTTTATTTGATATGGTTGAGATCCTGGAGAGGACTCATTTTGCTAATGCGAGACAAGGACGTGTGCGGTTTTGTGTGTGCGTGTGTGTGTGTGCAACCACCATGATTGAGTCCATGTTGTTTGGCTGTAGGGATATTTTACACTTATATGCGCTACGCAGGCTCATGTGTCAGAGTGGATAATGAATCACAACGTCTGTGCTTTCACATAAGTCTTTGTTTCATCTGGCTTCATTCTACAGGGGCCTTGGAAGTGTGAGGGCAACATGCTGCAGTACAGGGCATCCTTCACTCTCTGGTTTTGTTTGGCTGTCAGCGAGGCCAGTCTTCTCCTCTGGGCCCAAGGGTGAGCTCATCCATAGCACAGATCACGGCCTTTGATCCAACACATCTCTTGGGGAGCACAAACGGCCTTATTAAAAATGCCTAAATAAAACTTTCCTAGCCTAAACTCAATAGTTCCCAAACTCGAGCCGTACTTCTCTCATGGTGCCTATGGCCAAATTGAGACTGTGTGCATCACTATTTACTCAATAATGCAAAACTGTGAGTACACTCTCAGAAACTAAAGTACACCATTGTACGTTTAGGGGAGAAGTGGCTTGTCACTCGGGTGGTGGACCTTAATGCAATGCTTTTGTTACCTTGAAATTTTGAGTTTTAGGAGGTTTTCACAAATGCATAATTTGGTCCTTAAAACAATTTGGACCCAGAAATGGTACACAGCCGCACCAAGTCCCCAAAAATGAGGCCCATGGGGTGCATTAGAGTGGATTGACCTTGAAATAGTGTATATACTGCTGCACCCCTATTCGAGAGGGATTGAAAAAGCCACTGGTTCTCTAGTCAAAATTTTCTCACTTTTTCCTTCACTGAATGTACTTATATTCAACTGACACGGCTCTTTCTATAACGTAAGCTATCACAACCATTATGTCTTTGTCACCTAATCCGTCCACTCCTCTGCTGTCTCTGTCTTTCTCGAGCCACTGACTTCCATCCTGCACTCCTGAGTGACAGCCCCTCTGGGGGTTGTGGTCACTCCATGTGAGTGGCATGTGGGCCGGCAGGGCTCCTTGCATTACTTCCTTCTGCTTAAGATCCTCCAATCCAGCAACTCAAACCAACCGCCGCCACCTCTGCGCCGATATCCAGCAGCAAAGCGTCTGCGACTGAAAATAGAACTCATTAACACGTACGAACTAATGAGATGACTGTCTCCTGATGGACTGTCTATCTTTTGGATCACTTTTCAGGGAGGGACTGGTCTAGTCATGATGAGCCAGGGAAACCAATATCATAATGTGCTGCCAGGCCCCTCTGAAAACGGGTTTGATGACAGACAGAGCCCCTCATACCCTAACATAGCCAAATCTGACACCTTGCGAATGTTGATATTATACACTACAGTATGTTGGTATGCCAGTTTGAAGGCTTTAACATTGCTCGTATTTACAATGTGGCAGATATGGTGGCGGAATAAGGCAAAAGAGCTGCGGGCGTTCATGCCACACATCCCACAATGCACTGTGCCGAATGTTCACAATGCCATTTTCAAAAGTTGTGACTAATTTGAGGAAACATCACACTTTTACAATGGTAGACATCTGTTGTTCACCAGGGTGCAACAACAGGAGGGGACAAAAGAAGGGACGAGCATTCTACAGGCTACCAAAACAAGAATCAAGGCATATACACTGGAAAGCAGCCATAAAAAGAGCTAAAAAGACAGAGAAGTGGGATTTTTCACATTTTAGTGGTTATTGCCTGTGTAACGATCACTAATGTTTCAGGTGAGTCAATTACTCAATCAGTTCATCATGTACAGTAGAAATGCAACTTCATTGAAAGACGTGATCCAGCAACTAGAAACTAGATGGTGGTGGCCGAATCAGCAGACGCTAAGAGACCTAATAATAATAAGAAGAATAGTGCAAGACCTAAGTGAAGCCCATCCCACGCAAAATTTGGAGGAATAGTCCGTTTTGTTTGTGCTTCGTTTGTACCGTAAACACTTTTGTGGCAAAAGTACTGCTGGCGCTTGATAGGGATCTGGAATATCCAACCTGCCCAGCTGGTGTATGTATGTCATTATGTCCTTTTCACCAAAGCGAGATTAACAGTGAATTCTCTTGGAAGGGATGTTGACTGACAAATGCTTGTTTTATCACGGCTCTTCATTGTAGTCCTTGACCGTTGTTCTGCCAACATAGTGGCGTAAACAAATGCAGTCACGTGATGACCAGAGCTCTATTGCATACACAGACCTGTGCTAAACAGCTTTGTTTTTACTCTTATCCTGACTGGTAACAGTGAGAAAGAATACACAAAGTACGTCTGTTGTCACAGCGCGCTGCCATTTGAATTAAACATTCCAAAGTTTGTGGACATGCCGTTGAAAGCCGCGCCAGCACATACACAATGAACGGGTTGCTCGATAATGCACTGCACTCTGCTAAACGAGAAAATGTGAAAAGGCCTTCTCACAGCTGACTTTGGGCGAAGGTCAGTCTGCACCCTGGGTTGGTCACCAGTCCATCACAGGGCAGTCATCCAATCACGTTCTGTTTTAAAAGGGCCTTTCCTTTCTCCAGTTTCCGTCAAGTGTTTCCGAAAAGGATTTGGAAAAAAATACTCATTTAGTGTGCTAGGCCACTTTGAGATTCGATTTTGTCTTTCATTGAATTCATCTTTTAATATAAATTCTGACATTCTTAGCTTCATTCAAATTTCAGGCAGTGCAAAATTGGACACAATAATAGCTTAGAATTGCACAGTGGCTTTTCGTTTTTGTTGCAGGGCGGGATTCAAACCAAAGCGGATGGTATGGCGCACAGAAGACTGGCTTGTATTGAGAGGGGCAGGAGGGTTACACAAATGCTGATACATGAATCTTTAAAGCCATCATTTTGGCTTCTTAATATGCAATGCTTATTTTGTAACATTTTCAAAAAGAAAAGCAAAAGAGTATTCATGAATTTCCTGGCACGTTCCGTGGACAGCAAACAATTTCCTACGCCGTCTCGATGCCCTTCGGACAGGGATTAGGAGGCAGGCGGCTGACGGAGGTCTGGCTGAGCTGCAGGCCCCTCTGGGGCCCGGACTCATCCCAGCCCGCACAGTCTTCATCCTCATATCCATTCTGCATCACCAGGGCAATAACCCGCCTTTATTAAAAGCGCATTGCACCACTGTCTGACTATGCAACGCACTTTCAGATTGGCCATAATGTGGCATGGACAGGATTCTGGTGGTTCGGGGCTACAATATCCTGTTTCTGGAAAGGTTTACGTTGCATTTTAACAGGCCTGAATTGAAGAGGACATTCCAGAAAGGGCTACTGTCTGTTTTGCTCTGGTCTGTGGGGAGAAAAAGCTTAGGTCTGACCCCTTGCACGCCATCAGAGCGTGGCTAGGCTCAACTCTGATATTACCTAGCTCTTACAGCTTTAGCCTGGACATTGGACATGCAGATAGTTCAACCATAATAGCACCGGCGGGTAGCCAGACATGTTGTGTGATGGAACGACAAAAGGTTGGATACGCACAGTCCAATAAAAAGACATATTTGTGAACAGATCCTACTGAAAGCATGTGATCTGAAAGTGACTTCCCAGCATTTCCTTCATTAGTGAGCGTATTCATTGTCACAGCCTATTTTGCAGCTTTTTGAATGTCTCAAGAATTATGCATGAGACAAAAGGGGGGTGGGAAGAGAAATGCATCTGTTGTCAGGACAGGCCTCGCTATTAGGTGTGTGACCCTGGAAGTGCACCCCTTTTAGTGAAACAAGTAATGGATCGCATTTTGGATACCGCTATTATGCAGTCATTTGTATGCATCCTTTCGTCTCATTTCCATTTAATAATGCACATGGCTCCACTGGCCAGTTTCTCAAACTGGTCATTAAAAGTAAGACTGATCTAAACTGCAGGTTTAGACTCCACTTACAAGCTCCGGTGGTGTGGTGGATGAAACAACTGCAAGGTCGCAGTATAATAAGCCCTCTCCAAACCGGTCGTTGCCCTTGAAGACCCCAGGCTCCTGTGTCTACACACTCGGCTAACAATGACTTGTGGCCATCCGTGTAGCCGAGCTCCAACCTTCTCCTCCCCGGCCTCCTCAGCTCACAGAGGCAGGGATTTCCTCCCTTGCTGAGAGCCAAGCCGTCACAGCCCAGAGATCAAGAGCCTGCCATCTGTGACTGTGGAAGATTTACAGCAGGAGCTAATCCACTGTCAGCCACGTTTGTTCTCCATCTTTGCTTCCTCCATACACACATGTATGCAAACACACTTACACATGCTGGATGTCATCAATGAAACATATTTGAGCTTCATGAAATGTTCTTTGAATTCAAACAATATATATATATATATATATATATATATACATAAAAAAATAGACTATCCGACTATCTGATTTAGTGGGTCACATAACATTATTTAGTGTGTTTTAACGAGATCCAATAGAACAGCTACATTTGCTGTACATACATAATATGGGTTTTCATTGGCAAACACTAGTGTTGAACTGCATCATACTGTGGGGTAATGCATTAAAAATATTTTGGCCCTCTTATGTAGCTACTGAAAATGATTACCACAAGTAGAATTAACTCTTTGTATGACACAACGTTCCACATCTGATGGATCAGGTGTGCCAAATGTATCCAGTAAGTATACATTGACCTAAAAAAAAATAGAAACTGCCACTTCCCTAGCTACAGTATGTTCTGACCAACTAAATATGAATGATTACTCCATCAATGAGAATATATAAACTACTAGGAAGCATTTCAGCACAATTTAAGTCCACAAATGGCCATTATATAAAAATGCAGGAAAAAGTGAACTTTTGAACAGAGTTGGTCTTTGGGTGTACCTAATTAAATGCAGACTAAGTGCATTTCTGCTAATGGCCTATTCTGGCCCAGTAAGTGTAGCAAAAAGTGGCTTTTCGTCAGGCGTCTCTGCACAAAGGGCAGCTGTGTGGCTGGGCTCCCACTGAGGCCTCCTTTGTTTCACCCCTAGATAAAGGGTTAAAGAAGACAAATGGAGGCGGGGCCACCGAGCAACTTGCCTCAGCAGCACATTGTCAGTATGAGTAAGAGTTAAAACAATGTAAGCCTTTCGTCCTGTGTAAGTCTAATTGGAAAGAAGCTCATTTCTGCTGTATTTGCTTTCCTCAGACATCCACCATGGAGGGAATATGTGGCACTAAATCCCTGGAGCCTGCATTTCCTGCACCCTCATTGGGAGCATTAATATGTAAAGTGGGTGGATGTCAAAGAAACACAAGGCTGCACATGGGCCCATCTCATTTCAGTCTATTACTCATGGAAATGTCATAGAAAGGCATCAGTTGACTACCGCGTATAATTGACGGTTCTCTTACTGTGTATTGTGTAATGTTTGGGCATTTTTGGGAGGGGAAAGCAACTAACACCCAAACCACTCACAGAATCACAAAACAGCAGCAGCAGGCCTCGGAATTACTGTGTAGGTGACCCACAATTCCAGGGGCAACTTTGTTTTAACAAGCCAGGCAATGTTCCATCACTTAACAAGTATGCTTCGACCACAAAAGAGAGCCATGTGTCGCAGAAGTACTAATGGAGAGGAAATTAAATATTGCACTAAGAGGGAATGAAAGTTTCAGCTGCGTGAGGGGGTGGAGCTCCGAGCAGGTCTGGGTCAGTTTATAGGAGGTATCACACTGCGGGAACTTGCCAAGTGGAATGAACGTTTACAGGGACGGACATTTAAACCAACTCTGTTTTCACTACAGTAGACTCTGACGATCTGCTATAATCGCTTTGCTGCAACAATTGCAACATAAATCCTGATCTTGCCAATGCAGAGAAAACAACACGGCTATAGTTGTGCTGTTCTTTCAGTTGACGTTGCGGTAGAATCTGTCACAAAAGTCGATTTATGAGTGTGGCCTATTAATAAGCATGGAGCCAGAGACATCAGTTTTTCATCAAAAGTACAGACCACTGCAGAGGTTATTTAGTGAAGGAGGCCTTACTGTGGGTGGGTTAGATCATCAGAACATAGTTAAACACACTCCAAACCTTCAAGGCACACTAAAATGACACGCAATTCTCTATGGTGGAGAAACTCCCTTTTGGTGGCAAGCCAATTGGTCGGTGAAAAGGTCATGTACAATGGAACACTCGGATGGTGTAATTTTAAGACAACATTAGTTTTAGCTACTTGGCAATTTTATCCGTACTTCAGTGACTGCATTGCAACATTTTAAGTCTTTGAGTAGCTGTGTCCGTTACTAAAGTACTGGAGTGTGACATTGACAAAGGTTTACAAGATACATTTAATACACCATAGGGATGCCAACCAGGGTTATTATAATTTTGTAATAACTATAATATAGTTACCTGTTTTATTTTTTAAATTTCTCTCATTTTAATTCATTTTTAGAGAAAGCTTGTTACTTTTTATTTTTTGAAAATGTTTTGTTTTAGTTTAGTTTTCATATTAGTTTTAGTTTTTTAACATATGAAGTATTTGTCAAGTGCAAGCTAGATAAAAAGAAAAGTATTGTGGTATAAAGTAACATAAACTATAGGGGTGTAACGGTACGCTAAATCACATTTCGGTTCGTTTTTTTGGAAACTTAGGTTCGGTATATTTTTGGTACAAAAAAACTGTTTTTTTTTTTTTATATGTTTATTTTGAAAAGATGACAAGTAAATGGTACATTTTTCAGAAAAAAATAAATAAAAGCAAACCATTCGGGTGATATTCTGAGAAATTACACCAGAATAAAAAATACACTAACAAAATAGATCTCTTAATTTTGTAAACTGACACTGAAATCTTTAAACACTCAGCAGCAACAGTCTTTGACACACCTAAGTATTCAAGTTAAAGACAAGTTGTCATTACAGTAGATGTATACACTTATTGTGATTAAAAAAATACATACAATAACAGTTACAATTATTAACTATTATCTATATTAAAACTCTTTTTATAATGAAAGAAAATACAGTAACTTTAAAAAGTCTTTATGAAATTGTATACACTTTTTAGGCATTGAAGTCTTTGAATGTTCAACAGCATATTGCAACGAATTGGGTTATCTGTGTTGTGGTCGGATTTGTGTTTTGCTGAATTGTGATGTTTCCGAGGTTCATGAATGCATCGTACGGCAAACAAGTGGAGCAGCAGAGAAAGAAGAGCGCGAGCAGTTGTACTCAGATTAATAAAAACATGATAATTAAACTACGTCTGACGGCGTGTTCCTGGAAGACCCTACAATATGATAAATCTCGCAATTTAAGTTTGACGTTTTGGGCTAAAAAGACTGCTTGCTTCCTCGTCTAAGAAACATTCACAGTCGGATGATGCCGTGCATGTTAGACGTGCTAGCCGCTTGCCGCAACATAGCCACCGATTTCATGTAGCAATGTCGGCACACAACTTTCAGGAACAGGAACGCCAGAATGTACCCAAAGAGGAGACAGCAGTGTACGCAGGGACCTTCGAGCTCTGGCTCTTTTCTGGCTCTCTCTCTTGTGCCGCCACCCTCCTCTCCCGCGAGCAACAGTCAGCGTCCGTGCGTAAGCTCGCGCTATTAAGTGGCCCGAACCGAACGCAAGTGGACCGAACCGAACATGCCATACCGACATGTATTAATACACCCACGTATACCTTTACACCCCTAATAAACTACAATCTCAAACGTCTGTCTCAAACTCAGCTGCTCGGTTTTAACCAGCATGTGCTTTAGCTGCTAAAGAAGGCAATTATTGTATTTTTCATGGCATGTCCTCACAGTGAGACTACAACTGAAGTGACTCCATAGAAGAGACCTGCAGGCAGTTGTGTGTACGTGAGTGCGATACGATCCACGTACAGCCACAGCAAAAGGCTCCATTAGCTCTAACCTTAGGCTTTCATCTCTCGAAGAGGTTAAAATGGGCAACAAGCACATCATACAATGAATAAGAAAACAACAAAAAACGGATTGATAAGCACATCCGCCAAGAAAAGGAACATCTAAGTACAAACCGTGCTTCCACTCTCATCTGCACAAGAGAGGAAAAGTAAATTCCCAACCCTTTTAACCTAAATAGCCTTTCCTCTTGCCGTTGCGTGTTCGCTTGTCCACTGTACTGTAGTCATTAACATATTTGGAGTGCAGTGAGCAGAAAGCTTAATTGTCCCTAATTGCTCAGCTAAATATGTTCTCTAATGATTTGCTTCAGATCTGTGACTGCCTTTTGCGCAATTTCCCGGCCGCTGGCTTCATTATCCCTGCCTCCATGGAACAAAGCGTCTTCACAGTCTGCCCTTTTTTCTTCCGTAACACAGACAGTGAGTATGTGTGCGAGGGATGTAATGGCTCCCTCTTGCCGGGACACACAATAGAGCCCCTTTGTGAGGGCACCCGAGTTAAAGTGATTAGAAAACCAAATATCTGCTAAGAAAGCGTGTTAATTGACCGCACTTCGCTCATCCTAATCAGTTCATAATAAATGAGCAGTATGGCCACTTTGTTTTAGCCTTGCAAGTGTGTTTTGTCTACTGATAGCTTCCTCCTTGCTGCGCCTGCCTCTTGACTTTGCATTATTTCCATCTTTAACATCAATGCTCTTGTCTCCTTGTGCCTTAAAGACCCTGTCAAGTGAACTCAGGGATTTATTTCAAACTACACGTTTGAGGACAATTGCTGAAAAATTGTAAGAAGACTGAGGACTATGTAGTAGTCATTTCTGGAGGTACAGTATAGCATTGAATTTTGTGTGACATTTTAGTTTTCCTGGTGTTTTTTGGGTGTGGCTAAAACAGTGCTACTTGACGCACTTTGTGCCCCTTTCCCACTATATAAATTGAGCACCGTTGTTTGAATCAGCGGTTATCCAGCACATTTGCAATATACAGTTAGCTAGCAAGCTATGCCGACACCCCGAAATTGCATCTTCCCTTCGGACAGTCCGCTGGTGTAGCCACTTTAGAGCAACTCATTGTCAGCTGTGAGTGCGTGCACATTAGGGAGGGAAGGGGGACGCGCAAGGGTTAGGGTTATTTATTTTTTTCTTAAAGAAGTCCTACTTTCCAGCCAGCATGTGGACAGGGGCTTCGCGCTGACATGGCTGCTTTAGCGCACCTCATTGTCACAGCGTGGAAAAGCCCGATGACGACCTGGCAGTGTACATTTCAGCCACCGAAGGTTTTAAGGGATGCATTTTCGTGGCTCAAACATGTAGTTATGAATCGGCATGAACAAGATGCTGAACAAAGTAGCATCTATTTTTCCTGGGTGTAGAAATGGTAATTCATTGACAGTTGACAGTTGAGCATCGCGTGGTTTCAGCGCATTCAGCAACATGCCCACAGCATTCAGGCATGATTTGACACGGTTATGAAGCCTCCTATTATATAGTTGGCGACTCTTTTAATCGTGCAAATTTGGCAGGGTTGTTAACAATACTCTTCTCTGTGGTGTGTCAATTTTACAAGACATTTATTTTCAGTTTACAGGGACTTTAAATAGATGCAAAAACAAAACTATAGTTCTGGTTTTAAGGGACTGCTTCATCTTAAGTGATTTAACCTTTATTGTATTGTCATATAGAAACTGTAGGCCTCTGGATTCTTGTTCTTGTCAAAGTTCAGCCCATGATGAATATGGTCGTTATAGGTCTGAATAGCACATGTCTACTATATAGACAAAGGCATTGCAGCGCAAATACAATACTTAAAATAAATTGGGGCTTGTGTTTGACCGCTTAGTTTTCCCTGAGTTTCAATTCTTCATGTCACAGAAACATTTCGGGCAAGTTTTTGCTTCCAACTTTGATGGACCCACTTGGGGAAGGCCCTTGTCCTGTTCCCGGGCCCACAAAGGCATGCTTGGATTTGAATGGTGAGGTAGAACCTGAGAGCCCTGACTCACACCCCATCAAACACCTCTGTGGTGACCGAGACCATACATTGCGAGCCTGTCTCTCAAGGCTCTCAAGTCCAACATCAGTATTGTCGAACCTCATCAACGGTCAACAAATGAAAACTGCCATAGACACTCCAACATCTGGCAGAAAGTCCTCCCGCAAGAGTGTACTGTGCTGCAGAAGGACAACTGGCTGTATAATTTCATTCACCTCACCCTTCCTTTAGGTTGAATGGGCAGTCCACCGAAACGTTTTGTCCACCCGGTGAATGTAAAACAGAGACGAAAGTGACAACAGACGGTGTCTAACCTGTGTCTGAAGAGGGGCATTTGCGAATGGTAAAGATGGAGCTGAGATCTTCGTCGTCCTCGGGCAGGCCCTTCTGCAAGCGCTGCAGCTTCCTGAGGCTCTCGCTGCGCTGGTGCTTCATGGAGCGCACATGCTGGATCAGGTTGAGCTTGGCCTTGGTCGAGTAGTTGCACAGCACGCAGTGGTAGTAGCAGGCATCACCCTCCACCGCGTTTTCGTGCTGCTGCAGGTGCTGTGGGAGGAAACGGAGAGAGAGAGCGAGGAGAGAAAAAGTGAGAAAGTGGTTCTTGTGGACGGCACTTTCGCTCACACGGTTGGCAAATGAACAAATCAATTCCCAATCACAGTCCTGTTGTTTAACATCCAGACCCCTTCCACTTCAGAACAACTGTTTGGACTGCGCACTTTGCCTGCATTGAGTGTCTGTATCAGCGCACTAACAGGACAGGAGAGGCCTGAGGTGGGGGTGCACACAAATCTCCCGAGTGCAAATGCGCACAGCAATGGCATCAGCTAGTCTTCAGAGGCAGTGAGCTCGGCAGCCCGGCAGACGGAAAGAACATTGATTCCCTTCACTCAACACAAGCCTCCCGCCTCTGAAAAGGAAACTCCAAACATCTGCCTGTTTCACGCCTGGGATAGTAAATATTGATCAAGGCGAGTTAAATCCCAGCTTTATCATAGAGCGCGGCACGCAGGCCTTGAGAGGTAGGAGGGCGACCGGAACATTCCGCAACAAGAGGACGACCGTCGGAGGACAGTAAATCAGCATCGATATTGACCTGTCAACCTCATCACTTCCTCCGTGGCTAAACAGAGGCCCTCGTGCTGGCTTTCAGCCTTCAGGCAGCAGTATCAAAATACACCCCAAGTGACGCCATACTGCCACAAAGTCTTGTCGCACCAGAGCCTCGAGTGTAATTACCTCCTGCATTGCTCAATCAATGATGCAAGACTGGACCTGGCGTAAGCAAGCCAGTTATTGACCATTATCCTCAAGTATCACACTGGCTGCTTCTTAAGAGCCCCTCACTCTGCATGGACACTCGTGCCAGGTCTGTCATGTGACACCTCAACATCACACTCCGGGGGCGTCCAGCTGGGAGTTTGATGTGACTGCAATCAATGTCAATCAGCAGACGTTTTCCATTTGTTCCGGCTTGAGAAGAAGAAGAAATATGCAGCGGAACCTCAATTTAACGGATCCGGTCCAACGGACTCTGGATTTAACGGTTAAAATCTGCAGAAATAGTAGTGTCCATCTGGAACTCAAAAATGTATGTGAATAGCGAACAAAGTCAATTTGTTCTGAATTGTCTGCTGTTGTTTGCTGACGCAATCAACGGATAGAGCCTGGTACTCTAGTTCCCCAGCTGAGTGCGCCACGGCGGGCTCTGGGTTGGCCTAGGAAGGTTCATTTTGTATACACATGTCTCTTGAGCATTCTACACTGATTTTGGTACAGTACGTATACACTTATCATTTGTCAAGCCCTCCACTACTTTACGGCATCCAAACATATTAGAGGTGAGAAAATGAAGCACGCTAACCTTAGTATTAGTGACCAACTGGAACTTACTAAGTTGGAGTTGGTTCTTTCCGTGCAAATGTGTTTTGAAGTCACTGGAATGGATTAATGGCATTTTCAATTCATTTCTACGGTGAAAACAGAATTGTATAAGTCAGGGTTCCTTTGTATAATGCTCAGCTTTAATTGAGGTATTAATTTAACAATATATGTATAATTGTGGTTAACTGTTAGAGGGTAACAAGCGTCATATATTTAAGAATAATAGAGGAGGAGGGATTATTCAAATGTTCTCCTGTGACCAGGCGGTGCAGACAGAGTTTTTGATCAAGCACCTGTATTGCGCAGATGCACCTAATGCTGTGTATTTAGCCCATTTAAATAAACTATGCAGTCGACTATTTTTTTCTATTCATCTAATTAAGAGTGGTGAAGATTCAAGTTGCAATAAAGCCGTGTCTACTTTGCACTGCCAACATTTTCCCCCACATCCTGCATAAAGCTTGAACCTCTCTACAAGATCATTAATCTCCACCCTCGTCCCCATATAAAGTCTCGGAAGACAAGACGAAACCGAGCTAGATGTCCTGCACACATCAGCAATTTAATCACATTCCATTCAAATCAGATTGCTTACGAACTGAAAGGGGAAAAAGGGGGAAAACAATTCTAATAATGTGAAACGTCCTTGGCAGGATTGCGCTGCTATCTCCCACTGTTTGTTTCTTTCTGGTAATCTTGCAATATTGCTATGAGGAGTTGCAAGAGATTGTATTTCATTGTTTTTTTTGTTTCATATTCGTCTGTTTAACACCTAAAATGTGTATTAAGACACCGCTTCCAGGAAAAAAGAAAAGCTCTTTCTTCAACCTCCTTTTTTGTGAGCCCCACAGTGCAGTGTAATAGAGTTATTAGGTGATTGCAAAAGGCTCTGTCTCTGCATGCTCTCTTTTCTCTCCTCATTTGAAGCTATCCATGATGTCATGAATAGGTGTTGGTAGATATTATGAGGAACCCCCCACCCCACTCCCGCTTTTCCTCTGTGCACAAATATTGCATCGGAAGTGAGGCGCAGGGAGAGTTGGTAATGGACAACACCAAATCCATCAACGCAAACTGCTCTTAGTCTTCGCAGATGTCCTGAATTAAAACAAATTTTCACTGCAAATGACTCACAGGCCCAGAAATCTATGTGAAGTCAAGATGGAGGCGAAAAAAAAATGACAGCACCTGACTAAAACTTCAAAGCTAGTCTCAGGAGGTAGGGGAAAAATGCTGGGAGTTTTATAGTTTCCCATAAAAAGCCCGGGGTTTATATAGGAGTAAACCTGAGACCGCCTGCTCCAGCATCAGCCATAATTCACTCGTAGACTGACTGGCCAGGACCGCGGCCTCGACAGAGCAAAGAGTGGCTCGTTCCAGCGCCTGTAGCTCCGTCTATAACATCAAACGCCTCTACCTGTAAAGCAGCCCGTGCGCCACCTCTGCTCTTGCCATGACCCCGGGCACCCGGGGGCAGCTCGGAGTCAGTCAACACGGTGGGAGCTCAACCAGGAGGATGATCAGTGAAGTGGCTTTTGCCCACTCACTTAGAGTCTAGTACCACTCAGGCAACACGATAGAATAAACCTCATCTTAACATATGCTCAGAGATTGTGTTTCTCGGGAAAAAGTTCCCAAACACAGTCAACCGAGTTTTCCCGACCTCCGCCACTATTTCACATGTGCACACTAACATAATGCACAAGACAGACAGAACTGTGTCTGTTTCCTATGAATCTGCAATGAAGCCCCTCGTTGATAAATCACCTCCAACTGGAGCGCAGGAATTTACCAGCTTAATGAAAAAGTCATGTTAAGCTGGAAGGAGTTGTTCTGCATGGCTCTGGGCTTTCTAATCACCCTATGGAGGCCCCAGCAGAAGGGGTGCTGTGGAGCATAGTGCAGCGGGGGAGGCTTGCCATGTCAGGGGCATGGATTCAATAAGTGTGTGACTGCCTACAAATGCATTCAACACAAGTACTTGTGTGTACCGCATGTTAATATCGTCGTTGTTAACCATTTGGAGTTTGATGTTACAGACGACTAGGGATGGGTATCGATAAGATACTACTCTTAACAATATTGTTTATCGATCCGGTGTCTCAACGGTATTCTTCTTGGTACTTTGTTTTTAATTTAGAAAAACACCAAAATAAAAATGTTAGAACTCACACTGCTTTTTTTTTTTTTTTCGAATGTGCTTATCGTGCAACTGCAACAACATTAATGTAAAATAAATAAATAAAAATAAATTATTTCAACAAATCATTGTGATACTGCTAAACATTATATAAACAATTATTCATGTAAAAGAAAACTTGTGTAGTGCAACAAGGCTGGAACATGCAGCTGGGCTGCAAAAAGCACTTCTGTGAGGTGAGATTTTGTTAAGCTTGCTTGTGTTTCATCCTGACATTTCAATGATTGATTGCACTTGTGGCAACTTGCATTGAGCAGCGATGTTGCGACATTATCTCTCTGTCCCTCTCCAGACTCCAGGCATAACCACTCAAACCAAGAATAACCTAACTTTTACGTTAGTGTAACGGTTGTATTGAATAGTCAGGCAGGCCTAGAGTGAAATGCTCAGCTGCTACGTTTATAGCAAGAGAGGTAACCTAATGTAAATGACGCCAGCTTGCGTGCGTGTACGTTATTAAAACCTCACTCCTCTGAGCCTTGACAACATTTTTTTTTACATATTTATGTCTTACAACAAAAGAAAGATAATGACATTCAAACACTTCCTCCAAGAAAAAAAAAATCTGCAGATTTTTCTCTCTATTTCAAAGTTAAACATACACTGAAGGACAAAGTCAAATAGTCTGCCTGTTATGCATATCTTCATTCTTGTAAGCATTAAAGGGGAAGCCAACACAAACACTTTTTTTTCAAGAATATGTTCTTTGCTAGCCCACCAGTTGAAACAGGGCATTCTGATAAATATTGCGTTTGTGAAATAAGTGTTAATCCACTCGTTATTAGCCACGGCTGACCTGTTTTCTGAATCTGAGCTGTGATTGGCAGTTGTGATGTCATTTTCAGTCGACAGAAGACAAAATGGCCGCCCCCGGAGATGGCTAATAACGAGTGCATTTTCTGCTTAACTTATATTCCACAAACGCAAAATTAATCAGAATCCCGTGTTTCAACTAGTGGGCCTATATGTTTGGGTTGACTTCCGCTTTAACTGACCAGAAAATATATATATTTTAAAGTAATAGGCCAATTAATCAGTTACTGGAATTATATTCGGCCAAATATCGGCATCGGGTTGAAAAAATCCACATGGACCAGCCCCTAATATACAGTATAGAGTATACGTTTAAAATCAGCATGTTACGCAGTGTAATTGGCCTCTAAAATCAAAGGTCGGTTAGATGACTTTAAATTACCTAATATGCTCACATATCTTCTCATTTGCCGTTCTCCTGAGGTGCTCTGCCAACACTTCAGTTTATGCGAGTGTGTTTTCAAAGTTTAAAAAGTCTATGATGGCTTATCAAAGCTCTCTCTGTAGAGCACCTTCCCTCTCTCTGTGGAGGCTGAGGCAGTTGCTCTATGCTTTTTCAGGTAAAGTGAGAGAGGGACGGGGCGGTGTGGGCACCACCCCATCCTCTCGCTCAGAACTCCACAGTGCACCTTGCCCTTTGAGTGGGCACCACACGCCTGTTTCAGTTTCACCACCCACCTAGAGCACGGCATACATCTACATTTCCATCCACTTAAACGCGCAAGTAAAAGTGCACCTTTAACACAAAACTGTGTGGTTGCTGAGAGAGTCGGACTCACGCAAGATGGAGGTGGGTATTACTGGAAGGGTGGATGGGAGACGGAGAGACGGTAATTCCAGAGAATGGCTCCCAATGGTGCTTTATAATACAGCACGCACACACAGAAAAGTATAGACAAAAAGCACAACAATATATAAACACACATGCACAGACAAAACCACAAGCCATTAAGTTCATACCCTAATTTCCACCATTACATTTGGCAGTGCTGTTAATACAAAATTAATGCATTAAAACAGATGGCTATCTGCGAGCTAAATAGCTATCAATTCCAAGGGAGCTGCCAAACCTCCCCCTTGTTAGAGAGCATGGGAAGCTCTGCTCTGCAATTTCTTTGCTATTGTCCCCCCCAACCTCTACATTTTCTCTTTTGAGTGGTGACACAGGTTAAAATGCGGACACGTGTGAGTCCTAAAATCTCTTTCTTATAATTCAGCCATTTATGGTTACAGTTTACTCATGTAGAAAATGTATTTCACGCTGAAAGGATAAAATCTGCCCATTGGGATGAAAAAATTAAAAAAGCTGCGGTTTAAGTGTCATTGTTGGACAAACGCGTCTGTGGGGTGTATTTTCCAGCTTCCTGTTACATTCAAAAGTAGAACAACATCAGAGAAAGTGTTTGCGCAACTAGTGCCAAATTGCCATGGGTCCTAAATCAGAATTATTTATCTATTTTAATGATGATGATGAATGTTAAGAGAGAAAAACCTTGAGGGTGAAAATATGGCTGTGGCGCGCTGTGACTGCATGCATTTGTACACTGAATGTGACTCTGGGATTCCCCTGGAATGAAAGCAGGTTATTTAGCGAAGCAAAGCAGAGCCGAGCTTGGCCCGGGATTCCGGGTCTGCCAGCAGCTCGAACAACAGCTCACAACCGCAGAGGCCCCACTGGGTTCCAAGTGTGGTGACTGCTTTGAATTAGGCCCAGCAAGCTGCAACATGCCTCAAAGATAGCTTATGGTGTATTCCAGGACTGAAGTGGCAACAGAAAGCCTCCTGTAGCTCATTCTCTCTCTTCCTTTACTCCCCCTAATGCGTGTCATCCCTCCACCATATACAGGTCCTCTTTCAAAAAAGCGCTTCCTCTACTTGCTTCAACATGATCCATCACTACCAGCGAATAAAAACAAGCTGTATATTTATCTTGGGGAGGAGGGAGGGAAACAAAATGGACCTGTGGGCAGAGAGCTAAAGATGGATGTCTTCAGGTGTCCTTAGAGAGGACGCCTTAACGCAAAGCCATGAAAAAAAGTAGTAAAGGAGGACGGGGGGGGTGAAAGACACATAAAGACAAAGCAGCTAGCTGTGCTCCAATCCCACCACTCTTACTTGCGATAACATTAAATAAAACAATAATTATTGAATTCTGTTCGAATGAGTAAGATGCTGGAAAGTAAACAATGGGAACATAATTGTAGAAGGAAGGCAATCAATGCAGGCAGTAATTTGGGCAATGCTGATTGTTTATGCTGCTGTGTGTGTCTGCGTGTGTGTTTGTACATTTGTGTAGTATATGTATACCATATCGTAGCTGTAGGGCAGAGTCCTTCCATCTCCAAATCACAAATTTTCAGGAAATCAAAAACACCATCTTGTTCTGCCAAACACTGCAGCATTGCTCAACGCCATCATATACCGTTGCACGCAAACATGGACACATCTCCTTAAAATCTTGCTCAAGTGCTTATTATTAAGCTAAAAAAAAGAAAAAAAAAACACACTGTGACTGATTAAAAATGCTAGGTAGATTAAAATCGTAATTTTTTTCAAAGTTTTAGAGCCATGTATGATGGATTCAATCTAAATATATTTTTTTCAAGAATATGGTCTATGGAGGCCCATTAGTTGAATCACGGCATTCTGATTAATATTGCGTTTGTGGAATATGAGCTAAGCAGCAAAATCCACCTGTCCAGCCATCTCAAGGGGCGGCCATTTTGTCACTTCAGTATACTGGAAATGACATCACAGATGCTCAGGACTCCAATAACAACCAATTATGGCTCAGCTTCAGAAAACAGGTGAAGTGTGATTGGTCATTACCTGAAAACAGGTGGATTCAATCTTATTCCACAAACATAATATTAATCAAATCAACTAGTAGCCCCGCATAGAATATATTCTTGAAAAAAATACGTTTGGGTTGACTTCTTTAAATAAAGCAATGAGCTGACTCAGCATTTTAAGAGGTGGAAATGAATCTACACACAAATGTAGCGGCATGGCTTACCAGTTACTCCTGCACGAAGCTTTACCGTAATCCATTTTCAACAGAACATGCTTTCTCAATTGTATATTTCCTAATTATTTTCACTCGTTGAAGTCTGAAAAACATCCAGACGTTCAATCTTGACATGACATAATGCCGCTGCAGAGGGCACCGTGTGTGCGAGAAGAGGCAAGAGTTTTACGACACTCCACAGACACTTCAAGCATTTAAGATAATTCAAAGATTTGTTCTCAAGCTATTTTCAACACTTTAAATTAGTTAATAATGCTTTGAAAATACAGACATGGGAAATGGACAATAGGAATGATTGTGAAAAAGAAAGGTGAAATTCAAAAAAAAAAAATCTGAGTAATACACTCACCAATAAGCAGGCACAAAACAAAGGTTGGCCGTGACCCTGAGTTCTAAAAGATGTCTCTCAATCACCTGATCAATGGGTCCACATAATTCATGTGCAAGTCTGTGTCTCTGAGAGGCCAGGAAGGGGATAAGCGTGCATGCGGTGATGAGATCAATGCCCCTGTGTGGTGATAACGAGCCTGAGCCTATGCCCACAGGAGCCTCACGACGCCATTCAGGGTCTCGCTCATTAGGAACATTTGGATAAGCATGGCCATACATACATAATGTGCACTTGTAATCGGATCCAGATAAACACATTTCGCCACTTCTTAATGAGCCGGGCCTTGCTTTTGTAACCCAACACACGGACAACACAACACAACAGACAGGAAATTATGTCAACCCCCAAAAATAAAAAAGAAAGAAAAAAATGTAAATTGTCAGCAAGCTGTTGCCTTTCTCCAAAGGTAGCTAATTAACAGTTTAACCTCCTGATGCTTTTATGAAATCTGTGCTGGCACGAGCTTGCCAAAACTGTAGTACAATGTGTCTGCCTGCAGGGGGTTAGAACAGGGTGGAGCCAGTGGGGGCACCCAAACAACGGTTGCAGACGGCTGACTAAGTACTGGCAAGGTACCATCTGGAAGCTGAAGGGCACAACTCACGACTTGCACGGATCCTTTGCTCTATTACCAACTATTCTGAAGCAACATCCTTCCATTCAGGAGGATTGCTGAACTAATTAATGGTGTGGATTATATGTTCTCAATAAGATTCTGGATAATATTGCTTGCCTGCCACAATGTAACCTGAGATTGGGAAGGGCCACCTAAAAAAAAAAAAAAAAAAAAAATCCACATAAAACGTTACAGGCTGTATTGAGAATTACGTGGGAATAGGAGCAAGAAACCCAATTGGTGAGAACTTCCAAGAAATGACTACACCCATAAACCATTAATTGTACACTCCCTTTCTTCTGGCTATGAAGCTGGGCCACAAAGACAATTTGAATGTGAGTGCCATTTTGCGGATACGTGCTGTCGTTTATGTTTAAAAGAATCTTTGTCATGATAATAACCCGAATTCGCTAGCCCGTAGGCAAACAAACCAACAAATCCAACTAATCCTTTAGCTCATGCATGATGAAAACAGAAGTACATGTCAAAAACATTGTACATTGTCACTTCATACTTACAGATATCAGAAAAAAATAAAAATAAATATATATATATATATATATATATATATATATATATATATATATATATATATATATATATATATATATATATATACATATATATATATATACTTATATATTTTCTGATATCTGTTTATATGTTCAATAAACAAACAAACATGAACAGATCGCCTCAGGCTCCTTAAAGTCCCTGAAAAGTAAAATAAATGGGCCTTCTCAGTTTGACACACTACAGAGAAGAGTTTTGTTCACAACCCTGACAAATTCGACTTAAAAATGAAAATCACCAAGTAGATAAAATGAGGCTTCAAAACAGAGACAATTCAAGTAGTTGTCCCTGCTCTCAAATGCTGCAGATGTGTGCGCTGAATGTGCTGAAACCGCAACACATTTAACTGCCAACTTTCAATCAAATACCACTACTGTGAACTGTAAAAAAGGATGCTACTTGGTCTAGAGTCATTTTTATGCCTACACGCCCATGTTTGAGACATGAAAATAGAACCACGTAACCATCCTGTTATGTTGCGGGTTCCTGTTTGGAAAAACTGAATTGATTCAACTTTATCTTCTGGCCTTCCTTTTTCACTTATTTTTTTTTAATGTAAAAAAAAATGCATTGCATTATTTGATATTTTATGATGATTAAACATGAGAGCGGGTCATATTGACCCAGGACGTTGTTGTTCAGAGACAAATACAACAGGAGGGTTTTGAACACCTGCAGAGACTGGATTCCACGTAGCAAACCTGCGCCTTTATCCAGATTTCCCTCAAAATTGAATCTGTTTATATTTTCAGTGTAAACCACCTTACTGCATCAGCCCTAAATCAGAACTTGGCTAGACTTTTGCGTGGCATTGTTGTAGCAAAACAATGTTGTTCGATGTAAATGAAGGGCAGCAATGCAGTGATTTAAGGAGCTAGTGAGTCTGGTATTGAAGGGGTGTTGGATTAAGGCACACAAGCAAACACCACTTGCAATGATTAATGCAGTCAATGCGAATTAAATGCAGAGCAGGAACATGACCCAAACACAATTAGTCTGGGCGAACAAACATCACATGGGCATGAATGCAGATTCATTGCTACACGTTCCTGGGCCAATCAGCAAAACTAAATGAAAAGGATTGTCCTAATCTGGATGTGCAAGTGAACACGTCTCCATGTTGTGTGTCCACTTCCTATAGTTCACCAGTTAGCATGACCCAAAAATCCCTCCGGGAGGCCAGAAGCCATAATTACAAATTGGCCTACGCTCTCGGCTTTGTAGCAGCTTGTATTAGTTGAGCTCGTGTTCCGTGTTTTTGCAAACACAACGGTAGAAAGGAGACACAGAATACCGCCTCCTCAGGCTCATATTATCTAGCTTTCACCCCTGGTGTCCTTGGTTTGGTAGTGTAAATATTTTATTACCACTTAATTGGTTGTTGCTTCGGGTTACGTAATAAGGCTGTGGTAGCTCGAACGCTGTATGTTTTCTAACTATCCGGTTTTGTAAAATCCGTAGCAAGGTGTTGAGGAGGAGACCATGCAAGCTGGCTACACACAATCTTATTAAGAACAGTGATTATGTGTTCAGATAGTGTCAATATTGAACACTCGTCTGATGCGGCTATCTTTATTGGGAGCATTGCCATGACAAAAGCAACATGGTCTTCGAGAGGTGCCTCTTCTTAAAATGAAAATTAATGAGTGGGGTTGAGTGGAGGTGAAAACATAGAGTGGGTCTATATGTGGGCTTATTTGCATGGAGCGTGAAGTGCTCAGTTGGAGTGAAAACGGCAGCTGAGGGTTCTTCACACAATTCGTACACCAAACACCCACCAGCTTCACCGGTCAGCAGTTCTCCACTGGGAAAACACAAAGCTGCAACTTGCAGAGTGCAGAGCTTGCAGTGCACTTAGTTACTGCAGTCTTTACATTGGGAAAAGGGCCATTTCAAGTTACAGTTATAAAATGTGCAGGGAAAATAAAACACTACTTTAAAGACCCATTTCTTTAGCGTGTATGCTGTCACGGTCAGTTTGTATTACTTAACATGCTTGGAGTTTAGCAAACTTTTGTTTTGTCATTTCAGCCATTTGGTATAAACAGAGTCAAACTTTGGGAATTTATCCAGGGTGGGTTTCTCAGTAAATCAGGAAATGTATGGCTGTATTTGACAACCAAGCATTTGCCATTTGTTTACAATCAGTATACGTAGTTCACAACAAGTTAAAGTTTTTCACCAAAACAATCAAGTTACATTAATAAGGTCATCTTTTAAAAAAAAAAACCCATCTAATTTACTATGTTAGAATAAATGTAACTCCATCAAAAATGTTGGCACTGCACTGCTATGACCACGCAACATTTGAACTGGTTCCAAATAAAACAGTGATCTGTGCTGATGTGGCTCTGAACCTGATTTGGTCATTGCAGTGGAATACAAAAGCTTATTTGCACATTTTCCTAACTTCTGTGGTAGTATGCGTCATGTAACTTAAGCAGGTGTAACGATGCTTTTGTTATACTAAGAATAGTCATCAAGAGAAAACTCGTTTTTCAACTCACTTCACAACAATTAGCAGTTTATCAAATAGTGAATAATTCGTATGAACTGGGCTTCAAACTGTTGGTTGCCACTCCCAGTTGAAATAGACTGTCAAACAAAACATCAAACAAAGACAATTACATCTCGTGTATTTTAACTTTGCCTTTGGGGAATGCCCGCTAGTTTAATACTAACACACTCTACAAAACACCATAGACATTCTAACAAATAGCATTGTTGTTGCGGTGTTATAACGCCTTGAGGGATGGATATTTGAACACAAACGGTGGCACGACACATGCAGACAGACAATATAACAATACTGACAGGCATCTATTCTTTATCCTTTGCAGCAAATGACTCATATTACTTCAGCTGACTGAGTCAGTTGTAAACATATCCATGTGTGTCTATGAGTGTATACTGACATTTGCTTGCCACGGGTGGCACACCAGTAGGAGCAGCGCAATGTCCATTAAATTTAAGCAAAATATGTGGAGGGGCGGACTGTTTAAGTCTTTAAATTCAATTTAATTATTTCATGACTGTATTTAACAGTGCTATTTTACTATTAAAAAAATGTACAAAAAACATGTGTTGTTTTTTGGGGGGGAAGTCTGTTATGGATTAATGGCATTTGAATTCACTTCAATTGTGGAACGATGACTTGAGATAGGGGAGTTTTGAGTTATGACCATGAAAAGGATTACGCTCCTATCTCAAGGCACCACTGGGTGTTGCTTTTAACATTTAACGTTGCATCCATTTTCTATATAACTTATCCTGTGTAGGATCACAAAGAAGACTGGAGTAAGACTGGAGTCTATAGCAGGTGACTGGCGTTGAGCGGTTGGTCACATGTCAATCACAGGGCTCATTCTCCAGACAGATGACTGCTCACACTCACATTCAATCAACTTCAATTAACCTCACACGCATGTTTTTTGCAATATGGGAGGAAAATGACGTCCCTGTAGCTAATGCACAAAAGCGAGAGAGAACAGAAAAATCGCAGCCAAAAGTGAATTTGCAAACTTTTGCTGTGGGCCAACAGTGCTAGCCACTACTTCTGCCCAATGCAGGATCAATCTCTCTCTTTTTTTTTTCTTTTTTTTATATAGTCACCTATTGACCTTCACCCACAGGGAGGAAGTGCACTTGTGTTGACAAACGATTCTATAAAAGGTCCCACCCCCTTTATCCCCTGAGCAACTCTGTCACTAATACATATGGGTCTTGTGTGGGAATGCACATTTACAAGGGAATTCTACTGGGTGTGCTCATTAGCCAAAGAGGGGGGAAAAAACACTATAATTTCACTTTCCATATGAAAGAAACAAAAGTGCTCATTGATCAGCAGGATCAATGAAGGATCAATAAACTAAACCCTCATCATTCCCAGAGCAGTGTAATTGCTGCTGAGATGTAGTTGTCATCACTAAAAATCAAACACAGACTCAACTAATTGGAGGAAACCGTTTGCTTTCGGTCATGCAAAAAGCGCCTCGGAGTCCTAGAAAAGAATTATGACGGCCACTCAGTGACGAATGTGAACGCTGAAGGCGCCATTACGCTGGCTGCCTGTATAAGTGCATGTATAAGGCCTGCTTGTACACATAAGGATTTTTCAACTTTGAGAAGATTTTGTCTCTGTGGCAAACTCCATACAAAGATAGAAAATCTGGCATTTAACCGTTTTGGTCGCATTGTGTGTGGTCTATTCTGATAAGCTCAAGACAGAGCACCACACACGTTAAGATTCTGTTCCAACATCAATCTCGAAACAAACTCCTCTGAAGCAGAAATCTCACATGATCACACCTGATATCACCAAAATGAATAAGAACAGACACTTCCGGATATGCGCCGATATTTCCTGAGTGTTTCCGAAGGCGGGAGCATTCTAAAATGGGAGAGTCGGTAAGAAAAGACTTGCTTTGGAAAATACTTCTTGGCATCTGACTTTTATACATAAACCACATCGGCTTGGCTGTATTTTGTTTTATTTACCGCCACTTCCTTGTTCGTCAGTCAGTGCGCTTCTTTGATTGGCTGTATTCCGTTCATGTCAGTCCATGGAGTCAAATGACTCAGGGAAACGTTGGCTTTCCCCACCCACTTTTTCGGCCCTAAGTATTGAACATGTTTAATATTTAAGACTGTCTTCCCGGACTCATTTCATACTTATTGGGACAAATACACTATTAACACACCTCGGACCAAAGGATAATCGTATCGGACAATCTTATAAGACATAAGACAGTCAGATGTTTGACATCCTTGGTCGGGAAAGTGCAAAATTGGGACAAAGACTGTCTTTGTGCCTGTGCCTAAAATCCCATGAAGCACCACAACTTGTGATTTTTAGTCAATGTCCTTAGACGGTTTATTCCTGACCTCAGACTTAGGCACAGGTCAGGAATGAGATTTTTCCACTTGAGTAGTTGAGAGCTGCATATTTGTTTTATTTTTACAGGGAGAGAGAGAAATGGCAAAGCAAAGAGGTGTGCCTGATAGATATAACATCTGATAGATATTTTACAGGCTGGCATCACACACAGGCAAACAGCACATCAAGTGCTTGAAAAAGCCTTCAAACTGTGGTTCAAAGACAACCACTTTGCCCCTTCCTGTTTATTGATTACATCGCGCTCCTGTTGGGTAATTGTGCAGTAAATCAAGCATGGTGAGCACTAATCTCAACCCCGGGAGGAAAGTGTTAAAGGTAAAACCTGCTGAAAAGTGCATAATGATGGTGCAGTGTTGAGCCAGGAGAGAGGCTATGCTCCTCCCTCTCACATTTCTCACTCACTGCCTGCCTGCCTGCACAACCAAAGGCAGAAAAGAGAGTGCTTGGCAAGAGGAGCAATGGGAAGAGTATACAGTTTCTAACCACCTCGCACTCTCTCACTTACTCTTCCAGTCCCTGTCAGTGCATTCCCAACCAAAGCGCCGGGGGCGCCATGCTTGTAAAGAAACCACAGCCTTTTTAAGGGCTTCTTGTATTTACAAAGGGAGGCATGTCGGAATCAAAGGCATTACCACATGACACAACACATTAAACAGTTGGCAGATTGAGAATTTATAGACTACAAAGATAGTCAAGTGGGTAAACTGGAGTAATAATATTGTTGGAGGAGTTAAACTTACCTAAAGAGAGTAAGTAGTAATGGAACAGCCCTCAGCTTTGCCTTCCCGCAGACCATACGGCTCACGCTGTACTCCAGGTGGAGACAGCTATCATTTTCCCATCAACTTCCTGTTTCTCTCGTCTCCCCACCCCCCTTTCCTCGCTGCTCTCTCACTCGCAGCTGCACAACTTGATTTTCTGTGCCAGGTTTGAGGAAATACAAAGCTCTGCCTTTCACCCATCTTCTGAAATAGCTCACAAGCTGCAGTTAAGAGACTTTTTTCCCCCCTCCACTGTTATCCTCCTGCCCTCGTGTTGCTGCTCGCCCTAATCTCGCCTCAGTTTTTACTTCACCTTCATCAGCAGAGACCTAAAAATACATGATAAATGGAATATGATATTTTAAAGTCTTATCTCTCCTATCTGTTCTTACAGTGCGAATAATAGGGTAGTTAATCCTGCAGATCCTACTCAAATTGATTAATCAGCGCATGCGGACAATCAAATAAATGATTAATATTCCTCGGTCCCGTGGTCGGACAGTTACCCCCGAAACCGTCAGTAATAATTCAGTAACCTTTCGCAGACCACAGGCTGAAGCTAGTCAGCCTCACTCAGCATCAGCCCTCTGATGTTGAGCAGGACTTTGAACTCTCCACACACAAACTGAGACACGGCAGCGAGAAAACAATCTGCAGTCTACGCTCACTCCAATCCTCCTATGACGGCTGCCTGTCTGATCAGCCTTACGCATCATAAACAATACAAACAGGCAGAGCCGTGCTTGGCTTTTTCGGTGAAGGTTATAATGTAAGATAAGATTTTCCAATTGTGGAAAAAAGGTGCATGTTGAGTGAACCCCAGCTACATCGCATTGTATCCTTCACGACCCCGCTATATAGCAGATTGTCAAGCAATCATTTTTTAAAATTGTTTTTTTTTTTTACAGGCAAGTTCAAATTCAGAGTTGTGCGCTTCCAGTGCAGTACCATGTTGTACCGCAACATATCGGCAGCACCGAGCTCTACTGGATGCACTGTATCTTTACTAATTGCTATTAGCCCATCTCTGGCCTTTCACATTATATGGTAGCATTAAGATAGCAAACTTGAGTTAATATGTGGTTTCTTTAAACATTTTGGTGTTACACAGACAAAATCGCATTCTCTTTTCTTTCACATGTCGGATTTACTTTAAACCAAGCGAGAGTGACAAATAAGCAACCTAAAGTAAGGACGCTTGACTTCTTATTTGGAGAACTTTACAAGCAAGAGAACAAGAACTGACAGGAATTTGAATTAGTAGGAGTAGAAGTCACTTTAATATTACTAATAGCACTAATAAATACATTGAAAATGGTGTTTTATTAAGTTTAAATGTATTTTAAACCATTTCAATGTATTTCGTCCCTCTATATCGCACTTTTTTCATCTATTGTTAGGGGGGGCGGGGGTTATCCGCAGCCATGAAGGGGGTTCACTGCATCCAAGACATCAAACCCATTCCGAGAGTTACAGATGTGACAGGTGAGGAGAAAAACATTGAAACATCACCATGTTCCGACATCTAAAGAAGCAGATGTCTCATGGCACAACGCTGACAGAGACTTTTCTCCAGCAACAACTCCACCGGGCCTGACCACACAGATGAAGCACAGCCCGTCCCTCCCGCTGTGGGACAAAAAGGGGGAAGAGGCGAGCTTCTTTTTTTCCCCTCTCTCTCTCACCCATTACCATCGCTATTCTTCCTCCCACAGAGGTCAGCGAGCAGCCATCTTCATCATGCTCCTCCTCTCTTGGAGCTGTTATAAATCAAGGAGAGGGCCAGAGGTGCAAGAGAGTACCTTTTGGCACCAGGATAAATTTGATGGGGGCTGGGCCGTTACATGGTAAATCCATGTATAAATACAGCTTCGTTTTGTGAGCTACAATATTTGGATGCATTATGCAAGCCCCAACGCATGCATAGGCTAAAAACACAGGGACTCACCCCCTTCCTAATCCCTTGTAAACGCTGTACAGGAGACTTGGCCTTTGTGTTGCGACTGACCAGCTGGCTGCCAGAATCAGCATGTGCAGCTGTCCACTGTGACAAATGCTAGCACACCACCACCAGTACACGGTGACTCCTCCTCACTGCACTGCTACTGTGGCAATGCCAGAAACACACCGAACAAGTCCCTGACCTCTGACAGAAGTCACAATTGGGATTAAAACATGTAGAATAGGTACAGGCCGTGCACTCGTATTTAGACCGGCCAATAGGCCTTGTGATATATAGTTTTGTCATTCATAGGACCCCCAAAAAAGGCTTTATCTAAACATCACTCCTCACTTTCATCTCTTCTCTTGTTCAACTGTTTATAAATCAGCTGGACAAATATTTATGTGCTGAACGAGGAAAATGGCTGGTCTGGGTTCTATCTCTGCCCGCCTTCCCTCCGTCCCTCCCTCCCTCCCTCTCTTCTTCTCATGTGTATGTGTGCACGAGGCCGCCACAGACGCGACACGTCAAAGCTCCAGGCTTCATCCATCATATCTGCTCTGTCGGAGGCTATTGTGTGGCTCCTGAAAAAGCTGATGGACCAGAGCAAGTTTACGGAGCTGTTAAAAAGTAACATAAAAAAATTGCACATACTGTACTGTCAAACAAAGGTTATGTGTAATAGCGGGACAGCTGGATTTCTGGGCATTCTGGCTCCATGGGCTAACTCTACAGTTGCGCTTGATTTTCAATTGGTGAACATTGGTGCACAAGCTGACTGAGGTGAAGTTGTTAAATCACATTAAAGTAAATGCAAAAGATAGAACTTTAGTCTCAAAGAGGAAGTCAACCCAAACGTATTTTTGCCAGAATAAGTTCTTTGCAGGCCCACTAGTCGAAATATGACATTCTTATTAATATTTAGTTTGTGGAATACTGTATAAGTTAAACAGCAAAAGGCACCCAATTTTAGCCATCTCAGGGGGCGGCCATTTTGTCACTTCTGTCGACTGAAGATGACATCGAAGTTGTTCAGAGCTCAGAAATGACCAATCACGGCTCACCTGCTTTCCGAAGCTGAGCCATGATTGGTCGTTATCTGAGCCCTGAGCAACTTCGATTGTCATCTTCAGTTGACAGAATGGCCGCCCATTGAGTTAGCTAAAAACGGGCAGATTTCACATATTTCGCAAACGCAATGTTAATCAGAATGCCGTGTTTGGACTAGTGGGCCGGAACAGAACATTTCTGGAAAAAAATGTTTGAGTTGACTTCCACTTTAAGCTAATTAAGTCAAACCACTAACGTGTCTGTGTTTTAATACCATGGCTGATCATTTTTAGTGGTCGAAAAGGTTTTTACAAGAACTGCAAACAATCTTGCACAGCAATATTAGCACCGACGCTAACACTAGCAGACAACATGAGAGGTAACCGGGCTGGTCCACTACTATCACAGACCACCATAGTCAGTGATCTGTCATTCCAATGATAGGCATATTATTCTTAATTATCACTTTTATTGCCATTGTTCATTCCAAAATGATTTTGACATACAATATCTAAAAAAATTGGTTGGCATTCAATGCCTGTGGTGCACTCACACACATGCATAAATATCCATAACTAATGTAACAACATTACAACGACAGTAGAAAACCTCCAAAAAATAATAATCCAACCATGTTCAATACAACCCGTGGCCTCCGCTTCCCTTTTAGCTCACCTATCTGTTTCTGCCAACAGAACACACAATGGGACAGGCCCAGAGATTCTGGATCCATGCTGTGTAATTGCTCCCCTTAGCCCTGACCTCTGATCCAGATCTCTGTGATACACAGCATATCTCTTAAATTGGGAAGTGGGCAAATATTCTTCTAATGACCCTCACTACTACAAACCTAGATGAAAACAGAGAGGAGGGTGGAATCAATCTTTCTTTTTTGCTGCCTTTCACTGACTCTATTAGTTTCCTTTTTTTTTTTTTTTTTTATCTAAGGGTTGACTCCCAAAATTGTGGTGGAGAGCTGAGCAGGGTGGAGTGTCTATTTTCAACCTGACAGGGCAGTGGACTTCGCTGAGATGCACTACATTAACGAGGAGATAACCAAGCAACGCTCAGAGGGAAATATCTTTGAAATAGCATCTTGACTGCCTTTCGATGTACACATTGTGTTTGCTGAGCTGCCATTAAAAAAAAAAGACAGCCTTAATCTAAACTGTGCAGAATGTTGATCTTGCAATCTACACTCCAGATAATTAAAAAAGATAAGTTGGTGCAAGCTGGGATAAAACCAATTGGACTAGCTTTTCGCCCTCACGCAACATGGGTGGAGAACAACAAAGACAATGTTAATGCACTGCTGCATGTGTTTGCACGCACTGTACAGTAAGGGTGCATAAAACGCGTGTGTTTTCTGCGGGCGGGGGTGGGTGGGGGCCGATGGGGTGATAGTGGTGAGCTGGCTTGTCGATCGATGCAGTGATTGGCAGTTAATGGCTTTTCCTGTTCTGCCTTGGTAACCCTGGCCTGATGGCTGTTGCGTCTGATCAGGGATGGCAGATGGTGTTTGATTTTCGTATATAAACCTCTGACTTTGCGGAGATGGCTTCATCATGTTTAATGATTTAAAAGTTAAGTTGAAAACTGGGCGGAGTCCATTGCAGGAATACTCATTTGAAAGCATTAGACCCTCCAGATGTGAGCAATCTTTCATACATGCACGCATACAGGGTCTTCCACTAACATTATTGTCAAAATGTCGTCACGGTCAGGCAGAATTCTTGCACCTCCAAAATGTCTACTCGTTCAATTTCTTAAATCTAATATTTCCATCATGCACCATTGTGCACCAATAACCACGCAACACCACACCAAAATCATGTTCATGCGCTAATTTAATATGCTGTCACTGATTTACTGTGATTGGTTGCACTTGGAACCGGTTGTCCACATCCTTTTTACTCACACACCTGACCTGACCAGACAGAAAGCCTTTAATACTTCATAAGAGCAAATAACAATGATTACATTCTCTTCCCAAACGCTTTCTCAAAGGTCTTAGAGGCATGAATGATGCAAAGAAGAAAACAATGTGCTGATTAAGCATTTTATTGGATGGACATGCATTTCTCGACGTTGCTGCTGAGGTCCTTATGCACAAAAGCATTACACTGATCTATTTTGAACAAAACAAGATTACTAAAATGTATCTCACAAAACTACATTCACTCATCATTGTCAAAACCATCCAAACTTTCAATCTTGAGGCAACAATGACTCACGTCAATCAAACGTCTCACTGAATCAAATTGAATAATGTATTAAAACAGAAGAATTGGAAACAGACCTATAGTATAGAGTTGTGAAAAACATACATGAAATTGAGCATATTTGTACGTACTAAGTTTCCATCCAACAGTAGCCGGGTTTACATGGACATAGGTGTTCTGATTAGAAAGGATCCGAATGACCAATCTGAATGAAAATCCGCCATATAAACACTCCAATCCGAATGAAATTAGATTCTGATTCTGCCATAGGGGTGGTATATTCCTTTTGCCAATCCGAACGAGCGTAATGTAAACAATTCAATTGAAATAGCGAGGCTGCGTCTGGTCTGCGCATGCGCTGTCTTCACATACATGCGTAGTGACGTCGTTGTATACGCACTTTAAAATGGCAGTGTCTTACCAGAGCTCGTGTGCGACACGAGAACTTGTTTGAAAGTACTGGTAACTTGTTTTTATCACGTCACATGTAAACAGGTGACCAGAGACAAAAAAGACTCCATGTAAAGCCGGCTAGTGACAGCTACGCCTCATCGTCATCTACAATTCATCACATCTTACTAAGTGCTTTCAAGCGAATTTATACAAACAAACACTTTCAAAAAATGATCCACACACATAACATGAACAATTATAATTAACACATTAGACACTTAAATATAACACAAATTATTAAGTTCTTTTTCCATTCATCCTGCGAACAAGAAAACAAACTGAGGAAATTATATCCTCCCTGGACAAGATTGCATGTGTGTGTGTGTTTGTGTGTATTTTAGCATCAATCATTTGAGAAAAAAACTGGATGCCGGATTTCACAATTCCCAACTCTGAACAGCTCCAAGAGCCGTCACTTTAACAGTAGCTGTGCAGACAGCCTCTACGCTTCAAATTATTTCAATATGGCTATTCCAACCTAACGAGCACATATTAAGGAAATTCCTAATTAGTGACAGAGCTATGTCATCTGAAGTGAGGATTTATGTTTGAATTATCCAGCTGTTCTTAATTTCAAGGCTATAACTGACTTGACTTGTTGATATTGACTGACACAATAAAATGATCTGCCAAGGAGGGCAGCTTTGTGAATCTGAATTTGCTTGTCTCGGAAAAAAAAAAAAATCACCTCTGCCTGCTTTATTTTCCAAACAGAAGCAGCAGGGTGAGATGAAGGTAAGAATAGAGTAGACATCATATGTGGGCGGGGCTTAACATCACCATATAGTAGCACATGCATTCAAGGCTCAAAATAAGTGGTTTCGCATCACAGTTTGCACCTCATCAAGACACACGACATACAAAAACTGAGAATCACAGATGTTTAAATTTTTCTGATAATTGAACGACGGAGACTGTGCCAAAAGGCATTACTGGGCTGGACGCAACATGCCCATGTCACCTACGGGTGGGTAGTCTGTGGTCGAGGGTCCGAGGCAAGCTCGGCACTACTTATGTCGCGCCAGCTAGCTAGCAACCAGCTTTGGCTGGCTAGCTAGTGTGGCTAAACACATAGCGGAGTCGCTCCTAAGTCAGTAATCGTTACCTCCAAGGCGGCAATTGAGCTAAACCTCTGACAAGTATTGTTCTTATGAAGGGATGACAACGAGCACCTAACACAAGATAGAAAAGCCATGCTAACTGTCAAGCTAACCTAAGTTTAACATGTAAGTGTTTAACACCGGAATTAACTGCTTGGGTGATCGCATACACCCTACACAAAAGTCTGGCTGGAACAGCATTAAAGTGGAGCATATCCAATTTTGAACAGGAAAATAATGGCCGATTTGATGCCGTAAGTTTCTTAAGAGAAAATTATACATAATAACGCTAGACAGCTATAAAGGACTGGAAACAAAATTAATTATCAGCCGGGATTAGTGACCTACAAGGGTAAAAGTATAGTAATGTAGTATATTGAATACTTATAATATCAGTAATGTTATTGGTTTGTTTTCACAATAGAGTCTTGAGTTTTTATTTTGACTTTTGAGATCAGCACAATAAATGTTCTCAAAATTACATTACAATGAAGCTAATCTTTCCTTTCTTTTTTAAAAATCAATTTAGATTTGCTAAAATGTACAACCCATTCAGAATGCTGAATTCAAAATTAAATTTGTGTTTTAATTTGCCCCAATGTAAAAGGTTTCTAGACAAGAAAAAGTAGATTGTGTCTACTCACAATGTGAATTTAAGAAACTGTTGATTACATTAAAAAGGAAACCAATTATTCATTTGTCATACTGTCATATTATTGATGTTTAACAAAACCTTTCGGGTCTCTGGGATTAACCTGCAAAAAAAAATAATGCTTGCCAAAATGACTCGTATTATTTTGTTCCTTATATGCGCGCATTGATTAGCAAAACTGCTCCTCAAAGAAAAAAAAAAAACTTATTTTGAGCCTCGGCTTTAGAACCTTTTTTTCTCCCTAGACTGCCCTGTCTATTTTGGGTATCAGTTTGTCATGGAGGAATGTGAAGGCCATAATGTATCAGCGCCCTTGAGAAGCTAAAGAGCATTCTTATCCCCAACTGTTCTTGCTGCCTCTCTCTTTCATTCACTATCACTCTCTCCCACTCAAACCCCTTCCCTTTTATTCTGGGAGAAGGTTTAAAGTAAAACACAGGTGTAGAAGACGACACCCATGGGAAAGATAACGTTTGGGAACATTCCTGGTGCTGAAAAAGAACTTTTCCCCCCAAAAATACTTCATCTGAGGAACTATAAAATTGCCTCTATTCCAAGACTATGCCTTTGACCCCTTTGAGCCTCCACCCAAGGTTCCCCAGTGCTACTTCTGACATCACTACCTAATAATTTAAACAAGGGATTCTATTCTCTATCTTTTTTCCATATTTTGTATTGAAGAATCAGAGACATGATGAGAAAACAAGATGCAAATGATATTTTCCAGAGGCCCCAATAAAAACCGCATGACACTCGGGGCTGCGTCGTTTAATTACTGAAGAATGAAATCTTTTCTTCTACATCTGGAAGAAATATCATCCACATAACACTGATAGATTTATAGCTCCCAATTTGAACCTTGACTCCAGCACATGGCAAATTAGGCAAAACACGGATGAACAACCAGCATCAACCCAACTCCAAGTCTTGATGGGTCACAGAGATTTTGTGCTCCCCACAAAAAATAATATATATATTTGAGGAGTTTGCATGCATCGGGGTGTATGTGATTTACAAATGATAAAAATCCAACAAGTGTTTTCTAATCCGAATGGAATTGATGTGCCTCAATCTGGAAAGACCCAGGAGGCAGACTTGTTGAAACAAAGAAAAAATAAAATGAGAAACACTAGCAGAATTCTCCGTCCTTTGGAGTCTTAGAAATCAGAAATAAAGGTTCCGTAGTAGTCAATTTCTGTCCCTCTTACAGTCCATGCTAATGTTCCCCACTGGGCTAATTATTGGACTCCAGATGAGTACCTACAAAGAATCAAAATATATACCCATATGTTCCCAAGATGGATAACTTTGAGTGTGCCACTGTGGTGACTAGCTCATGTACCCCTTAAAGGTACAATGCAGAGCTGGGCACTTGACCCTTTTTTGCCCGTCCGGCCGCGACCCTCCACCATTGACCTGGGTACCCTTCCGGCTGCGACCTCCCGGCCATATTCATAAACAATGTCGGCCCCCGCCCCGTTGCAACCCCCCCCCCCCAAAAAAAAACAATAAACAAAAAACGTGCATGATGCCCCCGCGGGAGAGGCTAACGGAAGAGGTTTATTTAAAGACAATTAGTTGGCTAACTTACTATTCAAACCCACTGTGGACATGCTTCAAACGCGCCACTTACTCACGTACTTACCCAGCTGCGTGTACTAACTTCCATTGCGAGCCCTGGGGTTGGTTTTGTCGTATTGTATAATTATTTGGGTCCAACAGACGACAAGTCTTAAAGCATTCAACAAGTTACTTATTTTCCACACTTCCCCTCCTTCACACTTCCCGGCCTTCAAAATAAAAGCATGCCAGCAAACCATTACACAACAGTTTTGCTACGGCGTATTTCCGGAAGTAGGAAAGTGCATGATGTGCCATACTTGAGTGCTGCACGTAGCTTGAATATACTCCCGGACACAAGTTGTTTTGAAAGAAGCCTAAAAAGTAGCCTTTCACCGAGTAGGCTGAGATGAAATTTGGCCGCCTCGCAAGCACGTCACACGCATGAGAGCCGATTAGTGGGTCGGACTAAAATCCACTCCCGGCCATGCTTAGTCCAGCCATTTTTTAAAATTTGTCACCCCCGAACCCTCCGCCCCAAAAATGGGCATCCGGCCGGGCCGGAGGGTCCGACCGGTCCGGCCCAGGGACGGACTGCCCAGCTCTGGTACAATGATATGCTTTTGTACGGAAACTATACTCAGCGTTGAATATAGCTGCTTCCACACAAACAGAGCAAAGATGTTGGATGGACAAATAGCTGTTATCCTCGGACTTTATCATTAAGTACATGCACCTAAGGCTGTTTAGGCTCTTGTAGTGGTGAGCTGAATGTACAAACCAGATGAATAAGGGGCAAACTTCTTTTGGGTGATACAGTACATTTACTTTGTACGTTGTGAAAAAGGCAAGGGCATTAAAACGAATCAACAGCAAGGTCCACATATCCATAATACTTTTGCATAATACTACAGCCCTACTCAGTAAAGTCCAAACAGAACATTGGTCCCAGTGTGGTGCTCCTGGTCCTTAAGAGAGGAGGTATCCTGTCTCCTCACCCTAACTTGCTTTCATGTAAAGCCCTACTGAACACAGACCTCAGAGTTGAGTAGTTTTGCAGCTCCAACCACGCGGAGGCCATTAATCTGGTGGCTAAGCCACTGATGTATTGATGGCACAGAGCCGGTAAGCCTGCCTGCTTCACTCTCTCCATCCCTTCAGTTTAGGGACTACATGGAGTCACAAGATTGTCCATTTGGCAGGACATACAGCTGCCCATTGACACTTTCCATCAGGTGTTGTGGCCATAGGTCACTAAATAGACCGACTATTATTGCTTATAGACCCATCCGGGCTTTGACGCAACTTCAAATGAGATTACGTGTAAACAAAAAATGTTGACTCAAAGCAACAGTGCAATAGCCTGCTAAAATATTAATAGTGTTTAGTCCTTATTGAACTGCACAGTCTCTTGGATTATAAAACATTCCAGAAGGTTTTAGCTGAAGAAGGGTCTCAAGAAACGTTAAGCACCAAATTAGACAAACAGGTTAACGGTCACAATTGGTTTAGTGGGCTAAAAGACTTGATCTGTATTTGGACTTGATTGACTTTTGACCTATTTAACAGCAGATAACAACAAGTGGGGTAATGCCAAACACGTGTGTAAAACAAAATGAATCAGGAAGAAGTCCCCAATAAGTGATGATTAACTGTAATTTATAAGAGGTGTGCGGGTACGTCTTCTTCTGTGTGCAATCAAAAGCTTATGCATGTAAAATGGGAGAATGGGCTGTCTCCCAGGATGTGCAGCAAGCGCTTTATTAGAGCGGTAGTACCAGTAAATCAGCGCTCAGCTCTTCCTGGAACTGCTGCAACCTTTCCCACTGAGCACTATTACTGAACAATCATAGGCAAGCCATGATAATTAGAGTATCTATCCTTCCCACCCTCCTGCCCCACCATCCCATCTCTCCATCTTCCTCCCACACCTCCTCTTCATAGATGTCTAGAGGCTGAGGCCAAGCTCCGGCTGGATGTCACTTTGCCAAGTAGCTTCTAGCGTTACCTGACATCCTTTTTTGTCCCATGTAAAATGATTAGTGTACATTTTATAAAATTCTAACCCTTGGGAAAGGATTCAAACTGGACAGCACAGAACAGCGGTGGCAACAACATTCGATAACCCAGATGACGGGTCAAATCTGGAAACTCATCAAATTCAGCCAGTCTATTTTCCCAGTCATATTTGGCCTTGTGTGATACGCAAAGTGTGGAACTACAACTTACTTGCGATAGTCCCACAAGCACAGACTATAGCTCACTGCAGAAATCAATCGTGGCAGTTCTAATCATGGCTGTAAAGAGATCATCCAACCTGCAAGCCAGTGAGCAGACTCATCAGTGAAACATGCTGATGCCATGCAGCTGCTAATCCCATCATTTTCTTTACAGTCTATTTTCTTCTTTGCTCTGTGGATTCTATAGATAGGTATTCCTCATGCCGCAATGTACACTAATACTTCTGGAACGCACTGAAGTGTAAAATAATTGTACGATCCCCATCCGAGACAGATGTTTTGCGTTTGTTCACTGGCCAGCCCCCGAGCTCCACTTTACACTGTACGTTGGAATATACAAAGAGCAGATCATATGTTTCAAAATTCTGCATGTATGAGACAGGCAGTGGAATTTAAACTGCAGTGAGGCACTTGAAAAGTTTGCATATGCTCAACAATGCAGGACGAGCCTTGGAGACAGGGGTGTCAAGACTTTCAAGAAAGATCCCCCTTTTGATAGTGACGGCACTCTCTGCCTCTCAGTCCACGGCCAAGCGGCATCTGGAGTGGATTTTGTGCGAGCAGACACTGAGGAACATGATTACATTCAGCTAACTGCGCTCTAAACTGATTATGCAAGTGCCAAGCTAATGGACTACATTTGCAAGAAGAAAAATAACATTCAATCAATCTCAATTACCGCCGATTGCACCGGCCCGCGAGACAAGGAAGGTTGCCAGCTACCCCCCCCCCCCCCCCCCCCCCCCACACACACACACACACACCACACCACACCACCCAAGTTCCTCCCCATTTTCCCGAACCCTTGACTGGAAGCTGGGGCCTGGTTTGGCCCCACCCATTCTGTCTGGCCGGAGCAGTCAGAGCCTAAGAGCTGGATTAGTTCCACTCATCTCACCTCCAAACTAACACATAGTTTGCCCTGAGGCTGGCTGCTAGTATCAGAGCTATCATATTCGCATGTACAAGTGGAAAATGAGAATAGAGGGCTAGGGGACATGCATATTCGGAAAACACTGTACACAAAGTAACAACAGCAACTTTATTTAGAGAGGGGTCTTTTTGAGGGCATGCGGATGACTATCATCATCAGACCTACATAAAACTCTTTGGTCCACATGGCAAATATGAAATTCAGGCTCACAGCGCAACAGCATGTTGGCAGAGCCTGTATTACTTAGAATGGAATCTGTCATCAGGAGCACAGTAGACTGCAGAAGAAGTCATCACCCCCCCGATGTGCGGTGCTCTGTGCGGTTAGGGTGACTTGCTGGATGTTTCTGTGGTCTTTTGGAACATTCCAATACATGAGGTGGTGGGGTTGATATTTTTAGAAAGCCCTAATATGGGCCACATACCACAGACTCTCAAATTATCCCATGCAGCTTAGCTCTAGGTTTCAACCTCCCTTTTTAATTCCAGTAATTACAGGCTCCAATTTATATAGAACTGTGCACACAAAGGGCCTGTTTAATGCAAACCAGTTTGATTCTGGCAACGTATCCCAAGAGTCACCCACATCTTACGCTCTGTTTATGCTGATCTGATATATTTTCACAATTTAGCTATTTGTATCAGATTTATTTGGGGAGGAATACATGTGTGGGGATTTTCCTTTTTGTCCCTGCATAAAATGCCAAGTTGGGGGTTACAGGCGTGGGCTAATATGGGTTTGTGTCTGCCAGTATCTCGACCAGGACAGTAAATTCACCAGTGCTAAGACTGTGACACCAAGTGCAGAGTCAGTGCTGCCAAGAGGCCTTACAACCATGTACTTGTTGTCCGCTAATCACATTTGTGAGTCATAAAATGCCAAGTCATAAAATCAGACTTGTCAACAAGTATGCATCGTTGTTTTTGCATTCTTGAGTTTGGTTGAGGCGAGCTTATGAGAGCCTCTCTGGGTGAGAATGCAGGTAAGTTCTGGACAGTTTTGCTCTGAAGATTCACTGGTTTTACGAAACATGGAGCCAACGTAAGAGGCTTAAGTCGTAAAAATGATAATTTCTAGATGTGTTGTACATATTTAATCCCCCCACAGCCCGAGCAGCGGTATGACATATGTCTTCTCTTAAAAACTTGAGCGGAAAAAGAGACAGAAGAAAATCTGGTTCTCTTTTTCTCTTGGGCTTGCTGCAAAGAGGAAATCACACATATAATGTAATATAAAGTCCACAGCATATCCTCTGAGGCAATAACAATCCATCCCGCCCAAAAGGTGTGAGGAGGAGAGAGAGGTTGCCAGAATCTAATCTGGTTTAATGCAAGACTGTCATTAGAATGTGGGCCAGGGTAAATCTGGCAGAAAGGTCCACATGGATGTTATATTGTCTATGGACTCTGAAGACAATCCTTGCTCATTGCTCCACGCATTTTTAAGGCGTGTGTGAGGCTGGGGATTTTCCTGTTTTTATATGCCAAAGTATCCTCCTCCTCATCCCCTGGACCTCTTTGATGACATTAGTTGAAGCCTGTCTCTCACCTTCCCCTTTAACCAAGCCATGAACATTGATTTCTCTCTCGTGTTGTTTCAGTATAAAGGCCTCAGAGACAGGAGCGCTGCATACTATGCCAGTGGTTGCAATAAAGTATTCATAAACCAAAATTATTTTATGGACAGTCTTTTTGAGGGCCTTTGCAGACCACTTTAAATTGAGCTTTTAATGTGATTGGACAGCACATTTGCTCACATGCCTTTTAATCTGTGCGTGTTAACATCTAATATAAAATAAACCTATATAAAAATGTGCACTAATGAAAACGTATTTTCTGAAAAAGAACCACTTTAGGCAAGGGAGTGGACATTAAACAAAGTTAACATTTTCAAGGAGAAGATGTGTGTGTATATATATGTATATATGTATATATATATATATATATATATATATATATATATATATATATATATATATATATATATATATATATGTATATATATATATATATATATATATATATACACACACACACACATATATATATATATATATATATATACACATGTGTGTGTATATTGCAGTGTATGTTATGACTTACAGAGAGGATGTGTTATCTGTGCTTGTCTGTGATTTGTTGTGTGTGTTTATTCTACGCGTGTGTATGTGCCAGTTTGGGTTAAGTGTGGAGTGGTCAAACCGCAGACTCACAGGATAGGTACCTAAGTGGAATCAGGGCTGTTAGATTTATGGCCATTTGTTCGGAGAGTGTTCATCCATTGGCTATTATGGAATGATTAGAGGAGAAGGTGAAGCTCCAAGTCCAGCAAAAATCAATACGGCTGTCGAGAACGATTCAGCCTCTCCTGCTCCGGGGAGTATTAGCACCAAACCTCTGTCTACTCGCACTTCTTCATTCGTCTCCAAGTGATCCACCCCACATCTAAGACCAGCTTTATCTGCTGTGTTCCTCTTGTGAAAGCAACGTGGCCTTCATTTTATGGAGCAAGCAGCAAGGTTATCCAGCAAATGACCCAAAATGCCTCAACAGCATAGACTAACTCTCTGGGTTCGTACATACCAATTTCCTGTAAGAGTATCATTTTGTCTTTACAGTGTATTGTGGAACCTTTAAAGCCAAATGTACCTATTTGATTTAAAGAAATGTTCTTTAAAGATTTTGGGATGATATGTCAGCAATTACTTAACACAACACAAACACCAAACAAGAAAGAACGACTAAACCAAGTTATGGACTGATTCCAGCATTTAGAATATTAAACTGTTGTCCAATTTAAGTAGATGATTTTATTGTTAGCATGTTTTACTTTTAACAGTGAATGTGAAATTTGATGACTGAATGAAGGAATTTTGATCCTGACACAGATTGAGTTTTTTTTTTTTTTCTGTGGGTAGATATAGCGGTTGACCAGCATGCCCACAATTTAGGTTCCAGAGTGTGAAGATTTTGAACAGCATTTCTTGCTCATACTGACATCGCATAACATTCCCATATTAGAAAGCTCATTGAAACACGCATGAGAACATCATTTTGAGAGCATCATCGTACAACCAGTTGAGTATTGTGTCTCAAAGTCAACTCAGTTATGAGCTTCAGAATTCTCTGAATTCTCTGATATACTCAGATATTCCATCTTTGCAACTAACATCCGATGGCTCACCAAACATTGAGTGACGAAGAAGAACGTGCTTGAAATGGAGAATCACAGAAAAAATAGAGTCAGCGACTCATCGGGCAATTGACCCTCGTTGGACACCAACAAAGTAAAATGAATTTAAGAATTTTTGGCAAACACAATATACTGTATTCCATTTTATAGGTGCAGCTTGGCAATGCCAGCGGCTGACTGAAGCGTACCTTTAACTGGAAGCAAACTGGAAACTTTGCCTGTGAAAGCTCAGGTGACACCATTTTTGACTGGCCGTTACGCCTGCAACGGTTCAACACAGTTTACTGGAAATTCGGATTTTGAATCGTGCAAAACCAGTTGCAGACGTTAGCCAGTCAAGTAAAACCAGTTGCCAAACGCCGCAGACTGCACGACAGGTCAGTGGGTTTCGGCCATGTCAATCTGCTTGCGGCAGGCAGAAATGTACTCTCCATTAGGCACAATAAATTGGGTGAGTGTACAATCTGGTGACGAACTGCTTCGTGTAAACTGAGTGTAACAATTAGCGGACCACTGACCTTGTAAAGTTTGAGGCTAGCCTCATGGCGGGAATTGACCGTGTGCATCCTCAACTTCTCCAAACTGTTTGTGTAGTAGTCGCAAGCGTTGCACTTCAGGTGCACCGGATTGCCAATGGCCACACATTTCAGTCGCCATTCGTTGCCTTTGCCTCCCTCCTTGATGTGGGCCACAAGCTGGTACTTTTGAACGTGCTTGTCCGTCTTGCAGTGCAGCTGGAAATTGGCCTTGAGCTGAGTGGTGTAGTGGCACAGTTTGCACTGGTGAGAGTCGCCCACCACGGCGCGCCACTCCTCCTCGGGCAGGCTGCGCTCGGCCCCCATATGGATGCCGAGCACATCCAGGTTGTCAGTGGTGAAGCGGTTGCAAACAGCGCACTGGAAGAGTTTGAGCGAGGGGTCGCTAGTTTGCGACAGACTTTCTCCCAGGGTCATCAGCTCCTCTGACACCAACTGGCCGCTGCCCAGGCGCATATCCATCGGGATCTCACCACCTACTTGGATGTGGAGAAACACACACAGATGAGGAGAAAATATGACAAGTGGGCAATGGAGACGGTTTGATGATTCATCATAAAACGCAACACAATTCAAGATGAAGAACTGAATTGTAATTCAGCTCACAGATCAAGTTATATCTCAATAACACCGCCATGTGTTTCGAGCGTCATTAAAGGTTGATTCAGGCAGAAGCCGAGTCGCTGTGTCAATCATATTGAGGATAACACCACAGGTAAAGTAAAGCAGTACTACTTTGTTTGATTAATAATGAAAATTGACTTGTTTCCTGGAATGTAGTGCATGGAAAAAGAAGAGACTCAAAGCCAGATTGCCCAAAGCTGCAGTCAATTATCGTCCACATTGACTTGTTTGGCTTGACATATACTGTACATGCTAATGGCTTGTCTGTCAGTATAGTCCATAGAAATAGTATGTAGCGAGTTCCCAGTTTTTATAAACTAGCTACTTTTGTCCTCTGATTATAGACTGCAAAGAGGAAAAAAACTTGACTACATCATTTGGTATCAATCATAAAACTGAATGAATGAATAAAACAACGATAGAGAGCATTTTTGCTTTTTCTTGCTGAAATATAAAATCTGCCAAAATGGACTATGTCGATTTGACCTAGCCCAGCCTACAGATAATATATGTTATGAACTGGTTTGGTTGTCACTCACCTGTCATAATCACACCATTAACTGAGCGTTTGTTCTTTATGTAAGCATTCATATTTTGGGTTGTACAGTGGAATAATACAGTAAATGTTTCTGTGTCCACGCACCCTTTCCAAGAAACAATTTATGAAGCTCATCTCATAAATTACCCTACGCCTTTTTGAACAGTAAAATGCACATTGACATGAATGCATACTGGTAGTGTTACAAATAAAACATGTGGGTGAGTAAAACAAAGCACCTTTTATGTTATGTCTTGATGTTTATGTTTATATATGTACACAGGCCTTATTTTATGAATACATCCAGCAAAATACTTATTATGTAAGATACTTATTTGTTGTGAAATTAAACACACTTCATCCAAAATTCATGCAGTTTTAGGAAAGAACATAAACAATTAAGCAATCTAAGGCACCCATGAGAATAAACCAAAGTCAAAAAGGTATCCGATTGAGCTCGCCACTCAACCCCCCCCGCCCCCCTCCCTTTTGTGTTGTTTGTTTAAAGCTGTGTTTCCCAAATCAATGCTCTGGTAAGCAGATGTGTAATTGTTTTCCAAAAAAACTGTCAGCCCTTCCTCATTTCAGCTCTCTCACGCACCATCATGTTTCCTCCTTGTACGACATCATTTATGTGCCGGGAATAAGGACTATCAGGCAGGGAGAGTATGAAGTTACACCTCCCTACAAGCACGTATTTTTTATAGTATAGAATCATATGATTATTTTTGTGCATTATGAATTGGAGGGGATCAAGACATCCTCTATTGTGTGACCGAGGATGACACAACTGACATTTATGAACCTAGTGTGTGTCATCATTGCCTCCCTAGTAACACGCTTATTAGAACTCACCTCACAGGAAAATGAACCAGATGGCAAAGAGGGAAAAACATTAGTCACAGCAATCAATTCCTGTTTGTTTCTTTGAACTGGCAACAGTTAGAGACAAGTCTGCACAAACTGTGGGGTTGTAACAGGCACGGCAAACATGTTGCTGTGGTGCTTAAACGCCTATGCTGAGACTTCTAACCTCTCTTCTTTGGCCAGGATCAAATACACACATAACTACACTTAAAAAGATGTAAAAAAAAAAAAAAAAAAAAAAAAAAGAAGAAATAAATAAAATAAAAAATAGTAACGTCAACGGCGAGTTTCAGTAGCATTTTGGGACTGATGATATAAAACGGCTGACACTAGCTGACTTTGGGGGAAATGTCACGGAGAGGAAATTTTGCCCCCCTAATTAACATTTTGCTCGCAGGAAAACTGGGTACCACAAAGTAAACTGCTGTCACAACTGCATCAATAGAGTGTCACCTAAAAGTGAAAATGAAAACTAAGCCATGACTTTCGTCTCAATACTTTGTCTTTCTATTTTATTTATTTAGTTATTTTAGAAATAAATACAAATGCACAAGTCATTTGCCACTGAGACCCAGCAGATTTGGGAAATGTAATTACAAGTTTGAGATGACTAAGTTAAAGCAGCAGAAAATGAAAAATAAAACATTTCTGCATGATAGTTTTAAGGCATCAAAGTGTGAATGCAGAGGTACAATCATGTAAACATACAGTTTGAGCTATGGTATATTTCAGTGTAAAATGACAATTTGGTGTGTGCACACACTTTCAAATAGAACGGAAAATGCCATTTGATCTTTATAGAGGTAAAACTAGATACTAATTACATAATAACTGGAGTGATTCTGCAGGGCAAGAGACGTTTAATTAGAGAACAAACTCACCCAGTGCAGGGGTCAAGGCAGCCATGCTGGGATCTAAAGGAAAGCCCCCCATCAGGAACTGGGCCTCAGGTCCTGTTGGGTCTATCTTGAGGCCTGGTGGTAGGCTCATGTTCTGTGTCAGGTAATACTGGTAGAGCTCAGCCTCAGAGGGCGAGGGCATAGCTCCCAGCGCGAGTCGGCCATGTTGCATCTGAGTCACGTTCTGCTGGAGGAGCATCATGTTGTGCATGTGCTTCTCGCTGGTCATGTGGATACGGAGGTTCCGCGCCACGTTGGTTTCGTAGTCGCACACCTCACAGCGCCAAGTAGGTTTGCTCTTTGGCTTGGTCGGTGAGGGGGCCCCGCACTGACCACTGACATGGGCGGAGGACTGTGTCGGGTGGTGGTGGGCAGGGTGGTGGCTACTGGCTTGGGTCACAGAGGGCACGGCCACCACGCCTCCCGGGCCGTGTCCGAACACCTGCTCCTGTGCGGATCCAATAGTGCCTCCATTCTGCAGTGTCTGCATGTTGTTTAGGTGTTTATCTGACTGCATGTGGATGCTTAGGTTCCCCTTAGTGGTCGTGGAGTAGTTACACACCTGGAAAACATTAGCAAAGCAATCACATAAGACTCAACACAAGCAACCACAGTGGTGCCTTGAGATACGGGTTGAATTTGTTACGAGACCATGAACTTAACTCGAAACACTTGTATCTCAAATGTTACTTCTCTATTGAAATGCATGAAAATGCCATTAATGCATTCTAGTCTCCCTTAAAAACAAAAAAAAGTTGGTGTAATGTGCAATTTACTGAGTAAAAATAACAATCAATAATATACTTTATAAAAACATATAGTAGTGATAGAACCTAAAGAATTAAACATTTTTGTCACATTGCATTTAGTGAATGCTACTCGTTCTGGTGTGACCGCCTTGGCCAGCTGGCGGAAGTATATGACAGAGAGCCGGATTTATCGTTCATTTAGGCGTTCTTATGATTCCCACTTGAAATATGTGCTGCACATGCTGCAATATGATTGCAAGCAGTCCTGCCTGGATGCAGCAGCCAATTATACTGCAGCCAGGCATGTCCTGCCTAGAACTCAAGTGGGATTCCTAACACCTCAACTCCTGTCTCAGGTCATCAGTACAGCACTAATATTAGTTGTTCTTCAAAAGATAAAGGATATACTGAATGTGAGTACTGTTATATTGTCAGTGTACATGTGGCTGCACCAATTGTTTTCAATGTGCTGCGTACTAAAGGAACGCTAAACTGATGGTAATTAGTGTTAGCAATGAGCTATCATTCTGAAAGGCTATCGTTAGAATGTGTAGTTTTATGTTTAGTTTGACAGTAAATATGGTTAGAATGTGTAGTTTTATGTTTAGTTTGACAGTAAATTTCAACTCGGAGTGGCGCAATACAGCTTGAAGCCTCTTCTTGATTAAATGTTCATGCCAAGCTGCTGCTTTTTTTTTAAGTGAGTTGAGCTGACCACCACCATAGAGCCGTCATGTTTCAAATGTTTTTTTGCAAGTCAAAGCAACAAAATTATCTGAATGACGATCGGTACCTTGAAAAACTTGCGCGATGAAATTTTAACTACATCGGAGGGCAAAACAAAAAGGCTAAAACACCGTGTAAAACATACTTACAATGTTCTTAAAAAGTTCAATATGTTACATACCTCACATCGGAAAGGTTTGTATCCACATGTATAGCTTTCTCCACGCGCCAGACGAGGATGACTTTGACCGCTGCTGCAGTACACACAGGAGCCTCCAGAATCCGGGTGCTTTTCTTTCATGTGAGCCTCCAAAGTCTGTTGATATTTGTAATGCCAGTTGCATTTGGGACACTTGAGTGTCTTGCATGAGTTACGCGAATGCATCATGGTCATATGACCACCCAGAGAGCGCGAGGAACCTAGAACAGTGTCACATTTGGGGCATTCCACTCCGCTTCCTACACTGCCACCAGGCCCGTGGTTCTGTGAGCAGTCATTCACCCCTGTTAGGTCACAGGAACCGCCGGGTTGGGGGTGAATGTGGCCATGAGATGATGAATGTAGGTGATGATGATGGTGGTGCATGTGGTGTTGCTGTAGAAGGGATCCATTCTCCTCCTCTTCCTCAGCCGGGCAATCATTTGGTTCTGGAGCTGTGGCACTATCTCGATTGGCACTTTCATCAGCAGCAGCGTTGGAGGACAGAGGTGAGGAAGAAGTGCCAGCAGTGTCCTCCTCACTCTTTCTGACATTGGCTGCTGCCATTGCCATGGGAATGCTAGTTCCCTGGCAGTTAAAGCTCAGAGGGATCTCTGAAGTTCTCCCCCCACCTTCTGTAGCTGAAACCTCCTCCTTGACAGAGGAAGAAGTGGAAGCAGGGGATTTGCTGTGTAGCGTGTAACTGAGCGCAGGGGTGCAGGCAGAAGGCTGGAGAGTGCTACTAGGCATTAATAAAGGAGATTTGGAAATGCTTTGGTTTGAGATAGCTGGTTCCCCTGCATCACCTCCACCACTGCTACTATTAACACCGCTGGTCACTCCTGTGCCTTCTGCCTCCACCTCATCTTCTACCCCTAATAACGGTTCCCCTTCCTCTTCTTCCGAACCCGCCACCTGGCTAGATAGGTGTGTCGTACTGCCAAGGCCCTCACTGGCCCCGTCGTTTCCCTTGTAAGCCAACTCTTTCCCACTAGGCTCCTCTGTTCTCCCCCCATGTAAAGACAGGGCATTGGAGTCTTTGGCAGAGCCTGGGCTTGAGGGAAGAGTGGATGCTTTGGGAGTGCCCAGCCTTCCAAGAGACAAAACCGAGCTTAGCGGGGTCTGCTGTTGCTGCAGGCTAGAGTCAGAGTCTTTGTTCAGGAGGGTCTCGCTGGCTCCACTGCTGCTTCCAGGCTCCAAATGGACACCACTGAATGTGCCATAAAAGCTCTGGCCAGAGTTCATAGAAAGCAGGGGAGGTGGCACGGGAGTGCTCTTATTTTTTGGTTCCAGGAAGCTGATGAGGGGCTCTTTGTCTTTCCCAATCCCCTGGATGATAGCAGATGCGTGGTTGTCTCCTAATAGACGGCGTTCATCCTCACACAGCGTCATGCGGTGGTCATGGACAGCATGGGTGGCAAAGGACCGCGCATAACCAAAGGACAGCTTGCAGAGAAAACACATGAGAATTGGCTTACCCTTGCCATACAGGGCCAAACCATCAAATTTGGAGAAATCCACATTGTTAGGAACATCTTTGGATACACAGGACTTCTTGGCAGACCCATCACTGTTCAGGTAATCCTTGTTACTTTTGTGCCGCACATCAAAGACACGAAAACTGTGCAGGACAGGACTGAGGCCTGCCATGGATGAGGTATTGGAGAAACCTTGGTCTGAATTGCCAAACCACTTCCCGAAGGACGAGGCTATGTGGAACGTGTTGATGATCTGAGGGTAGACCGAGGATGACGTCCCAGCAGGCTCCCCCGGTTTCCCCCCACTAGTGAGAGAGTTTGTGGGAAGCAGGCCGGGAACCACGCTCCCACCGCTTTGGATGAGCTGACTGAGGCTCTCGACGATGTAGGCCGAGCCATCTGGTTGGTAGACGATCTCCCCAGCCAGGTTCTCCACATCGCTACTCTCCTCTTCCTCTTCCTCCTCTCCTTCCTCACTTGCACTCTCAGGCCCACCTTGTCGTTGTGTGGGCTGATGACGAAGAAGAGTGGGCATGCCCCCTCCGCCTTGAGCCATCACTACCCCGGGAAAGGGCTGGAGACTAGGGAAACAGCTGTCAATTTCCATTTCGTCCAAGTCCTCCGATTCTCCCTCTTCTCCACAGCTCAGTCTGTCCCGCTCCTCTCCCTCACGGCCCTCTCTCTTGGAATGCAGCTGACCGGTGGCAGGGCTATCCCGGTGAGCCTGGCTTGACGTTTGTTTTGGCTGGGACTGCAGGGACTGAAGTTCTCTCACCTCGTCATGAAGAGCACAAGGGTTTTGGGATTGTGAAGGATACGGAGCAGAAAAAGACAGCGGCTCCAGGGAAGGGGCCTGATTGGCGCAAGGAAGCTGCAAGCTAGGATGATCGTTCCAGGGCTGCGGAGGTTGCTGCTGCTGCTGGGAGGAGCTGAGCCCATCGTCTGTCCCAGAAAACACGGGAGACTCACAGCTGTCCATGCTGATGCCTACATGAGGCGTTCATCGCATCCAGGCCTGAGGACGCACAAAAAAACAGAGATTAGAGTTGATTGTCTCCCTTCTGGCTAGATGCAAAGGAGCAAGAGTGAGTGAAAAACATATCATGTTCAAAACAAGAATCCATCTACACTCTAGCGAGAAAAGGTTTAAAAAGGGACAGCGCTGTAAGTATGAAGAAGAAAATAAAACGCATCCTAGCAAAAGACTGAGACTAAGAAAAAAATGTCTATGTGTTCATTATGCAAAATTAGGCACTGAAACAGTAGAATGATTCATCTTCTTGCCATATCAGGAAGGTACCATCTTTTATCTTCACATCCTAAACAACATTCTTAATCTTATATGCTGCAAAACCCTACATCTATTTTTAATTAACTTGCAGTCAGAACAGGAGAAACAGCACAGTGGAATGGATCAAATAGATGTGAGATAATTAGACATAGAGACGCAATCCCATCAGTACTTTGAACATTTACATAACCTGCAGAAAAAGTGAAAACCGTGGCTAAAATTAAAATTCTTAACCGTATCACCATTTACACTTCAAAATGGAGACACGTATTAACGATAGCAATCAAAAGCATTTTCTACCAGCCAAAACGTCAGACTCGAGTGCGGCTGTGTTATGATCTTGCCTCCACAGTTCAGCCTCCTGACTAAACAATAAAACCATCCTCCACCCTTGAAAAAATAAATGGTAGCAGAGCTTTTGGGATCTGGCTATGCCCTGAGCACCAGAGAGGCCCGGCACGGGCTTCAACATAGAGCACAGAATAGATAAAATGATAACTCTAGATACTGCTGAGCTAATACTTTTTATTAAAGGATGCAGCCAGCATTGATTAAAGGGGGCAATCGGGCTAAAACCAATAACTCTGTGCTGCCCTTTAACCCCCCTATGCTGCATATTACATGAGCAAAGTTTCCCAGCACCAAGCCCGCCGTCATCCCCGGGCTGATTAGCACATTCATTGCTTGCACTTGATTTATTTACTTATTTACTTATGGATGCAAATTTTAGCTGCGGAGTCTACCCCCACACCCAAACATATAAAGCGCTGAGGGAGAGGAGAGATTGATAATGTCTGTCTCACTTTTCATGAATGTCTGATGAGGCTCTCACCCACACAACATACCTGAAAACTCTCAGACACTCAAACCAAAAAAATGCTATTCAGTTTCAGCAATAACACGGAATATTATGAGGGCAAAGACATAACACAGAATTGATGAAAGGAACAACTTAAAGAAATACAGTAAGCACATACAGTAGAACACTTTCAATAATGATGAAGAGAGTGAAGCCAAAAACCGATATTTTTGTATGGTCCACTTCATTATTATTTTGTTTACACTCAACAGAAGTTCAATAAAAACACACAGTCAGGCTTTTTAGTCCAACTTGCTTAATGTGGCAAAATATGATTTTGGGATATCTGCGTTATTGAATGTGGGAACTACTGGTCGGCATTTATTATCCACTGGATTAATAGGCAGCTACGGGCTTTGCACGCAGTCAAACTAATGGGAAAAGGGAATTGAGAGGAATGTGGAAAAAAAATTCTGCATGTCTAGACAGTAACTCTTCTTGAAATTACACATTCATGAAATAAATGAGCGGAATAATTTAACCACTTTGTAATGCACACTATTGCCATCTACAGGACTTAACGGAACATTATCCACAACATAAGTCACTACTTCCCGATCCTTGCATTGTAGTAGCACATCGTCTTCCATGAGACTACCATTATTGATCAGCTATGGCTGAGGTCTATCTAGTACCCAACTTTGTTATCACTCCCTTTCCATATTCTTTTATTTTTTTTAAATGTTTCAAACAAATCTCTGCTCACATCACAACAACAAATCGCCAGAGCGCCACTTGTCAAAATGAGCAAAATATGTCAATATGCCAATTGACCTCCAAGGGCTCCCTCATGTGTTGGAATTAAGTGGCTATAGTTGTTGTATTTACAGTCTACAGTATACCCACCATTCCCGCTACAGTACAAGCTACCTCAAACAATAAGACGTGTACAGGGGGACACTTGTTCAGTGCTACAGATATGCACCACTATGGTTTCATCCACTGCTTACAGAAAACAGAATTGGCCTTTAAAATCAAGATGGTGTAATTCAATAAAGCGCAGTGGTTACTGATGAGCTATGGGATTGTCTGGAGACAGTAAGTCGCAGATGGGCCAGCTGATATAATGCTTGTCTCTGAGACAGTGCCAGGCTCAGTGACACCTGTTTAAGGGAAGGAAAAGCTTTAATCTCAAGCAGGCACCAAACAAGTAAGAGACAAGACAGGAAGTGGAGGAGGCCGGCGTCTGCGCGTGCTGACTGTGCTAATAAGCACAACTAAAAAATGACTTTTTATCGTGGCGTTATGTCATGTTTTACACTGTGACATGTACACAATAGTTTCTTTTTAATATAAGTTGGAGATGATGTCACCATTGCTCCTGCACGCATGTTGAATGTAGAGATAATAGGAAAGAGAAAAAGCTGAATTCCTTGGCCGATATCAGGGCCTGTTTTAGCAAACAATCTTGTTTCCACCCACCTTCAAAGCTTCACTGTATGTAAATTCCCCTTCTCTCCCTTAAAAGTCATACTTCACTTCTTTGCTAACAAACGAGATAGCGTCAAGCTAGAGAATAGGTCATCCGACGAGAATAGGAAGCAACGTTTAGCTATGCGTCTTTTCACCAGTCGTGGTTTTCTGGCCAAATGAGGGTGGAATGCCCGAGGAATTTGGTGATAATGCTGCCAAATCACACTTCATAAGGATTGGCCTTGTATTCAGAACAGCCTGTTTCTCCACATCGGTCGTCCATAGGTCAGTTTTGACCCATCCCCAAATCTGTATCAACACAGGTGAAAGTCAGCGAGAAGAGCCCAACTACAGGAACGCACCATCGGCGCTGATACTGCACTTGTACTCGCACCCAAAAGATGACAATGCCAAAATGGATACTACTTTCCTTTCACATTTCCTGACACACCGACCTAATCGGATGAACTAAAAGACTTATAGTATGTGACCGCGAGATCATCTGATTTGATGCAGTTCCAGGCAGTGGTGGCAACTCTTTTTTTTTGGCACCATGGACCCACCTCACCTAAAGACAAATTTTGATGGACTGTTGTAACCGCTGTGCAGCAAAACCAGGAGGCCCACGAAACCCACCGCCTTGACACGAGCCCTTCGAGCCAGGCAACGTCAAAGTTTGGGGGAGTTTTTTATGCGACACACATTTGTGGCTGAGCCCAAACTCAGAAAGGAGCAAATCAGTTTTTCAGAAGTGATTTCTTTCAGTACACTCCCTCGGAAGATTTGTTTGTTTGAATGAGTCGGTTGCAAACGAAAACACATATGGAACCCCGTCCATCACAGAGAAAATGTGAAAATCTTTGCACGAAATGCGCAGTTACACACTAGAATCAAGTGTGATTTCAATATTTTCAGTGTGCATGTGCACCTGTGCACCACTAACAGTGTGAGCGCCCGTGTTTATAACTGAAATGCCTTGTCTTACAGGCTACATTTAAGTGAGGCAAGACCGTTCGAAAACATTAATTAAAACATCAATGACAAGTTTTAACTCTATAATGTGTTATATTTGATTGAAACTTGTTCCATGTTCAATATTTGATTAGAACGAAACACATTTTCACCACAGTTGCAAGGCATAATTGCATTATCAAATACAAAGCATTTGTACTTGGTATCGGTGAGTGCTCAAATAAAAATACTTGTACACGGTCCGAAAAGAAATGACATCGTGAATCCCTACTCCCAAGTCCCAACAATGCCAAATGTGCATTTGTGTCCCTGTTTAATGTTGTGTTTCTGTGTCTGGTCTCTGAGCCTTCAGTGAGCTTGGCCAGCCACCGCAGGGTAAAGGGCGCTTATTGGAAAATCAATGGCGTGAACGCTAAGCAAGTTACAGGAAGATGTGGGAAGGAAGGGTTCTTATTGATAAAGCAGGGGAAGGCCTTTGATGTTGCACTAGGGACATGCTCATTGACGGGGGGAACCATTGTACTCCTCAGGCAAATCAGAGCTGGGCTTTATCTGTTAAGTTAGTTCCAATGAATGGCTTATAAAAACATCAGTGTGTTGTACTATTTAACATAAGTCAAAAGGTCACACTCTACCTAGCTTAGTAGCTTCGAACTGCACCTTTTCCCCTTCCATTCACATTATACTGTACATCATGAACACCAACAGTTTTAATTAGAGGCCACTCTTTTTTATGCTACAAGAAATGACGACACACTGGTTTTAGTGTACCTATTTCACACAATGCAACAATGCACATGTTCCACTTATTACACTCAGCGGGCACTTTTAGGTACACCTACACATTTAATAAGATCCAGTACTACAACATTAGATCACGTAGGGGAGAGGTGTTTGTATTAGTGGGCACCCTCTCTTGCAGCTAATTTTCAACAGTATGACAGCAGTTCTACAAAAACTGAGCATGATCTGACTAAAGGCTTTTTTTTGTCACTGGGTAATATTTTCTTTGTGGTACTTTGACTTCTTGTCCCCAAAATACTAACATTTTCAAATGTGTACCGTCGATGATTATCTCATCAGCCTGTGCAAGTGTACTTAATGTTGTGGCCAGTGACTGAACAGTAATTGAAGTAACAACAGGCAGTTTTTATAAACCTATATGAGGCACACAGTTTTTGGTGCTCTGGTTGATTTAATTGTACAGATGTACCCCTGTGAAACTGTCAATTAACCACACGCAGATACAGTACAGCATTGTTGTTTATTGCAGCTGTAATTATTTGCTCAACCATTTTGCTCATGCAGGCATAAAGGTACTTCAGCATTGTTCAGACTGCAGGAGGCAAAAAGTCACCTCAGGTCGATGGCACTCAGCCTGTAAACAGGGCTTCCCGTAAAATCAATGATCTTCAGTAGGAGATATCAGTGTGGGGGAACAGAAATAGCCTTGGTGGTGTTGAGTCTGAGGGAAGAACAACGCTGGGTGTTTACACGAGAGTGTAGAAAGGAGGGGGGGTCGTGGGCCGGGGGGGCTCACTGGCACCTCAGAGTATTTAGAAGAGATAGCTGAAGTGAGATCGAGTGAGCCTCCGTCAAGCTCTGGACGCGCATACGTCAGCTCAGGTTGCTATGGAGACTTTCTTTCCCATATTTAATCACTTTGATGTACAGTGGAACATCGTTTTTTGTGATTCATCCGTCTGACTAAAACGGAATCCTACAAAATCCAAAGTAATATTTCCCATAGGAAATAATGTAAAACCAATTCATGCATTCCAGATGGCCAAAAATATTACCCAAAAAATACATTTTATAGAAAATAACTATCAACTACAGTTTACATACAAATACATATGGTGAAGTGAATAAATTAATCACGGCACTTTTACCATTATTGAAGGTTTGTGATGACATATCGAAGACTACAAGGAAAGAAGAGGAAAGAGTCCCATTTTCATATTTCTCTATGAAGTCTTTCTTGAATTCTATCATAGTTTGTCGCCAAATGGTTGCCGCTTGAAACTGTCATATTAAATAAAAAGTGGTTCAAAAGATTGCAAGGGGTATTGAACAATCCAAGATTCATGGCAACAACAACTCTCCCGGTCTGCTCAACACTGGCAAGTTAGGGTAACATTGGCAAAAGTTTGGACATTTTAACATCCTGTTAAAATTCAGAGATTCAAAATAAAATCACATCAGTATAATAATAATTTCACCACAATCGTTTGGGCTATTTTATTTTGAAGCCCTGACTTGACAGGATGTGTTACGCTGATGTTGCCTGACTGAAAGCATGCACTGCCGTCTGTTTAACCCTATTTGTACAATTTAAAAAAATGTTTCAGATTAATGCGATGGATGATACTCACTCAATGCGAAACAAAGACAGACTGAGTCACGAGCACATGGCATGGAAAATAGATTTCAATCAAACAAATGACTGAGTCCCACGTTCTTATAAGAAAACTAAGCAGATGAACGAAAACTGGGTCAACATTTTGACACCCAAAAAAATCAGACACTATAAAATAGGAGACAATGTAAACGCTTTCTCAGCATTAAGTGTACTAATCAGACATTGGAAATTATTACCTTGGCCAAAGAGTGTATGTACTTGTTTATAAGTAAGCAGGATTACACATGGGTTTGGGTATAGGATCCATTGTTACATTTTTTTATTTCAAGAATATTTTTTCCCACATTTTCCTTTCATTTTCATTTCTTATTGATTTATACAAAAATATCAACCATAACATCCAAGCATAGGCAGGTAATGGGTATCAATAAAGTTGGCCAATTTAGTGCATGTCCAAATTATCAATATTTGTCTTTGGCTGAGGGTTGGGCTCTACTGCCGGCCATTGTAGTTTATTAGAGAATAATTTGCGGCATTTGTCTTCACACTTAGTCCACCTAACATAAGACTCATTCCAATTAATTTGCATCTTTTTTTTTTTTCTAGAAAGTAATAAGCTGTTAGGATTGAATGTCTCCATGATTGGGACCTGATCAGAACTCAAAACAACTTTCAGCGACCTCAAGGAGTCATTTCTACTCGCGGCTGTTTCTCCGGTTTCTTTTGGTGCGATCGAAGCGGCGTGCTGGTGTAATTAGAAGTAGTTAATTAACTGTGGGTTAATTACTGGGTTCTGCAGTGTGCATGTGAGAGACTTGGTGGGTGGCAAAGCAAAGGGAAGTGTTATACACACAGCAAGAAGCCCTACAATAAGCAAGCAGCACAAAGGGAGGTTTGGTTCGCTCATATAATTTCACTCAACAAGGAGATGTTGAGAACAAAGTACATAATATTAATTTTGCGTGCATTTACAGTAACTACTTGGTATTGTTGCATGTTCTAACAATTCCTGTGAAGGTCAGTCATCAACTGTATGCAAAATTCCTTTTCGAAATTGGAAACAAAGATACCATTGTATACATGTTTGGTTACTTGCTACTTGGTGTAACACGGCAGAACAAAGCTGGAGAGAAAATTGTGTGACTTAAAAAAAAAAACGTATCAGATTAGCAAGATAGACATCACAATTCGAGCCTAACAGATATGGATAGAAGGATTTGCCCCAGTCTAACATGGAGCCTCTCATCAATTAGCGTGCACTGCTGACTTTCCCATCATTTGGCATGCACAAAACTCTGGGAAGACACTCACGACTTTGTACACTGCTCCGCCACACTGGCACTATTCCAGCCAAGCACCAAACATGATGCATCTTGGGAGAGTTACTAGATGTACAATATTCACCAAGACAGTGCGGAAAGTGAGCGAGAGAAAATGGACACATGCAAGAGGACTTGAAAATGAGGGAAGAAAAGAGCTCGAAGGTCAGAGATGAAGGGGGAAAGTAGCTGATCATAGTGTGTGAGCCCCGGGTATTTCACTTCCACTAATTATAAAATCCCTATTTATATCTGCTGGAAGCAAACATTCTCTCATGAGAGGAAATAATGCTAAAAGCTTTAAAAGCTTCTGTTTGCACTCACTCCGTTTCATTTTCACCACAGAAACAGCATGAGGGTGAACCCAAGGTCAATGAAGCACACATCAGCATGCACTGAAAACCATCACCAAGGCGTGAGTAAAAATATAAAGTATGAAATTACAAATTTATAAATGTGTAGCGCGCTACTGCCTAAAAAGAGGAGAGGGGCCACATGCACAAACATGCACACACCTTCCTTCCAGCAGGATGGTAGTTAAGGAAACCACAAACACAGTTGTTAAAATGATCAATACCCTTGAAATATTAAACACTAAGAAGCCACAATATTGATTAGGAGACCAATAATAAAATGGTTTACTTATCACTATTGTATGACTTTAGGTAAATGTTCACGATATCATCAGCTGTAGCTTCATCCCCCGCAACAAAAATGACAAACACACACACGTGTGCACCCTCGCCCCCCCCCCCCACACACACACACTGAGATTAGGATTACACACTGAGATTAGGATTTTATCAGTTTTTTCCCCCTTCCAGATGGATGTCTATATTAGGGTAGCGTGATGTGAATTTTAGGGTATCACCTAAAATTCACATCATAAACTGAACCCCTTGATTGTAATGGTATAGAGGGTAAAACACACCTGTCAATTTATACGTTTTCCCCGTATTTTATAGTTTTTTTTTATCATTTCAAATTGTGTATGCCGTATATGATTTTTGTACGGGGGGAAAAAAAAATTCCAAACTCGTTTTGTGTTAGACCAATCTCATTTTGTCCATTTGGGCTCTAATCCGGAGCGTCCGTTAGCGATTGCGACAGTAAACTTTGGTCGACTTTCACGAGCATAGCGCACTTGCAGCTGCTATACTGTAGACGCACGTATGGCTAGCAGCTCATCCAGATCTCTGTTCAGACTTGCTTGAACTTGAAGCCATTTTCACACTGAGGCAGATACGTCAAAAACAAGCATTGACGCAATTGGTCAATAGAGTCCAAATCAAATTTTTGTCTACTGCATACACATTTTGTGTGTATGCTAATGCTCAAACACTAGTTTTCAATATGTGAGTATGTGAGGCGACATAAAACTGTTGACATCATGTTCTGTATGCTAATAGAGGCGCTGGTGTTTACAGTGTTTGAGTATGCGAATGGACAGAGAGATTTTCTGCCTAAGGCAGCAAAGCTTTTTGCTTTTTACTTGGAATATTTATTTTTTAATAATCTGGAAAACACACCAAACATCTTGATAGAAAGCATAACAGGAAAAATGCCGCGCTATGGTTCTGCACAGGAATCATACCTGGAAAGACAGAACGAGAGCACGGATAACATGTCTATAATCCTACACTTCTTTGTGTAATCTGGAAAACAAATACCTTAGTAATGACCCGGTCCTGCACCTGGTAAAACACTGTGTTCACCGACACTTTGAATAAGACAAACAAAGCATTCTCAAGGGGACACCAGTCATGAGAAAAACCCTTTGTGACACAAGGCGCCCATGTATTGATTAAAAGCATCTACAACGCAAGTTGCAAACGAACACATGGGCGGACATGTCACCCGCGTGAGCTTTTGGCCTGGTCTTCACTTTCAGGTCTCAAACTCAGCGGTGTGATGATCCCATTTAGGAGGCATGTGAAGACCAAATGAGCGAAAAAGCAGTCTAATGTGGTTGGAAGCTGTCTAGGGTGAGAGCAGAGATGCGGAAAGTTGCACAGTGTTTAAGTGAGGAAAAGGCTCAATTACTATCTTTTTCGTTGCGCACTGATACTGAGAGGTGGTGAAGACTCATGCACAAATGTCAAACACACATTGTGCACACCAGGGATTAGAGGGTGTCTTAGTGAAAACATTCAGTGGAAATGATTTTTTTTTTTTTAGGGGAAAAAAATGCATGAAAGCCATTGGTGAGCTGGCCTCTAATTCTAGAGTAGGATATCCTGGATAAATAATTAGAGGGCTTTTTTGATGACCTTGCACAGTCAAACCCTTTGCTCTCCCTGTGACATTTGCTAAAGTCATTAATGACAAAGACTTAGAAAGAAAACACTAAAATATGTTCACCGCAGGAGAAAAAAAGTTTATTCACATGGCCGTTCTGAAATTCTTTTCTTTTTAGCAAGAGCTCTTATCATAATAGCGACTTTAATGGGCATGATGCTGAATGCATGGATATGCCACAGTACCGACAGCAGCATACATCCCCGGTATGTACTCACACTTGAACACCGTGAACCCTGTAATTAGTTGTACAATCATAATATTATATTCATTGAATGCAGATTGCACTCATTCCTGCTCAAGAAAAATACACTTAGCATTTAGAGTATGTAATACTCTATTACAAACTGCTTGAAGGCAGTGAATTTGCATGCATTTTACATGCTGGTGGGATGGAAAATCTTTACGTGAATAATTATGAACCGATGCGAGCAACTCTTACAAAGCGGGATTCTAAAGTAAAGCATGCAAATTGATGTTCCTCCTTGGTAGAGCAGTTACAAGGATGCAACAACTGAGGAGGGGGGTGGACTGAAACTTTTACAGTAAATCTATAAAAGGTGGCCCAGTGGAGTACTGCTGAAAGATACCTTCACAATATTCTTAAAACCCTTGAGTGAACAAAACTACAAGTTTGTCTTCAAATGAAAAGGGTGCTAAATATGACTGTTTGCCTGTTCGTCAGTTTAAGTGTTCATGTGCACTAAGTCTAAGGTCTGTTCCTAGTCAGCGAGCTCTGGGGAGACCTCGTCTATCATGAGGGAGTGCTGCTGCCACACAAATACAACTGAAACCGACTAACCCAATTCTAAAATGTAAATGAAAACAATGAAGCTCCGGGATGGGCAACTTAAATGATAGAAAGGGCTATGTTTTTTTTTGAGGGGGGTTACAGGGTGTCCACATCTTACCATGCACTTCTAACCAGATGTATGACAAGAACACCATTTCGAGTATGGATAAAAAGACAACAAAAGGTCACAAAATCTACTAGCTCATCCTAAATTTTAATCGAACTGTCGACTGTTCTTGTGGCAGGGGTGGGTGAGGGAGTTCTCTATTTGGGTATTTTTTTTGACGAGCATTGTAGACAGTGGTGGCTTAGGTTGAAAAATGTGACTGATTGCATTTCTAAGAAAACTAGGCACATATATTTGCCTTTTAATTCAGTGATCATATAACCTGCTTCAAATTATTTTCCCTATTACTGGAAAGACATGATTTTCTTGATCTAATTAGCTCTTGGCGCTGCTGTGACGTGGCCTCCCTTCCGCTCTGACCAAAGAGACACAGTGGAAGCACTATGTTTGCCATATATTGGTGTGTAATGTTCTCACAACTAAAAACTGATCAGCTACGGAGACATTTTTATAATTTTCAAAAAGGAATCGAGGGCCACTCCACACTCTGTTCGAGCTAGAGAGAGACAGAGAGAGAGGGAGAGAGAGAAAGAGAGAGAGAGAGAGAGAGAGAGAGAGAGAGAGAGAGAGAGAGAGAGAGAGAGAGAGAGGAAGGCCCGGGTGGCACACATCCCTCCACTGTGACAAATGGCAAGAAGGGAAGCAGCTGGAAAGTTGAGAACAACACACAAATGTCAAAATACTCATTCTCAGAAGAAGCATGCAGTAAAACACAATTTTATGAAAGTAAAGGAACGACAGGAATGAGATCAACGAGAGTGAGGCGAAAGCATCAAAACCAATGTGATATTTTAAGAGCGTATTAATAAATTCTTAATATTCCTCCCCCCTCCTGCTCTGAATGTTGTGACAGCCTCAGTGGTGTGAAGCTATATTTGAGAAAGAGCAGCCCCCCTTGTCCCTCATCTGCACAGACACATGCACACACTGCTGCCCTTGTTCATTTGCCTTAATGAAATGGCCACATGCCTCCTGTCATCCCAGTGTTGCATGCACACTGAAGCACCTGGTAGATATAAATCAGGACGACCGAGCTGGATTTGGGAAGTGAGGCATTAAGCATGACAGGGGCTGTCAAAGTTCAGATAGTAACAACCGCGACATATAGCTAGAACCGCTGCGGAACAGACCCGGAAACCGAGGCCCAGACACAACCAGACCTCTTATCTGCTGCATCGCGGGCTCCGCGTGACACAGCTGCCACATCTGGGCCCCAGCTGGGCAGCCTGCTGAGCACACGGCTCGGCACAACTCAAGTCGGCCAGGGGATCACTTTAGCAAGCCCCCCAACGGTGCGCATCTTCCGGGGTAGACTTCCACATCCTCCAGGAAGACTTGACCCTGTGTATGCTGCCATATATTTTTGGCTTCCTTATCTGTGAGCTGAATTTCTAAGTGGTGTAGATTCTAACTCCAACTAGGGGCGGGAAGATGAAAGCCATTGAGTGTGTGTATTGTTTCAGCAGAATATATGTGTGTGTGTGTGGAATTTCAGTCATGTGGGTTCAGGGTCTGAAGGTCAAACTTTGCCAAGAAAGCCAACACATTCCTCGGAGGACAGGAACATATCTTAAGTGCGCGGGCATATGTTTGCAAAGACTTCATTGCATGTGTAAGTAATATCAATATTGCACTATATATATATATATATATATATATATATATATATATATATATATATATATATATATATATATGTGTGTCATATCTCTGTGGGGCGCCTCTGCAGCCAACGATGCACTACACAAACACGACGATTGAAACATACACACCACTTATTCCATTTGGGGTTGGCTACCTCTTGAATATTAATTTTTCATTTTACCACAACATTTTGGATAATCTGATGCTTTCAGTCAGGAGATGAATGACTAAAGATATTCAAGTCAAGTACAATGTGATTAAAAAAAAACTCAAGTCAAAGTCGATTAATCGATGACATAGTTGATTGCACCATGGATCGGTTTCACATAAAGACATATTTGGATGGACCGGCATAGAAACAAATTTAAAATATATATAATAAATAAATGCAACTCTACAGCTGTATGTACTTGTAATTAGTGTGAGCCCGGCTCGTGTTTTTCTCTTCAACGAGCAGGCTGGTCTCATCTCGATTTTCATAGCATAGCATGTTGTAGGATGGCAAGGGTCCAGAAAATTAAGCAATTTGCTGTTTCAAAGTTGTCCATTTCACTTGTACTTTTGTTGTATTTAAGGATGGACTTGAACATATTTTGCAAGTGACTGTAGTACCAATTAAATTTTTGGTGAAACTTCCTCATGCCTGTGTCCGAGTACAGGTCATATAGTGATGTGTCACCCGATCATAAAGCGACACAAGTGTTGTGACTTTTGTTGCGTTTTGTGATATGAATAAAAAGTTTACGTTATCACACGGTTGTTCCCTGCATATGATTGGACATAACATTAAACCATGCTTGGATGAGTCTAGTGTAGGAGAACTAGCACAGAACTCTGACTTCAACCACATCAAACACTTTGACGGGACAACCAGACCAGAGATAATGTCACACTCCACAAACACACGACAATCAAGTGTTCCCCAGCAGTGTGGAATCTGTGATATCTGCAAAGCGGGGCCAGAATCATCTCGACCACTTTTGGTTCCTTCTTTGGCAGTTGTCCTGATGTTCTGTCTTTCAAGTGGTAAAAAGCCAGTAAAAGCTTGAAAATATGGAGACATTTCTCCCAAAACAGATTGCAAAGCATGAGCAAATTTTTCCGGGGGATTTGATTGTGGGCTCTCCCAGATGATGATGGTGATGATGATGTCGATGTCTCATGTCGGGACAATTCAAGCAGCCCTGCCTCGGCTCAACCCAACTGTAAATTAGAGTGCTGATAATGAGCTGCAGGATCAAGTCAATGATGGATGCATCTTGCAGGGGAAAAAGAAACCATGTGAAGAGTACCACAGGATTACTTTTATGACACATAATATCAATTGATTCAGGCCTGTCGGGGAGGGAAGGCGTGTGTCAAGGTCGTAAAAACTGCACCACGTCCTGGATAAAATATAAGTAAAATATAAGTCAAGTTATCTTTGGCAGAGGTCAATAAAAGAAGCAGATTTGAAAAGGAGGATGACCGGATATTGTCTACTTTGTCGATTCTCTCACTCACTCACAAGCGCTGCACGATATAACATTATAATTTAGCCCCAGATGACAAGGGCGACCACATTAAGATTTTGAACGACTTAGAACACATGTGACCACACATAAATACTGGTGAATGACATCTATATAATCACTACTTACAGTCCTACTAATGCCTCGGCTAAAAAACAAACCAAAATGGAAGCCAGTGGCCCTTGGCAAATGCACATTTAATGGTCAGTTAATTAATGACGCCATTGTTTTGACAATTAAAAAGAAGGACAATGGGCAAGATCTCTGGGAGGACTGATGTCGGGAAACAAAATGAAGAAACCCTGGATGGCAGTGTCTGTTGCTTCCAGCACAAGGTCTTGGGGATGTCCTAATCACTTGATTTTGACCATGTGCCGCTAATGAGTCCTAATCCGGAACCTCAGCAAAATATAAAGACAAAAAGGGACCATACTGAAAAGTCTCAACTGTATTCAACTTTATTTATTTGAAAAGATGTATCACAACATGATATGTTTTCATATGGATATAAGTCTCATCCAGCAGTGTGTAATATAAAACAAATCAATTTATATTTCATTTAGCAAAATCTTTGTAGCCCAGTATTATTTTGTTGCTTCATGACCTTTAAAACTTAAGAAAAAAAAAAAAAAATCTGATCTTTTGCTCCTGATACTGATGAGAAGAACATTACGCAATTGAATTTGGACAACCCAGGACATTATTATTTCACAATACCAAATAGCTAGATCTCTCCCACGTATGTGATCAAATTATACACGTGTGTGATATCCATCAGTGGAGAAATAAGGTCAAATTGTGAATTTGTTGCTTTGAGAGAGTGAATTTTCAAATCAAGCTAATGTATACAAAGCATAGGAACACTTACTGGACACATTATTTGGTACACCTGCACAATATAAAAAGTAAAAGTTATTTTGGTGTTCATTTATAATACCTCATGTGGTCACGTTAGGCTACAGCCTGGTTCACACGGCAGGATAATCGGCCCAATTTTAGCCCCGAATCTCCACTCCCGACAATCATAGTCGGGGCCGACTCTTGTAATGGCTCCAAAGATAATCTTATCAGATAATCCTGCCGTGTGTGGTGTGCTCAGACTGATCTCGGCCGCTCGGAAAGGATGTCCGACGTCAAATCGGGGCTATTCAACACGCTGGATTTGTTTTGGCAGGACTTCGCACTGTGTGGTGTGCCCACAAGCGTGCACGGAGCCGGGTGACAGTGACGTGTAGCCAATCAGAAAGCGAGATGGCGGTACGGCGCGGTGGAAATCCAAAATCAAAAGTCATGGCGCAGCAGAGCCCAACGTCTTTTCTTTTTGTGTCACTTGTATCCCCTAAAAATAATTCACAAACCAGTGCCACCTTCAAGACACGAACTGAGATCCATCCTGCCTCTTAATCCGCCATGTTTGTTTACTCCGAAGTATCGTTTTATCTCGAGGGCTTTTGCGAGATTTTCCGTCTGACGTGATAATATCTTTGAATGAATGTGGTTTGTGTGTGGTGTGTTGATCTTGTCGTGAGACTGCACACCACACAGTTCAAAACTTTTATATCTGTGTTTTTTTCACGTCCCGTGTGGGGTCTCTCAGAGTTTGGAAATCGGCCGACAATTTCAAAATCTTGCCGTGTGAACCAGGCTTTACATACTACTACAGTGCACATTGTGTTTAGGTGTACCTAATTGTTTGGCCAATCTTTACATACACGTAGACGTTGGGAACAATTCAGATTTGAGTGGACAGGACAAAATGTGTTAATGGACATTGATGCACACATCTTGGCACAATTGGAAGTCCACGGGTGCGGGGGAAACATATTAACAAAAAGATATATACGAATTTGAGCAGGGCCAACAGGCTCTCCCTGAAGGTTCGAGTTGAGTGCTCTACAAATTACAAGTTGACAGGTTAAATTATCCCCTGTATGTTTGGTACAATGTATGTACATGTTGGCGTCTGCTAAAGCAACTGCCTCCAGACAACTTTTCTGAATGAGGTATGTATATGTCAACCAACATCTCACTCTGGGGGGAAAAAAGTCAAAGAGAGGAAACACCATAAAAGCTCCTTTGAGCTTCACTGACAGTAGCTTCCCCGCTACCTTCTTCACGTCTGTCACATCATGTCCCTGATACGACGCTGGCGCATCTCTAACAGATGCCCCCCTATTTGAGTTGTAACCGGGGGGGGGGGGGGGGGGCGATGGTGTAAAATGAGACGATGACTAATTGGTTCATAACCTGTAATTGGGAGCATGTAATTGGAGTGGACCTCTGGATGCCAGGTGCACCTTTAGGAGCTGGGGCAGTGGTTTGCCCTTTGACTGGCTAGCAAGGCGTGTGTTGGGGAGGCTAAACGTGCGCAAAGTAGGGTGGGTAATGTTAAACGTGGGCGGGAAAACAATGCTCCTATGCAGAAGGCCCCCAAACAATAGAGCTTGGGTGTGGTGTGTGTTGATTAGGTCATTAAAAGCACACGCAAGCCAGTTGCAAAGCGTTGAAACCCCATCTGACTCCACCAAGCCGCATTAAAAGGAACTAGACAAGATAAACAAATAAAATCAGTCAAAGAACACGTCATACACACTCATTTGCTAAGATTAGGAACAATTGTACAACTTAATGGTATCTAGCAAAACAAGTATGACCTTTACACAGATAATGCTCAGTTCTCATTGCTACTGTCAGAAAGGTATTCATTTAAAGGCCTTGTAAAGTGAAAAGAAATACTTAAGCCTTCTAAATTTGATACATACAGAAATAAGTGTTGTTTACAAAACAACTACATTATTTTAAAAATAAAAATAAAAATCAATATTTTGTTTATGCTCTCAAATGCTTAGGGCAGGTAAAACACCACCCACTCTTCTGCTTGGACCTCTTTTTTATCCCGAGGCATCTGTACATTTTTGAGCTGCAGGACAGTAGCTTTCCACACTAGAACGAGAGGCGCTAGTCACCAGCTAGCTTGGGAACTAACAGTCTCGGGCCTTGTAATTAACTGGCAATTGCAACGGATAACTGATGCAAACAAAAGCACTCAAGTTCTTATATATTTGGAGATGGGCAACTCATGCTGGATGCCCAAGTGTGTTGCTGTTTTCACCACACCCCACTCCAAAACAAAAACAAAAAACATGAAAACTGTAATGTTGAAAAAACTGCTTAATATTATATCCCCACAATGCAGTACTGCATAGATCTCAGTCTTTGCAGGTTTTCAGCAATTATCTTCCAACATGTATAATTTATTGACAAACAAATCTTTGACTTAGTCTTAAACAATCTTTATTACTGCTGTTGTGCTTTTCACCATGCATCTGTAACTAATGTTGAGGGCCAAGCAGCTTCAAGTCCACTTGCATAATCCGCCGGCGGGGGTAAGAAATGTGCAGCTCAACATTTTCTCATGGTTCAGACGATGGGTCAATGTGATCAATATGTTCACGACCCACCTAGCCAATACTACACGATAGCCAATCAATGTAATGGAGGCTGAGTGTTAATTGGTACAGAGTGAGAGGAAGGTGGGTGATGAAACAATTGGTATGTTTTTTGCAGAAGTATCAAAAATTAAGTATAGTGTCAAAGTGAACGCGTTACCAGTGTGTTTGTTGAACGCTTGTCTTCGCGATGAATGTAAACAATGGCAACAAGGGGATGGCATGTGTATGTTTTGTGGTAGTACAGGGACGGGGTTATTTGTGAGAACACCTGTTTTTCCACCTATCACCATATGATTTTCAGTAATTAGCCAGAAAACCTGCACTTGCATGGGTTCAGTCTTGCACTACCTTCTTAGGGCACGCATCGAAGGATTAATAAAACAACAAATATGTCATCTGTAAAGTCAGAGCACACAATTCTTTGATTTGTAACAAACACAAGATCACCTGAACATTGAGAGCAGTCTCTGAACATGTTAAATGGGAGTTCTGCAAAAATAAATCAGGTCAGGATAACTCTAATATTTATATTTCAAAATACATTTTAGTTGAAAGGTTTTTTTTCTCCATATGTCTGTGTAGAAGGTCAGCCATCCATGTCACTGTAGCCCACAATGTTTGAATGGAGGCAACTGAACCGTTTTTGTTTATTCAAGACGTTTAACCTTGACTCCTAAAGTTGTTTTCAGTTCTTTTTAGGTGTGGAGTCTCCCTTCTTAGAGTTTACCTTGGTTTTGGTTTATCCGTTCTTCAAGAGTTGTATTTAATGTTGACTGTTTCAGTGACATTAAACTTACTGGACTAGACTGATACTGTGCTAAGAAAGGATACAAACTCATCATTACAAAAAAACAAAACAAAAATGTTGATTGCACACAGAGACCACAATAATTACTCCAACCGCACACGTTAAGCTTGGTATGTCTCTAATGTAGATCCATTTCCAGCATAAAATATTGTGACTCTCCCCCATTGTCACATTTCCTTTTTATCAGACAGGAAACAAAAGCTAAATTGGGTGATGGATAATAAATCTGCATGCTTGAGTACAAATATTCCATAGGTGGAGTTGCTTGGATGGGATGTACTGTTAAACACAAAATATTTAGCCATCCTTTTCTATTAAAGGAAACAGCAGGACATATTCGCTGACAAAATGAGAAAATTAAACAAAGCCAATGAGTGAAGAGAGCGAGTGGGGGACACATCTCAGAATAAACTGTTTACCAAACCTGGTGAGTGCTTTGAGTTTTTTTTTTTTTTTTTTTTTTCATTTTTTTTGCGTGTGCGATGAGAGGCTGCAGCTGACAACGAAAGATATGTAGAGCAAAAGAAAAAAGCGTCTGGCAGATATTCTGTCAGTTAAGTGGAAGTGGGAATTCATGGTAGCGGAAACAGCCTTTAGTCTAGTGGAGGCCCATGCGAAGCCTGCTGTCTTGTCCTGTGTTTACAGGCCTCTAGATGAGTCAGTGTGGCTTTGGATGCAGAACAACGGCATCCTGCATGTTTTTAAATGAAACATGGTCACCCGCACTGCCTTTATTTCAATATACTGCCAGTAAATCATTGCAATGTTGCATAAAAACTATTACTCCAATTCCCTATGAATCTCATATTCAGCGTGTTACCAAGAAGTGAGGATATATGATGGAAATATATTGATCCCTGGCTTATTTGCTGTAATTTGAAGAAGATTAATAAGCATTTCGCCATTGGTCCATCCTGCTGACACACTGAATACCGGTGAATCTAGAAGAAGGCTTGAAATCGGGACACACTTTGTCCAAAAAAGCTCCCCCCGGGACCGTGGAATACCCCTAGCCTCTAAATTACCTTAGCTGACACCTTTGGTCCATTTCTGCTCTGTACTCAGGCCACTGGCTGAGCAGGTCAAGACCTCCCCTATTAGCGAACAGGCCAAAGTCACATAACTCTTTACCTAAGGTGAGGGTCAGTGTGATGCTCTGTCTTGCCAGGGTCAACCAGAGGTTCCTGGCCACTGAGGTTCATGGCAATACAATAAAGCAATCAATCTGGGCGCTGGGCCCTCGTCAATAATATACTCCAAGACTGAGGAGGGTCACCACCTGTTCCCTGGCCTCTCCTTGGACTGTCCTGGCCTCCTGAAGTGCTTGTGTCTTGGATTTCACTGTCACTGTCCTGAAGGGGAAAACTGGCGGGTGTAATCAAGCTGTGACAAGATGGCCAATTCGAGACAAGGGAATAGCTGGAAAGTTATTTGAAGAGGAAGATTATACTATCATCCTGTGGTGGTTAAAAAATACAAACTAAAGAAAAATAAACAACCAATAATATGCGCTATGTTGGACTCATTATTCTTGAAACCGCTATCCTCCTTTCTTGAAGATATTGTCCCTACTCTTGCTTCGCTCATATGCTTACCATGAATGGAAGATAGACAGCATTGTTGGCGGCTGCCAAGATGAGGCAGCAGTTAATTCTTGGCTGTCCTCCCTCCCCTGCTTAAAAGACAGGTATAGAGTTTCTTGCAGCTCCAGCTGGCTGGATACGATGAAGATGTGAGTGCACAGTTTCAAGCAGGTGATCTAACCTCTCGTTCCTTCCCTTACAACCCAAACAGGCCATCCAACAGTAGCAAAACTGACAATTTTTCAACGTCATTTTTTTTTAACCACAACTTGCTTGATTTTTAGTTAAACCAACCCTGATGTCTCAAAAATTTACCGTCTGGCAGTCCCAGCTTCCTGGCTGGCAAGATGCAACAATGACAACCAACAACAACAACAAGAACAACAACAAAACAGAAGCATAGAATCTCGTTAATCAAACCTCAACTCAGTTTTATTTCGAGAGCACTTTTAAAAACAACTAGAGCTGAAAAACGGTGCTATACACACAAAAAAAAAACAACATAATTGAATATAGCATACAATACATTAAAAATAACATTGAATTAAGGGCGTTTTAAAGTGCGCTTTAAAAATGGACAGTGAAGGGGGTTGTCTTAAGTGCAAAAGAAGTTAATTCCGTAGTTTGCGTAATACACTGCTGTGTTGGCGTGCGCGAGTGTGGAGGAAAGAGGGGGAGAACCCGAATGCAGGGAAGCTGAAGTCATTTTAAAAGGTATTTAATGACAAAAAATAAGGCAAAAACAAGGTTCATCTGAACAAAAGAAATCAAAATCCAAAATTCGAAGGTCCAACAAATCAAAATTCAAAGTATCAAATAAACACAAGGAAACAAAAACACTCACTACTACATGAAACATGTCATGACTAGAGTTACATGACACTTGACAGTAACAACAATGAACAGACACAGGCTAGAAAAAAAGCAGGGAACTAAATACAAGCAAACTGACGAGACATGAGTCACACCTGGACAAGACATGAGTGACAGGAGGGACATGATTGGTCTACACAAGGAACAGGGGTAACCAGAACAGGTGGATACGAAATCCTAACGAGAAAGACAAGACATGAACATGCAACACAAAAACGAAATGCCATCTCAACAACCCAAATGCATTTTTACCATTTAGCATAAAATTATCTCATCACTGTCCTCACCAATGATTTTAACACTTATGAAAAAATATGGCCAAGCTGTCATACGCTTCCAAACGTTTTTGTACCACATATCATGTTCAGAGTCGTGGGGACTGCAAGCGAATGGCAGACTACGCTCTGGATTGGTCACTAGCCAATCACAGGGGCACACAGACTGACAGTCACTAACCCCAAATCCATCCCACGCTGGTTGTGCCATGGTTAGCCATGTGTACCACGACACCACCAATTACATTGTTCATCCCACGCCAAGTACTTGGCAGTCTAACCCTGAACTTAACGGTCATGTTAGCCAGCATCAATTATTTGTGGAAAAGGCAACAGAAACATTGACAATGGCACACGAGACAAAGTGAATTCAATTTTTCAGATAGTAGGGAAGTTAACAAAACAGTAAGTTTAAATATTGTTTTCCCAAAGGAGACACACACATACACAACATATCTACTGTATACCCAAATGCTGACAACAGAGTTTTTGGAAAGCCGGTCCAAAAAAATCGGTTGACCTAAAAGTAGTCTGAGTATTGACAAAGGGCCAAAAGGCACACAGAATATTACATGTTTTGAACAATACCCATTTTTGTGTGGGCACGACCTAAAAAAAATAGCAAAAACTGGAAATGATGAATTCACTGTAAGCGTGCAGAGAAGCCGTTCAGTAATGCAACATTTTGTTTCTCCAGCTCAACTTTTTTCTCTCCTCCTAAAGCTCCCTCCTGACAACATGGCATGTCATTAAGAAGCTCAATCTGCATGCTATTTGCATACATCTGTTGGATTTTATTGATTGCTTCTCCATCTTTAAGATTCATGGAACATAATTAATGACAACCCCTCTGGTGCCACACCCGAGGGACAGCTAATTCCACTGCACACCAAGGGGATTTCATCAGAGGGCACAAGTGGCCTTGTCACAGTGGGCACCGGGCCAGTTTCATTCCCGGTCCCTTCGCTGCCTCTGGCTCTCCTTGGTCTCAGCCAGCTCCCCTAACAAGGAGAGCCCTTCCTGGGCCACGTTAACTAAAAGGACAATTATCCTGAGAACAATGATGCTTTTCACAGGGGCTGTGTTGTCATTAATGCAATGGATCGGGTTACAGTAAGCAGCTTGACCTAATTAAGGTCCGCTATCTGTGGCGTCTCATTGTTTTGCCCCAAAATTGAGACTTTTCTTTTCCTTTAAATGAATAGGCATGTTGTCCTTGCCCTTAATAATTTGGCAATGTGTTTTCACATGACATAAAATGCGTCATTCAATATTTTATGCAACTTTTGTCACAACCAAAGATTTCAATGTTCTAATTATGCTATTAAAAGCGAAATAATTGGATTTGTTTCTGAAGCATACTTGGCTGCCCACTATGGCTGAGCAGCTTGGATGAAGTCTCTCCACCTCCTCCACTGTTGAACATCGGAAAAGTACAATTATGAGCTAAAGTATTAAGTCACACCTTTTAATCAGTGGAATATTCAATCAGCGGTTGGGTGGTACTTGCTGAAGCTTAATATGTTAGCATAAGATAATTGTTCAATCATATGATTGCCGCAGAGTGATGGTGATTGTCTGGGAAGGCCCATTTCTATTCTAGCAAAACAGTGCATGTGCAAAAAAAGTGTGTTCGATAAAGGCATGGTGCGGAAGAATTAACTACAGCTCCAAACACCTGTGATTATGAACAAGGTCCTCTTTGAAGTCAAACAATTCTATCATCCTGCCAAGTAGGTTTAATTGCCAGGCGTCCCAATACTTATTTTCTTCCCAATTGCCTGCACTGGGAAAGACTGTTTTTCAATGACAGTAATGACAAATACATGACTTTTTCTTTCCTGCTGACTTTTTGGGGGCATTTAGTCACTAGTCACTCGCCACTGACTAACAACACTGGGAAAACTGAATGAATAACAGACCAGCCAACGTGTGTGTGCTTGAATTGTGTTGGAAGCAAGAGAGAGAGGGTTCCAGACTCTGCCCATCAGCATGGCCTCTGAAGAGGAATGGCGCTGAATGTTAAGATGAAGCATAAAATCATCCAACGCCATTAGACAGCCCTAATGAAACATTTCTGCTGTCTCAGGACTCCAAGACAATAACAGGCAGTAGTGCAGCCAATCGTATGGAATCTGGAGTCATAAAAAGCCACCTTGAAAGTCTGTTTATTTTCGGCATCTAAGAGGTGTGTGGTGGTTCACTAGCTGGGAGGGTAAAAACATGTGCAAACAAAGACGCACAAGTGCAGGGGATCTGGTTTGGCAAGTATATATGTATATATAAATATATAGATGGCCTTACTTGTGGGGCATTGTGATTGTGACTGAAATGTCAACAAAGGGCGAGTTCAGGGAGAGGACGGGTATGTGAGCATGAGGGTTGATCCCGTGTGCTACTCAAGCTTTATAAAAACGTCTGAAATACTCACGTTCCTCACAAAGGCACAATAACCAAACAAAAAGAAACAAAAGGTAAGTAAGTGAAACTCTCGGCTAAATGATGATTTAGCTCCTGCCCATGATGCCCATGTCTGGGGTCACGGTGACCCCATCATGACTGCTCTTTGCATCAACAGCTACACTGCCTCTTCCATTTACTCTGCTTTTAGCTTCTCAACAAGAGAAATGTACTGTTTTAAGTAATCCTTGTTTGTACTGACCATAATTGATTGGGTAATCCTGGTTTAACATGCACTAAAGCCAGTGCTTAAGAATCTATTAAGAGGGCTAGCAGCTTAAAGAGGAAGGATCTATCTAACGTTGACTGCTGGATCTCTGTTTTAGTGCTCAGATGTTGGAAAGTTGGAAGTGGGCCGCTTGCCACTGATCCAAAATAGGTCACGTTTCCAGGTCATGTGACCACCAGTTCTGCCTTTTGATTGTCCCCCTTGCTCAGTTTCAGTCTATCTGTCTGCTGGCACAATGATACATACATCCGTATGCCAAGGTTTATCTCCAGGTCTCTATCTGCAAATCTCTTGGAATTCTTCCATCTAGCTGCAGACACATTCCTGGTGGAGTTTGGGCCGGCTTCTACCTAGAGCCACAGGCACCCGAGTCTGCGTCAACTTGACATGACACATGCCACGCCGCACGCCCGTCACTGTGACAGCCCTGTCATAATCAACACAAATCTCTCAGCGTCAGCATGAGCAGTGAAGGTATTATGTGGCATGGCTTGGAGAGAAGGGGAAAGGCAGACGCACTAAGTACAGGTCACTGTGCTGTCGTCTCGCTGGCTGTGGGCTGAATGTGCACACGAGACATGCAGGCTCGCAGTGGGCTAATTCCTGCTGCTCCTCCTCCTGCAAGGCCACTACTGTGGTTTATGCGTGACGTGGGAGTGGGTGCCCAGGTCTCGCGCTTGCTCACACACATACGAAAGACGAGTAGAAGAATAATCCCCAGCAAGACCTTTACCCTAATGGGGCCCACTACTGTAATTACAAGGCACACATTTCAGATCAGGCACTTAAGTAGCCAGCGGAGAGTGCGCCGAAAACAAAAAGCTCTGTAATTATCGTCTGCCTCCTCTGTCCCCCATCGCAACTTCGGTTACCTGTCATGCTGCTATTTTGTCGGGGAGTTCGTTGCTGCCTGGATTCAGCCTAATCCATGGCTGGAAGCAGCCCTGCCAGTGCGCCTGCCTGTGCAGGATGCACATTTCTACTTGCAGGGGCGAGTGACGACATGGCACACAAAGATAGAGGAAACCTGAGTCCTTGCGAGCACATGAATGCATTTTTTTTTTTTTTTTTTTTTACAAGAGAAGGGAGGATAAGGAGAAGGAGGGGGGTGCTCAGTTTGCTCCAGACAAAAGATCCATTGTGCAGTGAAACTTTATATACATATTAGAAACTTGACACCCATAGCCTCCGAAAGTAGGATTCTTGTAACTGTGAACAAGATAATATTACCTATTCTTTTCTTCGGTCCAAAACAAAAAGCAAAGCTTTCAAGCCTATTTTTATTTTTTTTTTTTTTTTTTTAAAGCAAGGCTCCGATTGTTCGTGATGGACTCTTTGTTTTTGTGCACGGTCATCTAATATCAGTGATAAGAGAGCTGTGGTCTCCAGGCAGTTTTGTGGCCCATTAGGTAACACATTCCCTGGCTCCGCGGAGCAAGGCGCGACACACAACTTGTCGACAGAGATTTGGACTCGTTCTCTTTCACTACCTTACCCCCCCCCAACTCTCAGGTGTTCTAAAAGGAATGTTGAGTCCAAAACTACACTCGCTCTCTCACCCTCTTCAGCCCGGAATGTATTCAAGCTTCTCGGACTCTTTGCAAACAAGATCAACTTGTTTCTCTTAATGCTCCTTTTATGGCTGTAGTCCCCACCTCTTAATTGTGACCATGCAGAAAAAAAGTTAATGGAGTGTATTGTGAGTGAGCCACGGAAAGCAAACACATACATATGATACAATGCTTCCTTTCATTTCATTTTGGAGTTGTTGTCACCTGAGGTGCATCTGAATGTTACTTTACAGAAAGAACCATAATATAATATCCATAATCTTGCAAGTTGCATCATGAGCATTTAGACATGTTATTAAGGCCGGACAAGCATGTAGGCAGAGGGGCAGCTGGAGGCTTATAATAATGACTTGAAAAACTATAATTATCTCGTGTTGTTTTTTTTTTTCTTTTTTTTTTTCTAAGACAAGTAATTTATGGCTGTACGAGTTAATCAAACAAAATTTGGATTTTCTCTTGCAGGTGTCACGGTGCCAAGACATATTAAAATGTACAAATACATTTACTGTATACTTAATAGCGGTCGAATGACTCAAGACTCTTTTGTGGTCGACTATAATGAGATGAAAGCCCCGTCAAAGTTGATTAATGAATGACATCCTTCAAAAAGAAAATCTTTACAGCACAGCGGTACCCAATCTTTTGTGCACCATGGGCAGGTTTCATGTAAAGACGTAGTTTGACGAGCAGGCATAGGAACAAATAAAACGAAAAGATTTAAAATACAATTCACCATTAACTACAGTAACTGTAGTTGTTGTAATTAGTGGAAGCCCTACGCATGTTTCTCTTCAACACAATGGCCAGTCTCATCTTATTAGAGAGGACTTTTGACTCAATACTTGGACTACCTAGACGTGAACGTGCTCTGCAAAATAGCCAATTGGAAGATGACATGCAAGAAATTAGATTATAGAGATAGATTAGCCCATTTTAAGCGTTAAACATCGATGCGGAGTAGTAAAGTCAACTAGCCAACTAGTCGACTCCTGGTTTCGACCCCTATCATCTACTGTTTCTGGAATATTTTCAGGGTACATACAGCACTATTAAAAAGAATACTTTGTTTTAATTACATTTTTCACATCATTTGTTTTGACATAGTAAAACAGTAAATAGTACATGTACAGTATTACCCCCCAAAAAAATTGTTTTGAAGGAAGAACTAGATAAATCCCTCACCCCACTGAGGGTCGGACATTTGCGAGTGTTAGCGAAGGTAGCAAAATGAGCGTTTACGTCAGGGTTTGTTCAAGGTTTGTTTGTCGCCACACGTTCTCCACACATTCGCTAACACTTTTGACGTATTTTCTTGTCGTAAGGAAACTTGGAACATGTTCAAAAATTCCTTGCGACAAGAAAAGCAGAGGCGAATGTCTGTAGCTTAAAGGTGCTGATACAGGAGTTTGTTCATCAATAGAAACCTCAGAGGACTCTCATCTCATTATCCTACATTTACCAGGAAGTAGTTTCCTAACTAACAAAGATTTGGACAAACAACACACAATTTGTAAACTTTTGTAAACAGTTCCACCTTGGCAGAGGTCGATGAACAATGTAATGGCGTCCTAATACTTTTGCGCAGTATGTGTCTTTCCTAAAAGCAACCAATGAAAACACATCAACTCAATAAAAGGGCAGTAAGCCCTCTCCTTTATAATAATAGACAACAAACATAGGCGTGGGGTGACTAATCCTGGTGCTTTCCATTTTGGTTCTGGCTGAATCTTTCTATCACAAAGACATTCAGTGAGTGTTTGGATAGCAGACAACTTCCATTTTTACAAGTTCTATTAATGTGGGCTTGAGGTGGATGATTCATGGAGAACAAGACCTGGAATTTGTCAGCACAAATTCTTCCATGATACAGAGGTTAACTTTTTCCACTGATCTGGAGGTAGCTAATAACAGCTACGACCAGTACATATTAGGCTGATTTAAATGTTTATCATGCACTGGTGAACTGAGCGTTATGATTATCCGCGTGCCAGGAAAAAGAAATATAACAGCGCAGGTTTGGGCGGAGAACAAACCACTCGTATGATTTGTGGGTCTCAGCGGTTCTGCATGTGGAACCATTACATGACATTGAGTTAAATGATGAAACAGGGGTCTAACGGGAAGGAGCGGACGTGACTGCCCTAGACCAACAGAAGATCATATTCGTATCATCCAAAATGAACAGAATTTTGTCTGTCTAGGCTTTTATTACATTTGTGTTTGGACTGGCCGCTGTGGCATTGTCACAGTGTAGCTGAAGGAAGTGGCAAGCATGAGTTGGTGTGATCTTAAAAGCCTTTAGAGAGCAAAGAGGGCTCTAAGTTAGTTTTAATAGGCACATTATTTCTCCCCCTAACACCCGCACAGGCTCCACTCAGAGCCAGTGGCTGTTTGAAGTTGGTAACAGCTGTAGTGTTCCAGCCTTTATTTAGAGGTCAACACACTGACTTCACTTAAAAGCAGAGTAGGACTGAAGGAGAGAAAGAGAGAGGGAAAAAAAAGAAGACAAAGAGTGGGTGGAGAAATAAAGAGGGAGACGGAGGGAGAGGTGAAAGAATGAGTAAAGAAAAAAAAAAAGAGAGTTACTAGTGCAGCCAGGGATTAGCGCATGGAGAGGTTAAAAGTTTGTAGTGTTGCATCTGGCCTCCTGCCTGCTCTGTTGTTTATTGCCGCGGGCCTGAAGATCTTCTGCCAACATTAACCACACCTGAACCACTAGACAACACACACACAAACACACTTGGACAAAACAGGAAGAGGCAAATGCAGAGCCTGCTTTGGCAGGAAATATCCAGTTAGTCAAGTCTCCTCGTGCTACCAAATTGTGCGCAAACTTTGTGTGTGAATTCTCATTTGGTACTCTGTCACGTGGTACTATAAAATTGCACTTTTTTCAATTCAGACTCTGCACCCTGAGGAAGACTGAAATTTGCGAAAAAAAAAAATTACAGTTGACAACTCTTCGCTACACATCAAGCAATTCATCACCACACATCTTACCGAGGATCTGCAATGGAAAAACTGCGACCCTGGATCATTTTTTGAGGCTCCACATACAGTAAAATGCACTGTACTGAATTATTCATTATTGAACAATAAAAACATGGTGTGAGTGTCAAGGAAGAAGCGATGACCACAAAGAAGAAAAAACGGGTGAAAATAAAGACAGAGCATGGATATTTTGAGACATTTTTACTGTTAGCAAAGATTGAGCGCCCCATTCGCTGACATTTTGGTTATAGATCTGTTTTCCAGCCATAGGTACCCGACCTGTCGTTCGAATTTAGCTGGGTTAATCTTTCAGCTCATCCACAACCCAAGCACTACACAAAAGTGATGGATGGATAGTTTAGTTATACATAAATTGACTTCTAAAGGATTTGGGATGACGACATTTATGAGTTTGAATGAAGTATGCATCCATCCATACATCCATACATCCATTTTCACTTTAAATCGTACGTTACGGAAATGACAGCTGTAAAATTAGATCAATTTGCAAGTGAACCAAAATCAAAGTACAGCTTGTGCTCGACTTTGGGGGTATACTTAAGTTCTGTGCTCTCAAAATGTGAGGTTGTTTTTTTTTTTCAGAACTGAGGAGTAGGGAACAAAGAATCTTGAAAGTGTGCTGCACTTCAAGAGCTTTTGAATTGACCTTGCATATGACGTAATTTGCCTTCACATGTAGCCTACAAAAGATGCCACACATTAGTTGGGACAAGTGTTTCCTCTTAAACCTACACAAGAAGTTCAGTGAAGTCAAGGCACATGGGAGTTGTCAAACTTCATATGGAAGTCGTATGTGCCAGCAGGCAGCAATATATCACAGGCTGGGCCAGAGGGACACACAGAGTCACTGTGGGCAGAAAAATCACACACACAATGAAGAATGTTCAGATGCCACCCACAACAGTTCCGGGGGACAGATCGTTCTCTGTTCAACTCATGTCCTTTTGCTGGAAATTCCCTTAATGACATGCCAGCTTATACGGTGTACATACCGAGAGGAGCATGCAAATAGTCACATAATAAATGGTGAGGGCACATAAGGCCAGCGAAAAGAAGGGGAGAGGACATTTAAAAGATGTCGAGAAAATAGGTTCTGGGTATTCCCTCGGCCCCAGGCTGTTTAGCCAATAGGCAGAAGGCACTCGTATAACACCCACCCTCCCTTGCCCCGGTCCTCTGAACTTGGAGTGGCCAGTGCTGGAATGTTGAAGCCAGTTATGTTCACATGCACATCAAAAGTGATTAAGTACAAGCCGTGTGGATTAAGATGAGTCCGTAGACCTTCACATCTCTAGTTAACCTCCCCAAAGCACTTGGCTTCCTCCTGCCACAACAGTATCCAAGTTCATCTTGGCCCCGACACTGGCTCCTCCTTTGCTTGTGGAAGTAATACCAGATTACAGAGCAACTGTTGTTAAATGTTGATATAATGTGTTTTTCTTCTTCTTTTTTCCCCTCCACTCTCTTTGTTTGGACAGCTGCACCGTAGCAGCGGGACATCTAGCGCCGCCGCTTACTTTCAGCAGAACTGACATTTCACTTCAGTACAACTTACACTGCAGTTATGAAAAGGGAGCTCCTACCGGTCACAATATCCGATCAAAGAAATGGTTGATGTGGTAGTTATTCACCATTCCCTTTATTTCTACCGCTTGTCTTTGTTGAAGCCCAGATGTGTCAGGATTGGCACACTCCAATTCGCTGTGTGGGTTAGCTAATCCGTCTGTGACTCAGGTATATGGGACAAGTCCAGACAGGATACACACAACACTAACACACAGATATGCACGGTCCACACTAAGGGGGTATGTCCACATGGCAGTTTCTGAAAACAAAGGACAAAAGGAGAATGTGAACCCAAAAAATATCTTAATATGAGTAGAACCAGCATCTCTAGGTGCGCTACTAGAGTTGGAAGAGAATCAAAGATCACCTTCGCAGAGGTTTAAATAGCCCTTCAACATTTGAACTGAAACCCTCATCCTGACTCACATGCACCATGTGTGAGTGTGTACATGCGGCGACTCTTTTGCAGCTTGGAAGCTGTCCCAGGATTCAGATGGGCTCTGTCAACACAGAGATTCCAGAGAGGAAGCAGGATTTTACGGCAGCGGCAGACTGCGCACTCAGCCAGGACCTGCAAAGACCAGGAGCCAGAAGAAGACAACCTGCTCCACATCAGCACACCCGTCCAAGCGTCAAGTTTGAGCCTCGTGGCTCAATGAGTGTTAGTAGCAGCAGCGAGCCACATGCTTCCTTCCTTGCTTCCTTCCTTTTTCCACCTGCCACCGTCAAGAAGCAAATAGCTATTGGCTGCTCAATAACGTGGCTCTAGTGCATTGGCGTAAGCACCCCCTCTCTCTTATACACACACACACAAACGCACTCTCCCCGCCTTGACAAGGTTGTATTGACAGAGCAGTTACACACGAACCCATTGGGGGAGATCCTCCACAATTGTGCCCCAGGCAGCTGATAAATGGAACTCATAGAGTACCTGTAAGCATGATCTCCTGCGCATGGACGCGCAAAAGTGCATTTGTGTGTACACACAGCTCAATATTACTGTACTAATGCAGACATAAGTGAGGTGGGGGGAGGAGAGGGGCTTTAGGATATATAATGCAATAAAGCCATGAAGCTGAAGGGAGGAGAAGAAGAAAACCAAAAAAGTGGGCTACAGCAGTTGAGGCCACCTTCTGTGTGTTTGGCTCAACGCGGATGTTGTCAGACAACAGCTGAAAGCTGTCGAGGCATGTAGCGCCTTAGGTGGAACTAAAGCAACGTCCTGACCAAGTAGCACAGTTTACGTCACGTCACCGCATTGCGATTGGGAAACCCTGATATGACTGTGGCCGGCTGGCAATCGTAGTGTGACATCTCACCAGCATTACCTGTGTAACCTGCTAATGAATTCAAAGAGAAATGTGAAAAGAAAACAAAGGAGGACAATGACATGAATCAATCATTGTATTGTGTTGTATTTTCTTTCCTCTTGGCATGTGTCTGTTTATTACAAGATGTGAACAAGGTGCTTCTCCATTCTTCCAGTCTATTCATGATGTTGAAATGAAGTGACAGGTTTTAGCTGATCAATCAACAGCCTGCATTCTGCCTTTAGGTACAGTACCATTCTATTACTTTGTACATAATCCAACAGCAGCATACTAAAAAGCAGCATGGTATGAAGTATGCCATTGCAAACAATTTGCAAACATCCATATTAAAAAGTGTCGGTGTTGGGTTGTGGGGGCAGCAGTTGAAGTTGAGAAGCAACTCCCCCTGCCACTTCGTCCAACTCTTCCGGGATGATCCCAAGGCGTTCCGAGGCCAGTGTGCCCCGGGTCATCCCCGGGTTCTCTTCCCGGTTGGACGTAGAGCTGGACGATATGACGACATATACCGTAAAGACGATAGAAAAGTGTTACTTTTCCACTATCATGCCTATTGTCATTTGTCAGCTGCATTGTCGCCCTGCAGTAAACGTAATATGAACGTCAGAAAATGTTTGATTTGATGGGGCAAAAGCTTTCACTTCATTCTTCTACACAGCTGCCACCATCCATCTTTGAACAGCAAAATAGCAGACAGTTTGATAAGTGTCTGGAGAGAAAATTGTACAAAATAATGCTACACACACAGCTAGAGGAAATAATTGTTACGATTGTTACAGAGTCCCATACGCCAGCCGTGAGGAGTGGCCTAGAAGATTAAAAGTATATTAATATTGAGGATAAATGGTTCCAAAAATGGATGGACATAATATACTGAACACATCTAATATTACTAATGTGATTTGTTTTCACAATACAGTCCTCTGAGTTTTGATTTTTGACATTTTAGATCTGCACATGAAATGTTCTCAAAATTACATTACAGCAGAGATCAACTTATTATATTACTGCTTTTTAAAATCAATTTCTGCCAGAAAAAAAAAAAAAATCTTTTATGCCTCTTATTTAGATTGATATCTACATTTCAGCAAAAATATGTAGGCTACTTTGTTTCTCTTTACATGTCATCATTTAATATTGCAGCACCACTGGATGCATTTCTGATTTGATACAAGTCTTTCTGTTTGATGTCTTTTCAAAATAAAGTGAGAAAAGGTCATATAGTGTTGTATGTACTGTATTTATAATAGAATAACTGAAAATATATTGTGGTATTTCGTTATCCTTTTGTAAAAAAAAAGGGCCAATATTGTGATCTCCTTGCCCAGCTGTAGTTGAAACAGATGCCCAAGACGCATCATCTGGCTCGTCTTGACAATTTGACATTACAGTTAGAGAGAGAGAGAGAGAGAGAGAGAGAGAATTCATTGGTGCAAGTTTAGAATTAAGATCCCTGGTTTGCATACGTGATAATGTATTGTTGATAATACACAAACTTCTCATTTGGCAAGACTGAGAAGGAGAAGCATAAAGAATATCAGAAAAAATAGTTGCCACCCTGCCACATCCGCACAGGAACCAAAGTGGTTTTCTGTGAGGAGTCAGACCAGGTATTAGAGAAGGACCCTCCAACATGGGGGAGAAAAGTCTCTCTCTCTCTCTCTCTGTCTGTCGGAGCTGCCACTGATAAATAGCTTGAGGTGCAGCACTTGCTTTCACTTTGTGATATGATGTCAGTAACCTTCATTGATCTGCAAGCAGGCAGCGGGCCTTATCGCCTCCTCTGCCTCGTGATATACTGTGATCCAGGGCCCTGACTGCTTTTTAATACAGTGCACTTTAGGTAACGGTGTCACAGGCTAAACACCCTGCTTACTAACACCTGAGAGTTTATGTTAACAGCAGGGTCATGGTAGTAACAGAAACACAAAAAACAACTTGCCTGACTGGTTTAAGTAAGAAACTGTTGCAAGGGAAAATGTTTTCCACATTAGATGTGATACAGCTTCACAAAAGGAAGTGGCCTGGTGTATTGAAATGTTATGTCCCCAAAGTTCATCCAATCTGAGCACCTCCAATCCTTTCAAACCGGTGGCTGTGTCAGTGGTGCAACCGGGGATGTATTCATAGGACAAATCAACACAAGTGTCAGAACATTGAGCTTGTGTTGACAGAGCACAGCGCTCTTAGCAGGACAGAGTTAGTGCCGACAGCCACTTCCTCTCAGCAGATTTATACACACCTGAGCTGAATGTCAAGAGCTGGACTCTGTTTTATGTTCGCCCTTAAACCAATAAAAGGACACGGAATTCAGACTCCTGTGAACTCAGACTGAAGCGTCCATGTGACCCTCACACATTAAGCAGTGTATTTGGCAGAAGCAACCGCATCTTGGAGATAGTGGCACTAGAACTAAAGCGAGAAAGAAAAATGAAGAAAATAGATGACTATTGTGAGCCAAAATGGCAAAGACAGGAATAAAGCCGGGACAACCGATCGTGGCAAACCCTAAATAGGCACATTACCTTTCTGGTGTTACCATGACATTATTGTATTTCTGTATTTGACCTTAGCCCTTTGATCAACTTTAAGAATCAAGTATATTGATTCAAGTACTAAATACTGAAGTATTTAGTTGAGTTAAGAGGAATTTCGATGTTTAATAATACAATGTTGGTCTATTTCAGCATTTACACATAAAAAGAGTTCCAAACAATTGTAACCGCATAACTTTGAATGTGGGTAGAGTTGTACTCCTACCTAACCACCACCTCCATGTACATAGGTTGAGGAACGCGGCAGATAAAGGAGACTGGGCGACCAGCAGGAGAATTATCCCAACTATTGATTTTAGCTGTTGGGTATTACAGAAGGAAACAGCAGGTTTATCTGGCTAAGATCCCTCTGCACTTTCACTAACTAAACGAGTATTTTCAGAGCTTATCAGGCAAACAGCCTATTACTGATGGTCTCAGCCTCCCTCGCAACTGAAAGAAAGGTTGGTCACTATCCTGTTGTTACTCGGTGGGCTTAGCAGAAGGATTTCTTGGTAAACCTTTACGACGGCTCTATAAAATGTTTTAATTGTTATCTGCAAGAATAGACAAATATCGAGATGTCTTAATTATTTAATTAACCAATCAGGGTTACCCCTAAATTGGTCATTTTACAAAGGGTTTTTGGAATGTTTTACTTAGGAACTGTTTGCACGAGACACTTTTCTGTTACAGCATGTATACGAGTTTGGTGACAAAGAACTTGACAGGTCCTGACCTCAACTCTGTCAAACAGAGATTGAGAGTCAGCAGGACTTCTTTTAGGTCCAACATCAATGACCTCTGAGCTACAAAAACATCTCCACAAACACACTCAATCCCCATATTTTCTTCCCTTTTCCTGTGTAACGCCCAAATATCCTAAAAATCATGTCCATCTTGTATGTACTCGCCATTCCCCAATGCATCACTAGTCAATGCCATTTCTATGGCTTCTGAGGATGAGAAGCAGAGATAATAGCAAGTCATATAATCCCTCAGAGGAGCTCAATGGCAACCTTAATCACATGGAGAAATGTATGTTTTAATTACTAACTGAAAGATCCAGACAGATACGTGTGAGGTACCTTTGGCTGGATCCTTGCAGCGTCTTATCGACAAAATGGAAAGAAGGCATATGAGTGCGCCTTTGTATAAGGTGGGATGCATTAAAAACAATATCATACTCAGAGACATTCAAAATGTGTAGCCATTTCCCAATATTAATAATGACGAAGAGGCGAGACATGAAAATTTCCCTCAGCAATTATGGCAAAAATCTATATGTCCTGATCAATGCGCAATCCCAAGGATTGTCTTAATACATATAGAATATAGACAACACTGTGTGTATGTGTGTCTGTGGGTGTGTGGGTGTGTGTGTGTGTGTGTGTGTGTGTGTGTGCAAATGTGTATGAATTTACTGTGGCGTAAAATGAGCTCAACAATATGGGAATATTATTGAAGGAATAAAAACTGGTTGTAATGATTTACATATTTCATCACAGGCTGCAATGAACACAAGTGATTAAACACATTCGATACGGGAGGGAAGGGAGAGGATATTGACAAAGATGAAGAAGACAAAGTGCTGAATAGAAGAAAACAATAAAGAAATAAAACAACTTCCTATTTGGATGAGCCATGCTAAAATTGTATCATGGTTCAATATGACACAGTGGATAAATATGTTCAAGATGCGCCTTATACTTATCCAAGCCAGTCTTGTGTTCACTGAAGACTTCATCAGCCAAGTCAGCACTATAGTAGAGCTCTTTATGGTCTACTCGACTAGCAGCAAGTGTGCCACTAGCAGTGAAGCAAAGAAGGTGGCAGAAGCCAGTCCATCCTCGCTCTTGGCACCCACCGAGGGGGAAGCGCTTGTCTTCCCACCGGCCTGCCTTTACCTCTCCATGTCAGCCCTGCAATTTGCTTGGGGCGGAGATAAATCTTATCTCGGAGACCTGATTAAGTTTTTAATTTACACTCCAATCAATAGCGCAGGTCTATTGGCAATGTGTCTAAAACTCTATTTACCAAAGAATTCCCTGCTATCAATTGATCAAGGACCCGGCAGCCATAAATTATGGGAACATGCGCAAGGGAGGAGGGGGCGTCGGACAGAAAGTAGTCTCGGGTGAGAAAGGGAGATTGCTAGGTCAAATGTGACTGATATTTAGGCGGGAACGGGGACACAGGGTGGAGCTCTGCTGATTATACTTCAGCAATTAAGGCTGGACAGCTGACAGGGCAACTGTTGGCGTTTGGTTCATGTGGACGAGTCAGGTTACAGTGTAGAACATGAAAAAGGACGAAGCTCAATGTAAATGAGGACTAACATTGCAGTAAAAAGCTCTGGTGGCTTACTACTGCTTTGGTTTACTCACTTTCAACACCGTAAAAAAATTCTCACAGAGTGAGAATGCTCACTTCCAGAGGTTCCGGTAAGAGTGTCATGATATGTTTACTTCTTCCCTAACAGAATGACTCCACTTTGCCCCTGCAAAATTCCTAAACACTTTTCCCAATTTCATCCATTTTTCCTGGGAAACATGAGTAAAGGGCTGCTCAGGCAGCCGCCACAACATCCAAGAAACGGCTATTTTGAGCCATCCAGATATTTGCTTAGGAGCAAAGAAGATGGGAGGATTAGCTACGGCGCTCTGGACCATCTGAAGTGTAAAGATCCAGTTAATCCTAACCGTCTTCACCTGATTTCAGAGTGAAGCTCACTGGGGATAATAAAGGTGGTACTAGCGGGCTTCAGAGTGAAGGGCACAGGCACAGTTCAGGCCAAAGAACGGTGCTGTTCCCATGCAGAGGAAGCGAAGGGGAGGGGAAAAGAGGGCAGCGTTATCACTGTTTGAGACTGTCGTCATGGCGGTCCTGCACTGACCCTGCTGACTCGCCGATTCCTTAACATGAGATCATTTTGGACAGCTGACCTCAATATTGGCCTGAGGACGAAACCGATTCTATGGATCCTCTTTTGCCCTGCTAACAAAACATATCCAGGCCACGCATTTAACAGCCATAGCAAGGCTTGTTATTCAAACTGCCTTTCTTCACAGCATCAAAACATTCATTTGTGCACTTACATTCCAGAAGTGGACACATAATAAAACTAGTACATCGGTTGTCGAGGGCATCAAACTACAGGTTTGCATGTTTTCCAACCGCCACTTAAAAATGCAACATACAATAATAATAAGGTCGGAAAACATTGCAGCAACAAATGTTTGGGAGGATGTCCCAAACTACTTTGTTATTAGTGGAGGAGCTGTCTGCGAACATCAGGCATAAACATGTCAGAATTACATGTAATTATAGGTGAAGAACTTCCGTACCGCAGTATTAATCACCTGTACAGCTGGTTGTGTGGCGAGACAAAATAGAGCACAGTGCTATGCTCACCTTCAGATCTGTCCGAGGGGGGATTTACAGGGTTCATCAAGGACATGAGGGCTCATGCGAGGCCGCAGAGCTTGACTTGAGGGTCCTCTGCTGGATTAAGAGCCACCAATGGATCCGTGTAATCAGTCCTATCCTTGTGTTTCTCCCGCTCTGTCTCTCTGGCTAATGTCTCCGCCTGATTCGATTGAGGCAATTAGGCAGTAATCTATAGAGCCAGGGAGTGATGGAAACATTTCCCACTGTCCTCCTCATGTTTCTCAGAGCTGCTATAATTAGCTAACTTTGTTTCTCATTAAACATCAGAGCAGTATTTACATACCCAGATCCAATTTGGCTCTGCAGAGCCCATTCCTTTTAAACTATCTTGAAAAACCTGAAGCACATCTGTAAACAGACATAAAAAGGGGGGTTCTCTAATCTGCAGTTATTTGAATCAAATATTTGTATCGGCTATCAAAAAGAGACACTGTATCTGGAATGAGCACAATAAACACAAGACAGGATTACAGCACATACCTGTATTGAGTACAGACTTTTGTGTTATAGTGGTTGTGACTGAAGTGCAACAGGAAGTTTGTCCCTACAAAAAAATGAGGCGATCCCTCATTGCTGCATTCAATGATACAACACAGGAATTGGCCCACTAATATTTGCCTATGACTCATACACAGTTTATATTAACAGAGAACATTAGGAGGGTGGAGCTGAAGTGAACACTGTTATAAAGTACTGCACATATTTTAATTAAGATGCAAGTGTTAAACATTTGGTTCAAATGACTTACTTTAAAAGCATTACATTCATTTTGAATGTTAATCATTGCCATTGTCTTTTTCTTTGTCTTTTCCAAAAACAAACAAAAAAAAGCACAGATAAATGAACATATTCTCTCTATGGAATCATATTCCCGTCCTCCCCCAAATAATGTCAATTTAGTAAATGACTAACAAACTAGGGAAGTGTATTACGATAATGACATTTATATACTGTGTTTGATGCAAATGTTATGGTCTAATGTCTAACCTTCCCAGCATCCAACCAACACAAACCCCCAAAAGGCTTTCTAAAACTTGTGTAGATAGTGAACAAAGTGATATATTTAAACATGTGTGACACTGAAAGCTAACTCATAATTTTTTGGGGTTCAAAGTGAGCTGTCACTTCCTCATTTAAGGCCACCTAGGAGTAAATCAATAAATGGCATGAATAAACAAGCACTTGAATGTCTTTTCTGACTCCATGAGGCCATTAATCACCTCATACATCAACAGTATTTTAGCACATGTTCGCAAAGTACGTCCCTGCTGTGGTGTGAATCGAGTCAAACGTATTTGATCATTTTACATTTCCATAGTAATGCAGTGAGTTACATTCATATAACAATGGTGGGAATCATTTCCTCAAAATCAACCCAGTGTGTGCATGTCAAGGTGTTGAAACAAGGCAAGGACATCAACGTTTGAATTGCTTAATGTTTGGCTGTGGATGAAGCGCGTACAAATCCAACGTAGTCCGTATGCTCGCCTATAGTCGGCTGTAGCTTGAAAACAGGCCTCTGGCCAAGACTGAGGAGAAGGGTAATTCAATCAGCAGCACTCCATCTTGACACAGATTCACTTTGTCAGTTCTGCCTCACCAGTAATTCATCTTTCTGGAAACTTACACTACCCCAACAGTCATTCCTTTCAACTGCAATACCTGCTAGAGGGGTGAAAACACCAGTGTCCCTTAAGATCCCAAGAATAAGTTTTCTTTTCTTGATGTCTCTCAGAAAGAAAGGCCTACTCATGGAAAGAACATCTTGCGTGTGCATATGCGGGGCATAATTCCTGCAATTATGCATTAACCCGCAAGTGGCCAAACTTTCATGTAGACAAGACGAACACACACACATAAGCACTGTGACCACTGATGGAATGCATAAGTAAACAGTGCAAGGGTAGGGGTCCAGATGGGCAGTCAGGGAGGCCTGTCATGGGAAAGCTCTTGTCTTGAAAGCCACACACCCAACCACAGTATGCTCCTCTCTGGCCTTCTGTGCAGCACTGCAGCTTGCTGCTGGGAGCATTACAGGGTTAACTGCTGTGCCCAGTCACAGGCGTGAAGTGAAACAATCAAATAATGGCTGTGAGTGAGCGCTCAAAGGCAGGGGGCAGGGCGGGGTCTCGCCATAGGCTGCTGCAGATGTTGCCGAGCTTGGGCAGGTCACACAATCGCGCGTATTAGCATTCCTGATGGAGGTTAGCCCGGATTATGGCACTGAATGCCTTTCTCTGCTCTGCTAGGGTTTGAACATGGCTGCAAAGAGACAGAAAAGAAGGCGAGAAATGCGGGGAGGAAATGCGGAGACAAGAGCGGAGCTGTCAGGAAGGCCAGGCTCATGGCACAATGTTGAGAGAAAAAGGGAAGCTCGAAAAAAATGGCACAGTCGGATTGACAGACTAATTGTGACAATTTGACTAAAACAGCAAATGAAAGTGTTGGGGGAATAAAAGACAAGTGAAATCAAGCAAGCGATGATTCCATGCTATTGTGAGGCTTGAAGAGCAGTGTGTATGCAAGTTGTGGTGGGATGAATGAATGAGCTTGGACAAACATCTCCTTTTATACTTTCTTATAAGGAGCAGCGCAGAGAAGCGCGAGTGTATGTGCTACCCGGCCCTTTTTTTCTTGTTTCCCAGGACAGAAGTCGAGGGAGGCCTCATATTTCTGGCTGGCTACTGTCAGACAGGCCAGGGTGAGAAGCAGAGACAAGCAAGGAGCAGCTGTTCCCTCACACTGGGCCTTTCCTAGTTTCATTGGCCAGGCCACCCTTTTTGACCAAGCGCTGCACTTTGATTTAATTGTGTACGCATTTTGTTGTTTCATTTGTCAATAGTCGTAGGAGGCAGCAGAATGACGGATTCAACACAGTTTTCGGTTGCCTTCCATTGGGGTACCAAAAGCAGTAGTGAGGAACACTACGTTTTTTCTAGAGTTTCTCTGATCGATTGATCTGATCCGACTTCATGCACCAGTTCTTGTGTCTGCTTTGCCACCACAGGGTGCTGAAGTAAGTAGCTTTGTACCCCATGATTGTGTTATAAATGGTCAAAAATGTTTGTGCTCGTCCACAGCTCGTTAAATAAAAAGGGGCACAGAGTGCGGTGTGGAAACATTTTGCTGACACGGCCAACAGTCAGGGCGAGCCGAAAGATACTACCAACTAAGTCTGCAAAGCCTGAAATAATATAGTACAGCCAATCAGCTCGCTGAACAGCATCATTAAAGAGTTGAAAGGGTGACAAGCTAGCAACTGTTGCACATTTAAATGACTCTCCAAATAGAAGTGGTAAGAGCGTGAACTATTTTGTGTAGAGGTGTAACAATACGTTTATTGACCGATATGATACGTATCAAAATACAGTAAGACCTAATGATTCGACACAAAGTGATACATTGCTTTTTTGGAACGATACAGTTCCACACGATAAAGGTGATTTCTATACGATATTTCAATATGGTAGCAATGGCTTTTCTGTAAATAAGCCGAACCTAATTGCTGGTAACTCCATATGGACACATTAGAATGCCGTTTCATTGGATTTTATTTTAAAACCAACTCAGTTTTACTGATTCCAAAATGTGAAAAAAAAACATTGATATCAGAACAAGTTAGTTCTCTTAATACTCTCGCATAAACACAGTGAAAGAACGAGCTAATTCTCTTTACATACACTAACTTACCTTATTATCAGAATAAGCTCATTCTTTTTATGCGTTCAAATGTCAATGTAAACAAACAGTTTTGTTAACGTGCTTCATATATCTGAACAATATTCAGCAGTCTCTTTTTGTAGAACAAAAATATACACAAGTATTAAAATTGTATATTTTCACATTAAAGAACAACTGTATGTAACAGTAAATAATTTTCCCAATGGCATCGGTGGAAAAAAATGTTATCATGCATCCAGATTCTTAATGCATTACTTAATGCATTGCATAAGGTGCAAAAAATGTGCTTGGGGTATCCCCGTTTTTTTCAATTGCGCATAAACGGAAAAAGCAACCAAGCGGGTGTGCTCACTTCCACCGTGTAGTGATCGTCTTTAGTGAAAATGACAAAATTCAAAACAATTGATCAAGGATTTTAGGCAGCGTACTATTGCAGATAACACCATAACACAGGAGCGCGATAGTGGCGTCATATAGATCGGTTGTTTTCGTATCTTTACAACTTGTGTCTCTGGAATCCAAAAAATACTGTATGATGTCACATTATGACACAGCTATCACCATCCCGCCTACACAACCAGCTGTGGAAACACAAGCTGGATCACGGTTTGCTGTTTCAAATCACACAGTAGGGAGTTACCTGAATTGTTCTGCTTGAATTACTTGGGAATGCGGCTCTATACAGTATATAATATACATTTTATACTCCAATGCCAGTTAACTATAAGCAACCAATTTGTGTGTTTCTGCATACAAACGCATGTCAGAGGGAAGGACACAAATGGTTCACAGACGACATAAAAAGCAATGACACTTCACTTGAGGGAAGTTGAGTGCTAACACAAAGCCAGAGGTTTGCACTCTTTGCTCTTTCTTTGTTTTAGCACTAGGCAAATAATTCCATTAGAATGCTGCCGAACGAGTTTGATATGGTTGTATATTCAGTCAAGATTTAGTACTACAAAAGGGCACTCACAACAAAGCATACAATGAGAAGTGGTTCCTGAAAAATAAATGTGAAAATTGTGAGGGGAAACCAAATCGGAGCAAGAGAAAAAAAAAAGAAGAAGAAGAAAATATTGATTTAAGGCGCTGCTTTTCAATTTGAGCTTTTCGAACAGGAGACAACCTGGCCTGTCTTTGCCCCTGTCTTTGCTCCTTGATCACATGATCAGATGATACGCAAAGATGAGTGTGAGTGCATATACACACGCTGCTTATTTACTGCATCTTCTCCATTTGCAATAGTCACAGGAATTGTCTTTAATCATGAAACTCTTTTAACACAAAGATGCATCTGTGGTTCCCATTGCTACAAATAGTAACTGTTGGGCTGCAGGAATATCTCCATTTCAGACACTCCAGAGTTCTATAGAATTATGTTGGGGGCGGGGGGTGTTTAGGAGGGCTTCATGCTGTTCTGACTGACTCACAGAAGGAATAAAAACCTCACATATGACAGGTGAGGGAGGCGTACCTTTGTCCCCATCCTTTGAATGTCAGTGACTCTACAAGTTAATATTTGCTTCTGCCTGCTCATAAATTTGCATAACATTAGTACCTGACCTAAATGCATTTTTATAAACTCACGTAATTAGCGGCACATCAGCTGTTGGAGAGAATACCACGAGGCTGAATACTCCCTGTGCGTTCTGGCGGATGGGCTTGGGGTAGAAAAGCAGTGCCAGGGCCACCTGATGAAGGAGGAAGTGAACGGGGCCATATTGCTGGCCTTTATAATCTACTACATTAACTCCAGCTCCACAGGGGGAGGAGCTAGCATGCGAGCAAGCAGCCCGGCCACACAAAAAGGGGCGTGTCAACGAGGGGGCAATAAGGTAAGACAATGAGTAAACAAGCAGGGGAAGTCCGGGGCCGGCGTGTTCGCAAACTGCCAGCTTCTGACAGCCTGGCACACACAAAGGCCCCACAGTAATTAGCCATCCCAATAGGTTGTTCACCATTTGCATATAAATGCCCTCACAGCAAACACTAAACACGCTGACACAAGCCATGCCCAAAACAGACAATCGCCACATCTCTACCCCCTCGAGCAGGCCTCAGGGGTCCACTTATACTATACACGTTTAATTTGTTCTGTAAAAAACACTTGTATCTCGAATCATCTTTTCCTGCTGAAATGAAAATGCCATTAATCTGTTCCAGCCTTCTCCCCCGAAAAACACATATTTTTGTCATGTGCATTTCAGTAAGGAAAAAAAGCACTCCATAACATCGTACTTAAAAAAACATACAGTAATGACAATATTGTATCATTTTAATTATATTAAAAGTTAAACCGTCTTTGTCACACTATCAGTTGAACGGCCATCGTGCTGTTTTTTTTAAGACATTTAAGACAGAGAGACGGACATACTGTACATTGAGATGGCTCAATTTCTCTCTGCTCATCGGTACAGCATTATTATTAGTTGTTCTTCGCAGATGATGAAGAATACCAGGAGTTAGAGGTGCAACGATTAATCTATAACTAGTTGATTGTCAAATGAATCGATAATTTGGGATAATGGGTTAATCATTTAGAGACCTTGATTAATTTAAAATTGTCCAACTCCTGAGAATTTCAGCTTCTAAACAGTAGATATTCTCTGATTTCTGGAGTCCGCCATGAAAGCAGACTGATTATCTTTTTGTTATTTGCAAACATCTGCTTTTACTACACTGCTATGATATGTTATGAACCAAACCAGTAAATTAATCATAATTAATGTTTGTTCATTTGTTTGCAGTTAATTTAAAATAATGCCCTGTTGTTGAATAAGAGGATGAAAATCCAAACATGTTATTATCTGATTAATCAACATAATAATCGCCACATTAAATGATTATTAAAATAGTTGTTAGTTGCAGGTCTACCTTGAGCATTGTAAAGTTGTCTGTCTGCAGTGATTGTGTTCAATCTCTTGCTTAAAGGTTTACTAAAGGTTAGCATGAAGCACAGCAGACTCAAAGGCTAATCTATGCAGTTGTTTTAAATACACAAAGAGTAATTCTCTTTGTTTTATGTTTAGTTTGACAGTAAACCTCAACTGGGAGAGGCAATAATTGCTCACTATTTATTTATTGTGAAGTGAGAGGAGCTGAGTTCACTTCCAACATACAGGGCTCATATCTTTGAATTCTCAAGTCAAAGCAAAAAAAAAAAAAAAAAAAAAACTCGACCAAAAGACGGTTGAGTCAAGTGCCTCTTATCTCCAAGTACCACCGTACTCGCCTTCTGATCGTACCCACTGCAAAGCTGGCATGCATCACCCGAAGTGAATCGCACACCATAGCATGTGTACTACTTGCTTCTTGTTTCTAGAAAGATTGTGAAACAGCGGGGCCCCTGCTTCCTGTTAAAGAGCCACAGAGCCGCCTGACACGAGAGAGCAGATTTCACCCTGACCGCAGGGCTCTACGGGACGCAAGGGGTGCAGGTGTCACCCCGCTGTTTGCTTCCACACTATTTGGGAAAAGAGGAAACAACGCATGCAGATATAGCACGGAGGACAAACATGCATGCGGGCATATGTGCACGTGACCGCGCACAGAGATGTCCTCAGGAAGCAGCAGGTTCGCAACGTGTGAGAAATGACTGTTCTCTCCGGATCAGGGTCAAAACATACAGCCTTGTTTTAGGCTGCTTGTCACATGATGAGATGAGAACTGCAGTTTTGGCAAAACACACTGAGCTGATTAGCGAGATAGGCCACATTTACACAAGGTTAACAGCGCTTGATAACAGACATGCTGTCACGTTTTATATACTCTGTAGTTTTAAAGTCTCTCTTTTTTTTTTTTTAATAAACTGTTTGGATGGAAATTCATCCTCAGTCCTACACTTCCCTTTCTGCCTAATGTTATTTTGACAATGATGATTCATTAAAAAAAAAAAAAAAAAAAGTCCAATATGAAGGAAGGAAGTGATGGGACTTGTGTCTGCAACCCCCCTTTCCTGTTCCTGACCAATGCCTCGCTCTCTGCAGAACTTCCTCTAAAGTCATATTTTCTATAGTGTAAACAAAGCTTGATAGGCAAAAGTATTGGGACTCCTTACCAAGGCACCCACAGGAAGGGAATTTGCAGCTCTCCATTTTCTCTGGGGAAGACAAAAAAACCTGAAGTTTGTCAATGGAAATACTGCAAGTCAAAGGTCCCACATTTTGGACCACAATCTGTTCTTGTTCATACGAAAGGTGTCTGAGGTCGAGTTCTTCTCCACCAAATTCATCTAAGCGTACCTTGCTTTGTTCACAGGGGAGTAGTCAGTCCAAAGGGGCCTTCCTGACATTGAAGAATAGTCTAAAAAAGGCTCAGGTGTAACTGGTGTCGAATCCTAACCCTAACTGATTATAAAATGCTTTAAGATATGGGCGTTTAGGATAAATGGCACACAAAGTGCCAATGCCCTTATCATCTATTCAGACAGAGTGCACACTAGTCCTGAAATGCGACAAAAACGTTCAAACTAGTAGTCGAAATACATCTCACATGACATGTGACATCGGGGCAAGATCCGACAAGAGGAAACACCTGTCCGCAACACAAAGCAAGCAGTGAAAGAGTGAGAGGGGCCCATTTTGCTGCTCTTCTCCGCATACAGATGCACACCTTGAGTGGATCTGGACTGATGCATGCCAAAATCAACTTTTTATAAACATCGGATGTGTGTGAGTATTTCAATGTGTGTATGGGGGGAAACGCTGCGTGTTAGAGTGGTGTAAAAAAGAAAAAAAAAAAAAAATCAGTATCCGTTTAGATTCTAGCTGTTAGCGCAAGTTGACTTCCTACATGGTCTGGCTGTTTTCTTTCTCCGCCTAACAAAACAATTTTAGCATACCAGTGATATCAGGCACTCTCAGACTTATCTGAAATAATGTGACTACCCACAATTTACCAAATGTGCACCTCTGCATTGGGAATAGCTGAATAAACTAGCCTCCCTCCCCATCTTCCTTCATTAAGGCAAATGGATGCCATGGCGACCAGACGAGGTAAACGACATCACAAGGCCGAGGTCACCTGTCTGTCACGGCCGTCTGACTCCGCTTTATCCCCGGGGGACCAGACCCATTCCCTGTGGGCCACCTAGGCCCTTTCTCTGTTCTGTGCAATTGCGCATCTGAATGAAAAGCAAGCAGTCACAGAGGTTGTTCATGTTCAATATGTAAATCAAACGGGAATGTCCCTGCTAGCAGCCACTGGACACAAAACAGCAAATGTGATCATATGCTGCTAGAGAAGGTGAAGAATGAGGCCCACGTGCAAAACACTGCTTGCTGTGGAACTGTATACACATTTAGTAAACGATTATGTTTGGTGGGAGATATATTTTCTTGTGCTTTGTGGGAGCCTTCGCTTTAATCAATTTATTATGAGACACCAAGGTCCCTATGTTTGTTCATTTACGACAGGGAAAACCAGACACCACATTTGTTTTGGGTACAGTGAGACCCATGGTGGGAAGCACATATTTGGGGAGAAGCATGAGCCTAAAAACATAGCGGTAGAAACACTGTACACTTGGCGCCTTGAGATACACGCAACCTCGCTTGAGATGGGAGTCAGCGTTTAGCCGACATTTTGCTTTGACTTGCAAGCAAAAAGAGGCTTCAAGCTGTTTATTGCCCCTCCCACTTCAAGTTTACTGTTAAATTAAACAAAACAGAGAATTATTCGTAGTGGATTTGAAACAAGCATATCGTTTCGCCTTAGTGAAGCCCGTTTAACTTAATGCTGACAAGCAATACAAAACGCGATTGACGGGCTATTGAATAGCATTGTGTCTATAAACAACAACTATTTGAATACAAACGGTGGAACAACATGTTTACAGGTACTATAAAACTGCACATAGTTTTACAACTACATATACAATATTGTTTACCCTTTGCAAAAAAATGACTAATACTGCAGCTCACTGAGAAGATGTGACCATCTCAGCAGAGTGTCTATAGAATTGACATAAAAAATATGGCAGAGGTATAATATAAATTATAACGTACATAGTTTCCTTATCAACAAACACATTGCAAAATGTTGGTTTTTAGGGGGTAGACTAGAATTGATTAATAGCATTTCCATATATGATTTGTTATACAATATGGTAAAACTAGGGGTATGGCATACTTCTGTCCCTTAAAGGACAATCTACACAAATGTATCCAAGGCAATAGAATCCAAAGTAAATGGCTGTACCTTTTACAAGGCCAGAAATATATCGCAACAGGGTCTTTCCAAACTGTAAAGGGGAGAGAAGCTTCACCTTTCAGTGACAACCCCACTGAAGGCAATGGCAATAATTTACTTAGATTGCACCGCAGCATTGTAGGTGAATGTCGGTTTGATTATGGCCTGGTATAACATTTAACACAGGCTGTGCTACACCTGGCATAAGAGGTTTTTACACACTGAGACAGTGCCATTTATAATTCAGAAATCTTTCATAAATCCACCGACAAGCGCACTACTATATGCATATTTGACAAGCCGGCATGGCGGCAGACACGCAGAGTATATCTTCTTCTTTTTTTTTTTTTTTTTTTAATTACGACGTCTGCGACGGTGGGCTATAAACAATCATCTCTGCAATCAAACGCGGCGCAGGCAACACGGTGCGTTGATATCGTACATTCTCAAACCTGAAAAGCTAAATTATTCATGATATTTGCATCATTATTGTCACAAAAATCAAGTGAGCGCAGGTGTAAAATAATATAACAGCTGCCAGATAGAAATGTAAGGCTGGAGTCTGCTGCAGCCTTAAGATTTGCATTGCATTTGGCACACGTGATAAAATACAACCCTTCTGTTGAATGCAAATTTATGTAAAAAAATATCTTGGACTTTAATCATTTGCACTATGGGGTACATTAGTGTAGCCTTGATTCCCACCATACCAATATTTCTGATAGTGTGTAACAAAACAAGTCATTTACAATCATGATTTCGAATACTGCATGTGTCTACAAATTGCAGGTTGTCTGCTACATCCAACACTGCAGATGCAAATAGCCCCTTCACTGAGCCATTCTGTATTGCCTATTTGCATTCATGAAAATTAGCCGCACGTGGCAGAGCAGCCTATAGTCGATCAGACGGGAAAGGTGTGAAAATAGAGAAAACACGCATGCGCTCCCGAAGACCATATACACAAATGTGCGTGACTGTGTCCATGCAAACAAAAGGGAACTACAGCTCGGGAAGCTACAGAATAGAGCTGACACGATAGTACTAGGAGGCTACAGCACTTAGAGGCCATTTTATTGCTTGTGCTGTGGTCAAGTGAGGTGCACCAAGCTCAATTCCACCACAACAATGGCAAAGAGGGCCGCAGAGACAAAACAGGGCTAGCCCTGCTCTTTAACCCCTTTACTGCTGGCCTGACAGTCACCCGGGGCACTGGAGAGGACACATAGGAAATTCCGTACACCCAGCATATGGTGGTTCTTATATACGTAAGATTTGTTTGGAAAAAAAATAAAATAAACAATAGATGTGCATCAAACTCCCATGGATCTACCAAGGGGCGGATGGAGTTTTGTTTCGTGACCAGAAAGAGGCAGCCGGTAGCTTCACCTCAGCCTCTTCGTCTCTCAGTGAAATACGCCGCCGTGTGCTCTTTATGTCTTTGCATCCCGGCCCCTCCCTCCCTGCCTCCATCGCTCGCTTCCCTTCTCCCTCTCTTTCCCCCCTCACATGCAGCATGGACATGGCTGCAGCACATTTGCAAGTGAATTACACTTTTTGTCGGGATTTGATTGTGCGCGTGAATTGCGAAAAATGAGGAAAAGGGTGTGAGAGCGAGAGGGCGCTCCAGCATTGGCTCTTTTCTTTTCTTCTTGCCGTAATCCCAAGGAGGATAAGCTGTAAAGTACACAGAGAGGAAGTGCCACAGACCTCGGGTCCGGCACATCCGAACAGTACATTCCAACATCTCGGCTATCGCAAGCATGCGTAGAGAGACAGAAATTAAAGTAAATTTAAAAATAATAATAATAATAATAATAATAAACTGAGCATGCACCTCACAGAGACGTAAAGCATTTACTGTGAATTGGGGAAAGATGGACTATAGTTCCAAAACCATACAATTCCAAATATGATCTCAAACAAGACACAATCTGCCTAAATTACTTTAAATGTTATTTTTTTTTGTAAAATGTTGATAAACACAGCAAGTATAGCATATGCCAATACATTGTTTATATCTCATTCACATTCATCTGACTCTCTAAAGCAGCTCTACACACACAAGAGATAAACACACACATTGCATTTGCTCCTAATGGCAGTGTGATGCTGGGTGACCTCGCTGTAAATTAGTGATGAAGCAAAAAATAAATAAAATCCAAAAATGACACTGTGATTGCCTGAATTGTAAATCACCAAGCTGCATTTAGCCATTTATGTCCACAAAAAAATGTAAGGTCACAAAAGGGCTGTGTTAACAGCACTATCTAACCTTTGATGAGGACAATATTTTAAAATGCAGTTCATACAAATTCATAATACAGTAGGATGTACAGTATGTAGTGTGTATGAAATATTTCTTGTACAGTTTGGTTGCACAACACAGATTTCCCAGGCACTGATAAACAATGCCCGTGCGGTTATCACTCTGCAGAGAACAGTAACATAAAGGAAGAGGAAGAGGATGACAAAGGAATAGGGGAGGATAAAAAGACGGCGTATGTGTCGTCAGAGTCACAGGCCAGAGGGGCCCGTGTATTGTTCCAGGGCTCAGTACGGCGAGAGAAAGCCGACCTATCTAAGCGTCCTCCATATTTTATGCATTCTGTCCTTTGTGATGATAAGCGCCAGCACGGAGGGTGGAATGCTGGCCTCCAGGGTCCAAGAGAGGGGTGGGCTTTTGCGGTGTGTGCTATGGTCCGTTTTTTTTTTTTTTAAATGCAGCAGTTGGAGCCCGGTTCTTAGCCTAGTGTGTAATTGTGTCGTCTAATGATGCCAATCTGTCCTATCTTCTATCCCGAGACACTCCATGCTAGCTGCTGCGGCCCAAAATAGGATGTAGCCGCTATGCTGCACACACACACACACACACACACACACACTCTATCTCTCCCTCTACTATGCTGCCATTTCTGAACAGGTATGGATCACATGAGTCTTCTCCTGACAGTCAGTGCTGTTTAGAATAAAACTGACAAAGCAAGATTAAGATTCTAGTCCCTTCCGTAGCCAGATTTTTTTTGTAACAATTGGAATACAGATTTGTACAAATTCATGAGAACTATCATTGTGTCTTACTCTGCGAGGGTATATCAAATTTGCAATCCCTGAACATTGCTGTATGGCAAAAAAAAATATTCTCCCGCTTCGCAGACAGTGACTTGAATAATATGAGCATGCAGCGTCATTGTAGATCGACTGATTCATCTGCATAGAAACACGAGTTTTTTTTGGGTTTTTTTTCCAAGAAATCAATGGGAAAAAAATAAAAATAGGGAGGAAGTCTAACAAGGCATCATGAGGCATTCTCGAAAAATGTATTTCATGTTTAAAATAATACAAACCAGTCTTAACGGAGCTGCATAAGCTCTCTACTTTTGGGCCGTAAATCTAGGTGTCCTGTGGTGATTTAACCACGATTGTGAACATGACAACATATTGAGAAAAGCAAACCACAGAAAAACCCTGCAAGAGTTGCTTATATAAGGATGTCACTGACAAAGTAGGGGGAAGAAAAAGAGGAGACCGGGAGGAATTTGGGAGAAAAGTGTGTGTGTGGGGAGGGGGGGGTGAAGCCTGTTTGGACACTGTCATTCAGGATCCAGTAGAGAACACACACACACACGCCACGCACACACACCTGAGAGTACGGCATTAATGTCATCCACACCCTCATTTTCCCTCCTCCTGCCTCGATCCTGCTGCTGAGCCGAGATCCTGCCCACCGCCGGCTCTCTTTCCGATACTATGACGCGTCACGCCACCTTAGCTGCAGGACAATTGGAAGGACTGGTCTTTACGCCGCGTATGGCCTTGCATATTCTAAACCGTGGCTCAAATTCAACATCCATCTGCTCCCTCATCACTGACAAAGCACATTTGCCTTTACTGAGGAAACATCCACACAACAGACAACATTAGTGCTATGACAAAGAAGCCACTATTTGAGGTTTTTGCCAGCTTCACATATTGGTAATGTGTATTTATTGTTCTGCACGGGGGCCTTTGGCTAGCACTCAACCAAAGAGGACTCCCTTTGACCGAGGACATGTCAGCGAGCTCCCCTGCTGGGCCAGTACCCGCCAACAGGAAGGTGGGAGGTAAGGAAGGAGCTACAGTATTTGGAGACACACCGAGGAGCAGATAGCCAGCGAGGGAGGGAGGGAAAAGGGAGCGAAAGGGAGGGAAGGGGTTACGACTGCCAGAGGCGGCGACCTCCCTTGGCTCGGCGTGCTACCGCCATACTATGAAACAAGCCTATCTATAGTCTCCACTGGTGCTCGTACGCTCGGCAAATACACGAATGTGCCGAGATGTGAAAGAAGGAAAAAAAAAGATCTATCGTCGTTATTGTGTTGTATGATACGCTAGCGTCCACTCACATTAAAATGCTCAAAAATGACAAATGATCACCGGAGCAAAGGCACACAGACAGCATGTGCACTCATTTTAATCACCACAAGTCATGTTTATTCAGCAAATGCAAAAATGCATTTTTTTAAATATAAATGTATAAATGTATATATATATATATATATATATATATATATATATATATATATATATATTTATCTTTCCAATGAAATATTTTATTCATGATCTGTCCAACACATGAATATAACATGCTGACAATTTAGGTTTTTAAAGAAACCAATATGAAATTTGAAAATGGTAAGTCTGAGTCAATTTAAATTGCATTAACTAAAAAATAACCTATATGAATGTTTTCCAAAATTATTATCATGGAAATTTCCACATGGTATAAGAAAATGAAAATATATTTTAATTCTAGGTGAAGGCAAAATGTATCCTTAACATAACACTTATTATGTGAATAACTCCTCACCTCTAAGTCATGAGAGTAAAATTAAAATTGCATCTTTTCAATTATTTTTTTCATAAATGTCATATTTAACTCCTTGCAACCAGGCAAGTGGCAAAACACACACACACACACACGCGCATCTTCACACCCACACACCCCCACACACACACATACACACTCAACCCATCATGCTACAATGCTAGACTGGTAGATTCGGTAGGTTTTATAATCTACTGACAATATGACAAAGATGCAAGACAGAAAATACGGCTGAGGTAAATATTTCCGTGTCTGTTTTGTAACAGAAAAGGGGAGACGAGGAGGATGAGGAGGAGGAGCAGGACGAGGAGAAAGAGAGCTGGTGTGACAGGGGAGGAAGGCTGATCACTTGAAATCTACCTGTGTGCTTTACATGCTCGCATCACTGCTGTCCAAATTTACAAAAAATACGCCGGCATGCAAAAATCGCAGGCTTATATAAGCATGACTGATTGCAGCTAATGATAAGAATAAAATAAGAATAATAAACATGCCTTCCAATCTCAATTTGGCTGCTTCTCTCCACTCTGAGAGGTAGGGATGTTTATCTGACCTCTTCCCTTGATTCCTCCTCAATGGCCCATGGCTATCTGACCCCTACCGCCCCTAAAACACCCTCAGACCCCCACAACCACTTTTTTTTTCTCCTCCGTGCTATATATATTAACACCTTTTTACAGCACTACTATTTCCCTTCTTACCTCAACTACATGCCAAGTCTTACATCTTGCTACTGCCAAGCACCACCATGTTTTGCTCTATCTGCCCCCCCCCAACCCAAAGCAACAACATTACTCTGTTCCTCCATACAACAACCACCCCCACCACCCCCAAGCCCTGACATAGTCCCACGGCTGTTTGGCGAGGGGGTTTCCTCTCCTTGCTTTTTTATCCGTGCACTCGCTCGGTGACCCTTGTTCCCCTTGTTTCTTGCTGTCTGACCTACACAACACCACCACCACCCACCCCAAACACACACCATCCTCAGTCCCTCTGAGTAAAATAGCAAAGCCACTGCTGACAAATCCTCCTCTTGCTTCTCCATATGTCAAAACTGACATTGACTCACCCCCCCCCCCCCCCCGTGCACATTTATGGGATTTTAAGGTGCTGTTGTTCTTTTTTTTTTTTTTTTTTTTTTTTTACACATCTTTGGGCTTTTCCTCCAAAACGTGCAATCTCGACATTGTGCGTGCTAAGTGCTTTTAAAATGTGACTTGCACAATGTCAAGTTTCCAATCGCGATGCCTATAAGATCGTAGGAATGGGCCAATGTTTTGTTTCCAGTCCTCCTGGAGGTCTGTAGCCAAGTGCTTGTAGTGCCTACAGGAGAACCAGCGTGCACTTTGCAGGGCTGCTTGGCTGGCGGTCCCGCCTGATCCACTGCTGTCATGAAGGAGAACCCGGGGCTAACCTTTTTTTTCATAGCCCGCACGCACGCACTTGCGCGTCACGTGCACGCGCGAACCGCTCATGCACGCACACACGCGCGGGATCGATTTGCACGGGACTTGGTCTGGGAACGACCGAGAATCGACATATAAAAAAAAAAAAAAGAAAGAAATACAAGGCTCGAAAGAAGCAAAGCGCCGGGGCCGAGTGAGGGAGACGATCCGAGCCGAAGTGGGATGCAGCCGAGGGGGGGAAAGAGTGGCCACGAGTCGGGGCGGAGGGCTCGCACGCACACACACAAAAAAAAAGATTCCAGGAGAAAGGATCTCATAAACCACCATACCGAAGCCCTACCATCGGACAGGCATGCTTTGAAATGTTTTTTGTGCAAAATGCGAGAAGCGAGAGCTGCGAGATCCGCGAAAGAATCGCCGGACCCACGCGGAGCCAACAGGCTGGACTTGGAGCTCCTTGCCCGGGCTGCGCTCCGTGACAAACCGCCGCTGCCCGACCCCCGCGAAACCCATCGAAACACGTCTCTCGACACCCACGACCCCTCCACGCACGTCCCCGTACCCATCAAAAAGCCCGAATCTGCTTTCAAAGCGCTTCTTTTTCCTCGTCTCGAAGGATCCGCTTGTTCTCGTCCGTAGACCAAGAGGAGAGGACGAGCGCTGATGTGAACACAGGTAACGACACAACGCCTTCAAGGCAGCCCCAAAATCTCGAATAAAGATCTAAACTTGCATGAAAAGGGCCTTTCTTGCACCCGGAACGTGAGTTTCGAAAAGGGGTGACCGGCTCCGCTACAAGTCCACCGCCATGAAGGAGGAAAGAGGCTGAGAGAGAGAGAATAGGATCGCGCAGCAACAACAACACACAAAAAGGAGACAAAGTTGAAACTTACAATTTGCCGCTTTGTGATGTTCGCTTATTAATCCAGTAGCGAGACGATGGAGCTAAAGATCCCATCAAGGCGAGAAGAGTCCCCTTTCGGTCAGTTTGCGCTCGGGGGTGGCGGAAAAAAAAGAAAGATCATTGTTGTTGCCGAGTGCTTGGCTGAAAAAAGGGGCGCAAGTAGGTAGCTATTAGTTGTTAAAGGCGATATCAAAAATAATTTGGATGCAAAGCAGCCGAGTCCGGAGTTGGAGTCGCGCGAGGAAGAGGTGAAAGTGAGATCTGATGATTGGGGGAAGAAAAAACTCTTTGGATCTTTATTCCTGCTAATTAGTTTCCTGCGAGAAAAAAATGGCTGTGATTAATTCAGTGCGCATGTGCTTCATTACACAGGCACGAAGGGAAGGGCTAATTAGCCGCCTTGTGGATCAATAAGATTCAGCAGAGGAGAGCCGGCGGAGGGAGGGCGAGGAGGAGGGAGGAAGAGGAGGGAGGGAGGATGGATAGATACAAGGAAGGGCGAGAAAAAGGGGAAAGTAATGATCAGGAATAGAAAATATGGAATTAAGAGAGGCGGGAAGTAAGAGTTTGATTAGTGAAAGTGAACGCTGGCTGGCCGTCGAGCTCCACGCTGCGTGTGAGGCTTCGCTTCCACCGGGCTTGCTCTACCCCAACACACTTTATCTCGCCTTTTAAAAACACTTGTAACATATTTTTAATTACTTTTTAACGCGCGTTTTGCACACGATTAGAGCTCTTAAAGCGACTTGTGATGTGGGTTTATTTTGTTTTATTTTTTTTAATTTCCTCCTTCTCTGCATGAGTTCGCGATGATTCGTCACTGTAGAGTTGAACAGCTTAACAAAGTTAGATAAAAAAAAAACGGCAGGGAAAGAACATTACTATTCAACGTAATGCAAATGGAATGCTGTTGTTGTTGTTTTAAAGAAACTACTAATTACACACGCTGTCATAGAACACAAAGGTGTACATATACCTGTAGATTTGAATGTGCATCCGTAATAAAATATGTGAATAATAAATACACAATCGATGTTAAATTGTCATTCACTGGTGCACTTGTAGGAAATACCGTTACATAGCCATATTTAAGTCACACGACCCTATGGGAATGTTAGTAGATATTTAAGATATTTTAAAGTAACATCAACGCAAGGTGCAATTACGTTTCTGTATGTTCCACTTGGATAATTAATAGGCATTTTTTTTATCAACATAGTGTATGACGAATGAAATGAAGTGACTGTACTTGCGTTTCGCCTCATGTAAAGACATATAAGTGTGCATCGGTCTCTCCAAAAATACATTATTATTATTATTACGTCACTGACGAGGAGCAAACATTTTCAAATATTTCGGAGTGAAATGGAGAATCCTGAGAGGACTCTTTTGTATTTTGGGGGCACTAATGCACTGGTTTATTTTTGTAGTGTTGTAATGCACTGAGATTGTTCGCTTGTAAAAAGAAAATGTGTCGTTTGCATGTGTGGGTGGTGTGGGGTATCTAACTATTGGGGCAAGTGTCAGACATTTGTAAGAGATGGATGTGATATAGTGAGGAAGAAAAGGCATGTCATCGTGACACCTATTGAAAAATACTGTCAATACAATACATTACTTTTTAAAAATGAAATAACCAGGGAAGTGAGGGAGAGAAGTGTCTATTCTCTTAATTTCACGACGCTATACTTGTTTCGTTGAAATGGCAAAACTCGTTTGTATGAGTAATATATACAATATATTCCCCTCTTTTTGATAATAAAGTGTTTAATATTCATACCCACTGTCCTCTGTGTCTATATTCCACAAACACACATTGAATACATTGTGATGATGCTTTGCTTGATCCTGTGCTCTATATACGTACAGTCCAGAAAGTCCAAGAGGCAGCTTGAAGTGATCACATAAGGTGCCATGTTTACGGAAACAATGTGGATTGGATATTCTCCGCTGTAATGCATTCCAGCACAGGTCAGATCATAGATATATAACGCCTAGGGTTAGTCCAAACATGACTTACATGACACCGAAAGAACCGTGTTAAATAGATCAAATGTAAAGCGGTGCGGGACTCGATTTAAAATTTACTCTATAAGGTTATGGACGTGAAAGCACTCTATGTAATCTTTTGGTTCCACGCGCACGCGCGCGCGCGCGCACACACACACACACACACACACACACACACACACTGCTAAAACATATGCTGCGTTGCATCCTAGCATTTCCGCACACTTGCCATCCACAAGTTGAGGCATGCGATGATACCTGTTTTTATAGAGGAAAACACACGTACAAACGCACGCGCGTACACACAAGTGCATGGTTTCCACTGCTTTGGCAGAGTGCAGGAATCTGGAGGATTTGCGACATGTCTGCTCTCTCGGGAAGAAGACATTGTAAAAATGAATTGGTTGAAAATAGCGTGCGAGGGGCTAGGAGATAATAAAAGAGAGGCCGTTGTAATTTGAGGCTTGTATGAAGAGAGTCCTGCAAAGGCCGTCAGTGCAAAAGCGGAGTTTAGCGAAGTGCATGCAAAGAGGCCCGAGTGACAGTAGTCCATCATCATCAGTTGGAGAGGAGGCTTGGGTGGCGTCGAGGGGGACGGGACCCTTCATGCTTTTAGGGCCTCTCTGAAAAAAAAAGGGGGGGGGGGGGTAAAAAAAGTGTGGGGGGGGGGGCTGCTTTTGTGTGAGCAGCATTCAATTGCGCCGCTCTGTGGGAGCGTCCACGTGCCAGCTTCAATAGGCGGCACATCCACCAGTGGCATTGCACATTGAACACAACCTGTGGCGATAGAACACTCCGCGTGACAAAGGCACAAAGAGTGGCTTCAAGTGCACAACTATTGCAGTACATTATATTAAAAAATACCCAAACGTGGAGCACGTTGACGCACAAACATCTGTTTTGACAGTTTTTCATCATCATCATCATCATCATCATCATCATCATCCTTCTTCTTCTTATTATTATTATTATCTATTGTATTATTATTATTGTTTTTTCCTGCGTGTGCGTGCATCTGACAGGCGCGTGCACAAGTCTAAACCCAAACAAAGCACAAAGGGAAACAGAGGAAATGAGCAAGGGTGAGTATTTGGGGATCAGAGATTCTATCGAGACAAGGCATTTTTTTCCGGGATGATGGGTGATTAAAACATATTATTATTATTATTATTATTATTATTATTATTATTATTATTATTATTATTATTATTATTATTATTATTATTATTTCGTACCTGCTCTTGTTAGGCTGCAATATTAAAGATAAATGTATGTGTGATTATTTTATGGGCAAACATGAAAAACGGCATCAGACGTCCATCTGTAAGATGAATATAGTTATTTAAAAGAGTTCTAAAATAGAAGCATACAAGAATGGATTGTATGGGTTTAAGATTAACACCAAACTGTATTTTTAAAAATATATTCCAAATGTAAGTTTTGCATCTGATGCACGAAGTTGATGAAAATACAGCCTGAAAGGTGCTATATTGGAATTGCAGGTTGATATAATTCAATATGCAAGGTGACACAATCGTATTATAATTCATTTTGACATTGAAATATTATTTGTAAATTGATGTGATTTCATACAATGTATTATTGAATACACTGTGCGATGTTTACTTCGTGTTTTATTTGTTTGTCGACGAAAAAGTCGAGTGTTTGAGAGTGTGCACCATGAACATGCTGGCCCATATGAGGGGTCGTGTTCGCCCCACATGCATTTGGGCTCCCCGGCCAGGTGCAATGGGAGCGCCCTCTTATGTTCAGCCGGACCACAGGGACCGAGCAGCTTGACTGCAGCTACACGGGAGACAAGCCCACGGACCTGCGCACTTGGGTCTCGCATAGGAGCGAGTCAGACTGGTTCTGAGTGGCTTATGGACAACACAACATAACAACAACAACATGGGTTCCAGAAAGCGTTCATGCATGACGTATATGGCATCAAGAAATGATCGCATCACTCCTCTGTTATCACATATTTTTAATTGAATAACTTAATAATCGACATTTAGTATATATAGTATTTGCAAGAGCAAATTCATTTAATTGGAAAACAAATTTCAGTCTGTTTGATAAAATGCAAATGTACCTTTTTAATGATTCAGAGCAAAATTTACTTTTTTTTAAAATTCTTCTTTAGCCATTTTTTTGGAGGGGTGGCTCATAAATTGATACATATTTCAAAAGTACATTCAATACATATTCGTTTGTTCTTTTGTTGTCTTTTGGTACAATACGCTAGAATTGAATATATAAGTTTCGTTTTCAGATGCTTTGTAATCGTCATCACTACGTGTTTACATGCCATTTCGAGGTAAGGATGTGCTAAGCATTTATTTAAAACGTATTATTTATTCTCTTTGAGAGAGGATGCATTCGATATTACATGATTGTGGAAATCTGGAGTGTTGTGAAAGGGTGTTATTCTAATGCTTTGTCCAGTCTTATTTTAAATAGGCTATGTGTTTTGGTGTCCCACATATTGCACATATATAATTTCCATTATTTCACTGTGCATATAATGATTGTCCGATTTTCCATAATTGCTGTAGGAAGTAGAACGTTATTCATGTTCGATTGATAATTCATTTTTTGTACCGTGAATGCTAATGTGAATACATAATGAATATGAAAATTACGGTTGGACCAATCGTGTATCACTTATGTATATTTTTTTCCCACCAAAATGAAATGTTGAAATGTTTCCAGCATAAAATGATTTGATGCATGACAGCATACATGCACGCGGGTGCAGCTTGAGGTGAGAAATCAGGATGTGCTTGTGTCCTTCTGCTGTTGTGAGGTTACGAGTTCGAATTTAAAAAAGAAAAGAAAAAAGAAGCAAGTGGCCGTCTGGTCAGTCTGCCTCATTTACATAAGAAACAAGGAGCCATATCAATTCATCTCTCTCTACATCTATTTGTCCCACCACCCTATTAATGACCCTATGCATAATTCAATAACATTTTGAACGTTGGACTAACATATATTTTTTTTCTTTCAGACATTATCCTTCCTAAAGTCACTTTAAGTAATGCATGTAAATATTTTAAAACTAAATAAAAAAAATAAAAAGTAAAAAATATGCTGATTCACAGCGAAGTGATGATGCATTGATATGGTGATAATGGTTTATTTAGTATTATAGGCTACAAAAAAATCGAATGAAGCAAAACACAAAAAAAATATGTACAGTAAGCTTCAGCTTCGTCTGTGTTTGCGTGTGTGTAGTGTAGGTGCGCGTGTGTATTTGTGTCCGCGTGTGTGTGGGTAGCGTTATATTTGTGTTGTTTTTAAATAAGAATCTGTATTTTAATCAATTACGTTAAATGTTATTAAGTTGTTATTTTTTTATGAAATAACACACATAAATCGAAATGTGCGCGCGCGTGTGTATGTGCTTGTGTGTGTGTGTGTGTGTGTGAACCTCCTATTCAATATCATCACACCTCCCCACTGTTTCATTGTCGTCTGAAAACTGTTGGAAATTTGTTTTGGTTTTTGTTTGTTTATTAGAACGAAGGCCTTTGACGTTTTGTTCTGTTTTTTTTCCTTTTTTTTTTTTACCGACTGGCAAATGTCAGATCTCAGTTTTTAGTGCGCACACTTGTATTAAAACAAACGTTTCACACAAAATGCACGGGCAGGGGGAAAAAAAATAAATAAATAATCGACTTTTAAATATATAAATACATGTGAACATTTTAGAATTTTTCAATAGAAAAAAATATGAATGCTAATTGTACAGTGTATACGTGAATGTGAAGAAGCACTGCAAACTGCAGACCAGGTCGAGACTCGGACTTGACTCGTGTGGTTTTTATGCGCTTGGGAGAGGTTCACTGAGAAGGAGGGATCCCAAATCAGAGCCAGATGAGCCCTCCAGGCAGGAGCAACGCTAGCTGCTGGTAAGTCGACCCAAACAGAACACAGGATAATCACTGCACCACAATGCCAAAGCCATTAAAATGCCTCTTTGCTCTTGAATATACAAAGTTAAAGCAAGTAATTTTCCTTCATGTCAAGTAGCCTCCCCCCACTCCCGAATCCCCCCCACCCCCCTGCAAAAAAAAAAAAAAAGCATGATGAGATGAAAGTTGACATGTGGAAGAGATGCGTGAGACAAATACAGATCAAGGATTATTGCCAGGGGTCAAATCCAAATTTTGCATCACAGCCTGGATGGACTCGGCATGATTGTCACTATGATGTGTCTCGGGTCAATTTTAAACAGACAACATCTTAAATAAGATTGATATTCTTATAATGTAAATAAGAAACGGTGGTGTTAAAATGGTTCAAATAAGCCTAATTTAGAAGGTCAGGTGGACAGGTAGCTACTGTAGCTAGCTAGATACCAAACTAGATGGACTGCGAGTTAGCTCGATAGCTAGACAGGTACTGTAGCTCAGGGTTCACCAACGTGGTGCCTGTGGGCACCGGGTAGCCCCCAAGGACCTCATGAGTAGCCACAGGCCTGTTCTAAAAATAGCACATCAGTGATGGTACATTGTGATTTTCAAGCGATGCTGTTGAAGCGATCATTTGAAAATGTAAACAGTGGGAGAGATTAACAGAATTAAAGTGGTGCATATTGGTATTGATCTGTTCCCAAATTATTTTGAGAAATAATTAACATCACAAAATGAATATAACAAATTCATAATAACAACATATGGTTAAACATAGTTAGAGCAAATGTGTTATTTCAGAATTGTGTATCAAACTGGTAGCCCTTCACATTAAGAGGAAGTAGCATTTCAAAAAGATTGGTGACCCCAGGCCGTAGACAGACTGTGGGCCCGAAATCATCGTCACTATGATGACGCTTGGATCAAATTTAAAACAAAATACTGCACATCCTGAATAAATCTGGGATTTTGTTTTAGTCCTCAGTTCTTTAATATCATAATTAAGAAAATGTGGATTTAAGATGATTTAAATAAGCCTAATTAAAAATGTCAGATGGATAAGTAGCTAGCTAGACACTAGACAGCAAGCTAGACGGATAGCTAATTAGCTAGATTGTTACATACTGTAACTCTACTGCGGGCTCCACAAATTGTCACTATGAAGTGGCTTGGGTCAAATTTTAAACAAAAGACATCCACAACAAAGTCGATTTTTGGTTGAAATAAGCCTATTTAACAGAAGTGGGCATTCCATCAGCACTGACGGTAGGTCCAGCAGTCCATCATTGACGGACGCCCGTTTTGCTGGCAAATGACGTATGACAAGAAACTTAAAAAAACTGACATATTAAGTCACCGACGGAAGTGGGTTTTCGTCAGTCACCGGAATCGTCACTAACCGGGTTAGTAAAGACGGACCGTTTCAGTCTGTCAGTGACAGACTCCCGTTTCGCTGACGACTGACTGAAACACGCACTGCGTGACTCGCATGTGTTTGCTCCCGGGAGTGAATACACCGGGTTTGCTTATAGTGGGGCGCGTCCTCCGAAAGAAAAAAATGTTTGAATATCGCGAGTCAGTCTGGTACTTTCATCAATCACCATGCTGTCTGTATGTGTGTGTGTGTCTGCCTGCTTGTTTTTTTTACTATATTTGGCTGTGTATCTGCTTGTAGCTGGCACTTGTATTACTTTCTATTGTTGCAACGACAACAGAAATCTACAGTCTTTGAGTCTAATATTCAGTGTATGTGAATTTATTTGCATGTAAACCTTTCTGGTTATGGTTTTCTGCTAAATCCTGGTGAAATTATTTATTTTGAGAATATTTTGTGAACAATTATTTTCGGTTTGGGTCCCGTATACCAGATGGCGAGACGGTAGCGTAATATCGAGTGATGGACTTATATTATCTTTGGTTTATTTTCTACTAGTTTACAAGGCGGACACGGTATGTTATATTTTGTTTATTTCTTGAATGTTTGAGTCAAAGAGATGATTGTTAATATTGATTGTAAATACTATGGAATATATTTGTTTACGTTTTTAAGGTGTTCTATAATAGACAAGCAATTAAATGATTGTGGAGATCAGTATGAGGCGTGGATCTTTACGGGCATAGATACATTGGTTGTGATGCGTGTAACATAGTAAGCAGAGCTGGGCATCACCTAATCGTCACCAAGTTCCCGTCTGCATATTTCGCCGACCAACGTGGTCCCAGTTCGTCCCTCGTCGGCGACAGCCAATCGGCGTAGAAAACTTAATGTACACGTCACACACAGGTGCCGCACAAGCTGACACGTCGCCAAATATCAAATTAAAAACAACAGACACACACATACACAGCGTGGTGATTGGTGAAATAAAAACAATATGGGGCATATGTCATTGCGTCTGTGGGACCCAAAGGTATACAACACTGTTTTATTTATTTATTTATTTTAATTTGGCTGCGTGTCAGGTGTACGACACCTGAGTGTGACGCGGTACCAGTTAAGTCCATTCTCAACGCCGTATGGCTGGACCGACTGGGACCACGTGAGTCAGCTAAATATGCAGATAGAAATTTGTGATGGTTAGGTTAATCCCGGCTCTGATAGTAAGTACCGTATTTTCCGGACTATAAATCGCATTTCTTTTCATAGTTTGGCCAGCGGTGCGACTTATACTCTGGAGCGATTTATGTGTGAAATTAATAAAACTTTATTACCTGTATATCACTTCACATTTAATTGTAACCCACATAAAGAAACATAAATATAAATCATTAAAGCTATTAAAATGCATGAATAATTTAAACAGTTAAATCTAATATTTTGTTTAATAACTAATTAAAATAGTATGATAAAAAGACAATTTGCCATGCCTGTGGTCTTGCACACACGTGCAGAGCGGAGAAGACCAACAAAGAGATAATTATGACCGAATACATAAATACTTTTGGAGACTTGCAAACATTTTACATGGTCGGCGATAAATAAAAGACTTATTTAATCGATCTACGACCATTTTGGTGAGTTTAAAGTTATCTTACCTGTTGTAAATTGCTCATCAGTGCTTTGTTTACACAGGCATTGGTTTACTGTTTAATTTGTGTGTTTTACACCAGGCATGTTTTCGGGCAGCAAATGGGTCCTTTCTTTACGATGATTTATGTCGGGCATATTGTTGGACAGTTAAGGGGTCCTAACTCGAGACGTTGCGAGGCTGTTAGCCGATAGCCGTTAGCGGTGGATGCGTGCCGTTTTCGTCGCCGTGTACGCGCCGGGATTGAGCGAGTTGTTGAGCTCTGTGGAATGGATAGGAGTGCTATTAAAACAACGTTGTTCCCTATCACTGTGTCCGGTCACGCTCTTTGATTCGAGTGACTGTTTGGATGAGGTACCCCAATGAATCCCCCCCAAATTCACATACAGCCCTAATTCCCCGCAACATTACCATAACTTTCTTGTAATTATACGTGTATGAATGTTACCTAAATGTTACCATCGTAGCTCGGTGGAAATGAGTGGAAATGTGCACTAAGCACACAATTTCATTATTTTCATTTATATGGACACATTAATTAGCTTTACACAATGGAGACAACTTGGCATGCTGTTCTTGGTGTTGGATTTTAGCAAATACATTTTCTCCAAAAGTGCGACTTATACTCCAGTGCGATTTATATGTTTTTTCTTCTTTATTATGCATTTTATGGCTGGTGCGACTTGTACTCCGGAGCAACTTATAGTCCGGGAAATACGGTAGTACATTCTCGATGCTGACTGGCGGTCACCAATGCAATGCCGAAGAATAATAAGATCTGACAGACATAAAATATTGGTGACGAACTGTAATTTAGTGACAATGGAAGCACGGTTAAAATAATGATGACTGAGTGACGGACTGACAATTACAGTTTTGTTTTGAATTGAAATAATTACAGACTGGTGATGACAGACAGGTGGCCCGGGACGCTGGCAAATGACAAATGATGGACAGAAAAAATTTAGTGACCCACCCACCTCTGCTAATTAAGAAGGTCAGGCAGACAGGGCAGTAGATAGATAGATAACAAGCTAGATGGATAGCTAGTTAGCTAGATAGGTAGACAGATACTGTAACTAAACAGACAGACCGATGGCGCTCTTAAAAGTTTCTTGTGTGCGGGCAGGTGAGCCCACCCAAATGGTGGTAGGTGGATAGAGTCACTGGGAGCCGCTGTCCTTCAAGTGGCTTGCCCTTAGTCAAGAGGCCCCCTTTACAGCGCACAACATTGCCAGGGACCCATAAAACCTTGTGATTAGTGGAGCTGTTCCATTTTTAGGTGCTAGCTCGTTAAAGGAGTTAATAGACAAGGTGTTTACTTTTGCATGACACACACACATCTATGTAAACATGCAGATCCACACACACTTTTCTGTATATCAAAAACTTGGAAGAGTACACTGGATAACAATCAACTGGTCTCATACTATGTTGATGTTAATAGACTTGTACAGCCCCAGCATGGATATCTCAGAACTAGATTCTAGTAGCCTATTAGCAAAATTGCACGAGTCATTTTTAAGCCTTTTTGGAATTAAAGTAAAAACATAACAAATTGAACATACTAGAAGAGTTCCGTAGCGTCAACTCAACATTTGCGTATCACCATGACTTGGGTGACTAAGAATCTACACAGGCAATGAAAAAAACAAATTGTTAACAAGCATATTCTTATTTTTCTTTGGATATTTTGACAGTTAAAAAAAAAAGAAAATAAATTAGGCAATTAGGCTATTGAGATAGTGATTTGTTTTTCGCAGAGATGTGCATTACGGCCCAGGGACGGAACGGTCCATCCCTCCATTTGGACGGACGCCCATTTTGTGAAAGGACGGACGGAGGATAAGAAGTCTTTTGAAAAGGACGGACAAAGCAAGGATGGAAGTGGACCCTCATCCGTGCCTCTATTCGTCCCTAACTGAATTAAATACTGACTAACGTGTTGTGTTGGGTTCTTTCAAAAACCAAGACCACCGTTCTCTTCTGCGACACCACAGAGCCGCCTTAATTAACTGCCTGCACAACACTTTTTATGTGCGTTCCCTGCAGTCACATTGCACAGGCATAGTCTGCCCTCTAGTGGTTCAACACATGTAATACCATGGTTTCTGTCAGGACCCATTTCACTGACTGACAGAAACACGTCCAGCCTGCCTTGTGTGTAATCCGGGATAAGGTATGTATGGGCGTAGGAAAAAGGTGGAGAGCAAATGTGGTTTGTTAACTAACTGTTAACATTTACATACTTTATTATCCCTTTTCATGCAAAGTATGTACTTGTGTGGGACATTTTTAGACCATAAAAATCTCTGTCAGCGCCGCCGTATGACCCGGAAGTGTAAGTCTTTCATTTCCTCATAAAATCCCCTTGCGTTATTTTGCAATAAATATTACATTGCGAAATAAAGAAATAAAAAACTGAAAACGTATTAAATTATAACGCAAAGGTTTGGTAATAAAATGCAATAGTATTGCGTTGTAAAACAAACTTAAATATTCTCGTGATGCTACCTGGCGGGCTCCGGACGTGCTTGTGTTGGCAGCTAAATGCTACGTTGGTTAAACAGTTCTAAAGAATTCAATCCACTCACGATACTCTCAGCCGGTAAGTGGGCGTGCATAGGAAATTAGCCAGCTAATGAGCTTTAAATAATGTTTATGAGTGCACAGACACTTTTTTGAGGCGGTGGGGGAGGCGTACTGGCGAAATGTAAGGACAGAAGCACTTTAAAAAGACGAGGATGGACGAGGTCGGAGGATGACTATTTTTATGAAAAAGGATGGACGGACGACAGACTGGCAAAAAAGGCTAAAGTGCCCATCTTTGGTTTTTCGACCACAGTAGTAGAACGGTGGAACAATTCGGAAGTCATTTCAAAATTTCAACATTATGGTCGAAAAGTATAATGTAAGTATTTAAGTAAACTATACAGAACTGCAGTTTAAATGTCATTATATCAGTGATGATATCAAAAGGGTAACAGCAACATATCTTATCGCTAAATCTGTAAAAATGTATCATAACACACATCATACCATGTAGTCTGCCGCTGTATATTTAAAGAAACAAATACAAAACACAGCTCCGAATCTACATTAATAATTATGAGAAATTGTTTCAATTGACATGTTTTGCATTCTTTTCATTCAATTAATTTTATTCTACTGCTGAAGAAGGCAGGCACTTTTTCTCGCCCAACTAGGGGACAGCAGTGCGTTTCACCACTCTCCACAAGTGGATAAAACATTACCTGTAAATTATTTACATTTTAGTAATGGTAAAAGTAGAATTACAACAAACTATGTTTCCACTCAAATGCTGCTTGAAAAAAAACAACCAAACAAAAAAAAAAACAATCCAAGGTCAAACAGCTTCCTGAAAGCACTGTATGTAGGTTCTCAGAGGCTACCTGCACAGCTCAACAAAAAAGAAAATGCTGCTTTCTAGGTAACAACCACTGACCCAGTTCCTGTGGTAGAAATTCAAGTATCCTGTACATTGTGTTTGGTTGTGTCTAAAAGAAGGCACACGTGTTTTGGGGTTATCTAAACACAGTTCGGTGGTAGCAAGCCTGCCATGTAGGTTCCTTTCTGCTCGGCTTCACAGTGTCAACACGCATTCACAAATGTGTGACGGACAGACATTAAGGGTAGTGCACGAGCACTTTTAATTGTGTCAGATGTGTGGTGTGCTGAATAATTTGCGACGTTCACGCGGCAGTCGCGCACAGTATCAACAAGCCGAGCAACCACGTTGTTTTGATGCTCGTACAGGCAAAAAGAAATCAACATGAAAAATAGTCTTTGGATTCTGAAAAGGTCACCACCCCACCCCCCGGTCAAATGACAGTGATGTGATATTCTCCTTCATAGCTCAGAAGATAAAACAACGGGCATGAGACCATGCAAAACATATGTCACTCAAAAATATAACTGTAATATAACTGTAATATAATCTGCTTGTGCGGCACGGTGGTCGACTGGTTAGCACGTCCGCCACACAGTTCAGAGGTCGTGGGTTCGATCCCGGCTCCGGCCTCCCTGTGTGGAGTTTGCATGTTCTCCCCGTGCCTGCGTGGGTTTTCTCCGGGCACTCCGGTTTCCTCCCACATTCCAAAAACATGCATGGTAAGTTGATTGGATACTGTAAATTGGCCCTAGGTGTGATTGTGAGTGCGGATGTTTGTCTCTGTGTGCCCTGCGATTGGCTGGCAACCAGTTCAGGGTGTCCCCCCGCCTACTGCCCAAAGACAGCTGGGATAGGCTCCAGCACGCCCCGCGACCCTTGTGAGGAGAAGCGGTACAGATAATGGATGGATGGATAATCTGCTTGTCTTGGACTTTTAATTAATAGCACAACTAGTAAGTAAACTATGTCTAAATATACCACTGTTTCTGATTTGGCTGACTTGCTAGACGTAATCATTTTACAATGTTATGTAAATACACACATATACAGTGTGTATATATATATATATATATATATATATATATATATATATATATATAATCCGTATCTTATGCATTTGGATATGCACAAATACATTTCCTCGGGAAGAAAGATGGAGGTGGAGGGTTGGGTCACAGGAAACTGGTTTTGCTGTGGTCTGCTTAGAATTGTAAATGTATCGCATAGGCCATGCTGTCAAATTATATATATCTTTCATTTACGAAATCATGCATGTCTTTTCCTCGAAAAGGGGGAGGGCCGCCACAAAGGGAGCGAGCCCTCATGCAGGAGAACAGTGTGCAGCCCTCATGAAAAATAAGCAAGTGTCGAAGCCCTGGGCGAGGAGCGTGGCTCCGTCAGCACACAGGCCAGGGAGGGGAGACACAACCCACCACACACACACACACACACACCCGCACACCCTCACACATACCACACTCAAAGGAGGTTTCACCGCTACAAACTCCTGCTGTATAACCACTACCCTGTTGTGACACAGTTGACCCCTCGTGAGACTTCTAAGAAAATAAATACACAAGATGATGATGTTAATTAGCGACTCCGCATTCAAGGATTTCAAGCATCTTATTTGTCACCTCATCAAATTGTCTTGTCTAAAGACACACAGCAAGATAGAGAAGCCTCCTTATTTATTTAATACCTCAGCTCATTTCTGTTAACCAAATTTTGTCAAATGACTTTGAGCTTCTCAGAGCACAAAACAACAAAGCTTTATCGCTCTTGAATAGATAAATCAAGTCAAGTCATTGCCTGGGAACAAACAACAATCCTATCTTAATTTTAGAAATAGAACAATTCAATATACTATTGTTCAGATTACCTGCAGTATTTTAGTCACATAAGTGTACATGTGCTGCCAACCTATGAAACGACTTGGAAATAGGATGCTAATAAAAGTCAAAGTGTGAAACCAAAGTTAAATCAATTTAGTTGGTCACCTGGAATGGAAGCTTTAAAACGGCTTTATGTAGTTGTACCTGACATTTTATGATTTCAAATTGAGTGTTAAAAGCCTTTACACTGTTTTCTTGGTGTGCACTGCATAGTCATAATTCAACAGGAGAACCTACGTTACCCATGGACACAGATACCGATTAAGTATCTCACAATGAGCAGCCACCTGTTGGGCCACCTGTTGGTGGACTTGAATAAAGATTGGAGGGAAAAAAATTACCGTCGTGGCGGTCTTAAACTGATTAAACAGCGCCATCTGCTGTTGTGGAGTGCGAGTTTACACTATTTGTGTGTGGATCTGCAAGGTGGAACATTAGTGGCAAAAGTCATGTGACAGCGGTAAGATTGTGCCAAAAGTCACATGACAGTTTTCCACAACGGAAAACTGTCATGTGACTTGTAGTTGAAGAATTGCATTTTTGTATGTGAAGGATGTTTTTGTACTTGAGGGTTGTTCTGGTTTCGAACTTGAAGGATATTTTTGATATTTTTTTTGTACTTGAAAGACTTTAGATTGTACTTGAAGGATATTTTTTTGTAATTGAAAAAAAAGGTTTCGTTGCATGTGTAAAACATGCTGTATATGTTTCTGAAGCAGGATGTATTTGTTTGATAGCTAATTTTTTGATGTGCAAAACAAAATGCATTAGTGTGTGAGAGATGTTTTGTACTTGCAAAACACACAGAATTTGTTTGTGAATTGTTGGGTGTGAGTAAATCATGTTTTGTGTGTTTGTGAGGTTTTGGCATGTTTTTACCTCCAAAGCTCTCAATTCGTTTGTACTGCGCTAATGATGGAAAAAAAAGTTTTGAAATTATTTTCTTTGTCTTGTTTTTTTTATATTACTATAACCTGGCATTTAAAACAGGGGTGTATGGACTTTTTATATCCACTGTCGGTAAAATAAACTGCAGTAGTCTAGCACTGCGAACTACAGCCGCATTGATAAACACGCTGTTAAATAAATCCACCTGACAGTGGCAGTCAGTGTCAGTCATCACACATAATGATTACGTTTGTGATGGCAGAATTTTCAATACGTCTCTTGGACTGGATCTCATTAGACTGAGCAGGTGCTGTGAATCTACGATATGTATTTCAATATTCCAACACTGTGACACTGACAAGACCTGTAAGCGCATCTAGTGGTGCTAGCATGGCTTTTGATAGGCAGAAACTGCAAGGGTCCAGCACACAACTCAGAGCGCCGATCTATTAGCCAGACAATGTTCACACATTGAAAGTCTGGTATCAAAAAAAGGAACAAACAAGTGAGCAGAACATGAAAGCTGGACATTTATCAGCCGGTAGTGTGTATGTGAACACAGAAGGGCAGCTAACAATGAGGAGCTCAGAAAGTGGTGATAAATGCTTTCAAAGCCCAGCGGACAGTAAAGGGCTCAGGCTTTGGACAGCAGGGAGAGGGGATGGTCATCGCCTTACCTGTGGTTTTTGGTCTCACTTCCTCCCACACCGACTCCTCTCTGGCAGCGCCGTCTTTTCAAGTGTCTTTTTGAAGCCAGCAGGCAGAAAGGTCACGTCCTCCTGGTCACAGTAGGCTCGTCCAAACAACGGTGGCCAACGCTGGATGGCCGGAAGCTATTGCCTCTGTCTTCACTTCTGTCTTTGTTGTGTTGTAGAAATAATACCGTTGAATTTAAAGCTATTGGTTTGGTGCCTGGGCACCTGAAAACATTTTGGTGATGTACTCCTAGAATTCCAGGTATTTCCAGGGTTTTCCAAAGCTATACTGGGACGTAAGGGACTCCCGGGTCCGAGAAGTATCACCTGCAATGACAAACACCATTTTAGTTTATAAAACATTTCAATCCAGTGCTGCGAAGAGAGACATTTCTGTAAGAACTTCAGAACTCCTCAGTTGTTCCTAAAACGAGTAAATGAACCTCTATTCATTTGTGAACGACTACGGGATGACGGATTCTTGTGATTACATTTAATTTCTCTCCTCATACCGCCGCCGACTTTGAGAAGGAGAAATGACAAATATTTCCGGCGAAACTTAATTTTCTCGTAAGCAAAGCAAGACATATTCCTGTAATAGCATACATAATTGCCTGCTCTGCACAGGATCTCTCGCACATGACAACAAAGTCTCAGAGACAATGCGTATTTATTCTGCTGTCAATTCCAGTGGAGGGGGAAAAAAATTGCTTTTTTAAAAAAAGGCTTTGAATTCCACATTGGGCCTGGTTTGTGAGGCAGGGTAAATATGCTTGTCATGTGTTCCACTAGTTCCTCAGCAACAGAGATTTAGTGGGGGAATACAGGAGGGAGAGGCACACACTTTGTGATAAGTGAATAGCTCTTTTGAAGTCACTTCCATTTGGAAGCAATGCGTGATTATTTTTACCTCTGTGGTTGTTACTCAAGTTAAAACCCCCGTTTAATTGTTCCCAAGAGTTCTTATTGTGTCGCTGATAAGGAGCTCAGGGAGCAGCGTTTAAAATTGCACCAAAAATAACTTGACTTTGCGCTCATCGGCCACAGGTCTGAAAGAGTGACAAAGAAAGACGGGACTTGGATCGAGCTCCTCTGATTGTAATGTGCGCTCGGCGTTTCTGAATGCTCTTTGTTTGAAATATCAATTCAAACAATGACCCCGAGCCATCATAAATAAAGGCGGCGCAGTGCATTAGTAGTTAATCATGGAAAAAATAATTTTACGAGTGTTTCGTCAGCAGTTTGCAGCTGACAGACAAAGTAGCGACAATCATTTGTCGTCTTCCCCCTTTTGCGCCTTCGTCGGGTGCAAGGCCGCCACTTCAAGGTTGGTCAATGCGACCTGTGGAAGCATATTTGTCGGATCAATAGCCCACCCACAGCAGCGCCGCGGGCCATCCCTGACCCGGCCAATTGATTAGGCCTCGCTCAGCTGCCAATGGCAATGTGCTGCATGTGACACAAGGCAAAGGAGCGCTGAGGAAGGGGGGATGCTGGATTGCCGGTGGCAGCCCCACAGCACACCACAGATAAAAGTCAATTCCACTTAAGCAAATCATTGACAACTAAATAGTTAGCGTGCAGAAGAATTCGGAGAGTCTCCCACGGCAGCAGCTGGATGGCTTCGGGGATTTCTGCGACTATGACCCCGTGTCAACGGGACATGAGCGCTACTTCAATTTGTGCAGGTAGCATGACCCCAGCCTCCGTCTTTAGTTCATTTAGACACCTCACTGTCAACATGTATGCATATATACACCAGTCAAAACGCAGGAACAGCTGCACTGTCTGATGAGATTAAATCCAACAGATGAAATCAAACGTCAGCCTTTACAAAGAAAATAGGGCTCTGTTTTGATAGACAAGGTCATAGATGTATATTCATTTAACAAAAAGAAGTTAATTTTTATGAGTGTAGTTTGCAGAAGTGGAGAACAGTACTACATCATACTGAGAACTGGTAACATACAGGTACAGTCAACCACCCGCATGTTCAGCCTTTGTATTTTTCATTTTTTAAGAACATATCCTTCCCAAGGCCAAAACAATAACCGTAGTGTTCTGTAGTGGGGTGGCATCAACAAAGGGTGTTAAAATGAGTTGAGGACTTTCATTTCGACATAAGTAGTGCTTTGCCACCATCTCTAGGTATCTATAGGCAATTAGAAACCTTGATAAGGTGGAAGGTGATTTACGGTAGGATGTTGGCTATTCGTAGCGGAGCTCAGTTGCTACCCCTGGCAAATAGCAAGGATTCAGTGTATCGGTAAATTATAACTTTTGTAAAGGTATGTATTTGCAACGGGTCCTCGATTTTACGAGGAACCCAACGTCAGAAGTTATGTACTGCGCTTCATGAACTAGTTTGTTCAGAGGTGCAAATATACTTTGTCATGCGCCAAAAGAAATTGCTCGGAAAATACTCATTTACTGTTGTTCTTACTGTTGTTTATCATTATAATTACGGGCTAAAAGTGTTTATTCTACAAATAATTATTGTAATTATGACTTAACGACTGCATTAGCATAGGCTAGTGATGATGGCGAGTTCCGACTTATGTACAAATTTGAGTAATGTCATCACTGTAGGAATGGCACTCTGTCATAAATCAAAGACCACCTGTGTTCGAATCTCATTGTACTGTGCTGGTGAAGCTAATGTAATGTCCGTCATCACCATATAATTACATCTCCTAAATGACCAACTGCAATAGTCCATAATATAGCCTCTAGCGGTATTGCCCAACTTTTATTGAGTCAATGCTTAACTTCAGAAAAATGTAACAACCCACCACCAAACAAAAATACTGAAATGATGATCTGGTCTCAATTTAGTCACAACAGCTCTTACTTTAATGGAACTCAAAGCTGACATATTTGCAGGAAGTCATGACTTATTCTGTTGTGTGAATGATACCCAGGTTTGAAAGAGCATTTCACTGTTCTGCCTGTCACTATACATCACTGGCAGAGATGGATGAACAAAGATACATTTGTAAATAAGGATTTTTTTTTTTTTTTTCTGGACGAATTAGGTGAAATTGAATAGTTTCCCAAGGCACCCCTGACATTCTCTCCCAGCTTGGTAGGATGCCACAGCAACCTGGCTAGGAATTACAGCTCTACACTGGTGATTCCCAACAACTCTGCTATGAAAGGTCATCAGGTATGACTCAGGAAATTAACCAATTTTACTAAACTGCTCTGAAAATATTATTTAAAGGGAAAGTCAACCCAAATACATTTTTTTCAAGAATATGTTGTATGCAAGCCCAATAGTTGAAACAAGGCATTCTGATAAATATTGCATTTATTGAATACGAGTTAATCCACCCATTTCTAGCCATCTGTGGGGCCGGCCACTTTGTCACTTCTATCGACTGAAAATGACATCACAACTGCTCAGGGCTCACTTAACAACCAATCACGGCTGACCTGTTTTTAGAAGCTCAGTCATGATTGGTCGTTACTTGAACCCCAAGCAGTTGTGGTGTCATTTTCAGTCGACAGAAGTGACAAAATGGCCGCACCCTGGGATGGGTAAAAAGGGTTGGATTTTGCTGCTGAACTCATATTCCACAAATGCAATATTAATCAGAATGCCGTGTTTCAACTAGTGGGCCTGCATAGAACATGTTATCGAAAAAAATGTTTGGGTTGATTTCCACTTGAAGCACTCCGTGTGTGTCTTCAAATCTAAATGTATCAGCTTTGTGTTGAACAGGCTCGAATTTCAAATTAAGCAAGTACTTGTAAGCAAGTAAAATGAGCTAAATCATCTTTATTGCATTATGTATTCTTTTTGAGACGTTTTGATTGGCTCAAAAAACGCTGTGAAATGCTGTTGCTGTTTGGTCATTTATGTAAATGAAGTAATATATGGGTTTTTATAGGAGAGAGTGAACACAGGTAATCACTGCACCATACACATGCAGTCCCATTGAAGTTGTCACTGCTTTTGATCCATCTTGCTCACAGCCATTAGCGCTCCATATTAGAGTAGTTTATATGTCACTTTACTGCTCCTTTTACTTGTGAATGTAATTCTGTGGCCACTACCTCTTTGTGCATTCACCTCCTATCTACTGCGCCATATCTCTCACGGTAATTGCTGAGTGACAGAAAGGCAATAGTGACCACTTCATTATTAAGACAACCAGGCTGACTGGACACCGGCCTATTGGCTTTAGGTCACGGTGGCCACGCTGACTTTATCTGCCCAGGTTGTCAGAGGTCAGTCCCCCAGAATCTATAAGGAACTTTACTGGATGTGCTGTGGCTGCTGTACAGGAGCCCCTCCTGACCACTATTGATTGCACTTTGTCTCCTTCAGTTGAGGGTGGAGTCACATCTCGACAATAGCCCCACATTTTCACTCTTTTAACAGCAAACAATATAAGAACACGGACAAAGACTGCTTAATGGTGGGGTATGAAGTTATTTGACGCACCATCACATTGCACAGACAATTTATCTTTTTCGAATATTAAATTGGTCTGGCTGGCAAATATTTCTTGAGTCAGAACCACGAGTTGGTCGCACATTTTCACAAATAAAGACATATCTGTGCAGTCGTAATTCTGCTATACCTGGCAGAGAAGAGTACAACCAGAATTCGAGTTTTTTTATTTGGTTACTAAAGGAGAAACATATTTACATGAGATTCTTCAGATTAAAAAGCACATTGGTCTCTTGAGATATGAGTGACCCAGCTGATGCATTTTTCGAGATACAAGCTGTATTTCGGCCAACTTTTGGCCTTGATTTGACAGCAAAAAATTGAGATACAAGTACTGTATGCTGGCATTGAACTCAACTCGACACACCACAACGAACAGCGTCATGGTAATCAGTGAACAATTTTTGAAAAGGGAGGCTTCAAGCTGTTTATTGACACTCCCAGTTGAAGTTGAACGTGCAACTAAACCTAAAACAAAGTTAATTACACAATAATCTAAAACAAACATATAGTTTGCTTTAGGTAACGCTGTTTATCTCACCGCTATAAGAAAAAAAGCAACGCCATAGACAGGCTAACACATAGCATCAGCGTCGTAGTGTTATAACCTTTAATGTAATGACCTAAACACAAATGGTGAAGCAACACATGCAGTCAGATAATATTACAAAATGACAGGCATTAATTCCCAATCCGCTGTGAAGAACAATTAAACTTCCTGCTGCTTACAAAGGAGTTTCAGATGGCTCTTTGTATGTCAATTTGTTGGTATTAAAATGCCCTCAGCTGTCTAAAGTGTGCACACCAAAAGGAGTGGCAACGTTTCCATAGAATTGAAGCATATGTTATTAATGAATATTATAATTATATGTTATAATATTGTTCTTAATGCAATGTACCATTGTGTCCGGCCCTTAAAAATATGGCAAAATATAGCATACATAACCCAACGGCCTATCTACTGATTGCGGGAGGCTTAGTTTTCTGAACAAACTTTCTCATGAGCGTAATGTGATTAACTTTTTGTACAATGCACTCAATTCTCATGAGAGAACTTACATATGGCTACCGCTCACTCTCTTGTATTACTCGCTCAAGAACGTCACCAGCTCTCCCATGAAAAATGAAGGAATCAAGTTGCTGGTGTTTACCATCGTTAGCGTCGTCATATGGATGGGTGTGTGTGTAATTGTTTGTGCGGAACTAAATGTGTACCCGGGTTGCGTTCGTTGCAGCTTATGTCAGCGCGCGACCATTTATATACACACTAAAGCATGCGTGATGCTCGTTAGATCTTGTCTCTCGGCAGCTGCGTGGCAGCGTTCATATTAAATCACCACAATGGCAGATGAGCTCTAGCACTAGAGAGACAAACATCTATTTGAAACTGCACTTTATTACACTTTGTTCCTTTTAATAAAATAAAAAAAAAAAAAAAGGATGGAAAAAGATAACCCGGTTTTAAGGATCCGGATAAACAGCAACGATTGCATCTTTAAATAATAGATGACCCCCGCCTGTTACGGACGGGAATATAACTGAAAATAATTGAAGACAACAATGTCCTATAAGAGCACTACTCCAGCAGTGCTGATTCGGAATGTGTTACAACTTCAAACAGTCAGTCATAAACTATGGATAATCTGTACAAGAAAGGCAGCCGCCTGTTTACAATTTCCTTCTAATTAAGGCGACAGGATGGGTTCTACCTTTCTTCAAGTTGATGTGTGGTTGCTCGATTTACTGTGGGGTGGGGTTGAGGCTACTGTACTGATGGCAAATTAGGACTGGGGAACAAAATGAAACATACAATAACACTAATATAACCTGCAGTCATAGGGATAAATATTTAACTATCTGTCTACATTCGACACACTTTAGGTGGAGAACAAATAGATCCCGAAAAACACAATCCCAAACTTGCAACAATAACTCCTTTGACCACATTGGTGTTTAGAATTCTGCTTGTACTGTGATTGAAATCTGTCCTCATTATTTTGAGGAGTCAAGTCATCTGTGTTAATTCCGTCTCTACAAGAATGACACCAATCTAGCACAAATCAAAACAAATCACGATGTTACAACAACAACAAAAAATTGAGCTCTTTTGGGGGAGACGCATAAATGTGGGAAGGAATTATTGAGTTGGAGAAATATTATTGTTGAATCCAAAACCGCTGAGTGTTTGTACTCACTAACAATGAATCACTGCTCATATACGTTATCTTTGCACTCTTAGGACATTAAGAACATTTTTTTTTTTTTTTTTTTTACTTTAGTGATAAAATGGTCCAGTCGTTTTTTTCAAAATGCAGTATAGACTGTTTTTAGTTGGGTATGGTACAATTTATTTTGTGTTGCCACTAGAAAAAGCTACCTAAATAAGTGATCAATACTGCATCGCATTTGTTCCGTTTGGGTTTTGTTTCATTGCTCTGTTGGGTTTCCAACATAGTGTACTACCTTATGAATGGGATAGACACTTTTTCTTGCACTTCTGTTACTTAATTTCATTAGTTAAAGCAAACAGACAGCGTGCTTACACAGCCTGCATGAGATACAAACTTTTTCTTGCACTTGTGTTACTTAATCTCATTAGCTACAGCAATCAGATATCGTGCTTACGCAACCTGGAGTAAAAAAAAAAAATAATGTTATTTTCAGAATATACTATTCCAAGGTGTACTGAGGTAAACTGAACTGTAACACTTGAAAAAAGTTATTGCATAGTATCCATGAAACCTGTCGTCTTTGCCCAGTAACAGGTCAAAACAGGTGCATTGTATGATAAATGAATCATGAATAAATGGCAGTAAAGTGGTGGCCGTTGCAAGTGTAGTAGTTCACATAGCTGATTGATGATTGGTCACTCTCCAGCCACCCCCACATCAAGGCGAAGCAGGAACAATTCAAAGTAAAAAGCGGCATTTATAATTGTGAATAATTAAGAATTGTTGCGTCATCGTCATTCTTAGATGTAAATTGAATGAATGAGCCTTCGATGCGTATGAACGATTCATTGTATCACCCTGGCCACTCCACTGAAAAACTTCGGGCAGGGGCCCTGGCCCTCAGTATGGTTGCGAAGACACCTTCTCGGTGTCTGCTGAGCTCTCGCTGGTTAGGTAAGCTCTCCTCAGACAAGGCACTCACTAGACCATTTATGCCATTTAACGGCTCATCACATTAATGTACTACAGTGTGTGTAGGATGCTGGCTTAATTACACATTGTAAAACAAGTGTGTATCTTCACATTCTCCTATTATTTTACATTTATTTTTTTACAGTTTGGTGCTACTTTCTTTATTAAAACATATGGTGGTGTTTTTGGGGTGCTTGTAGTTGATTAAGAGCATTTCCATTCATTTCAGTGGGGAAAGTTGATTGAGACACAAGTGATTTGCGTTACAACCGTAGACATGGAACAAATTAAACTTGTGAGTCAAGACAGCACTGTAATACTAATTTTGTGGTTTGAGAGTTTATTTTGCCAGTTTGCCTCAAAGACTGCCTAGATGCTCTTTCCGTATTCTGTGTGTGAAACCGGGTAGCCTTGTGGGGAGGAGGAGGTGGGATAAAGCACTATTTGATGATTAATCACTGGTCATAATAAAGCTTCTCACCATGAGTCCAGAGTCCAGCTGATTCTATGATACGATCGGAGGCGATTAGAAAGAAGAAAAAAAAAAAAAAATCATTCCTTACAGTGCATCGGTAGCACACTCTAATGATGTCTTCTGATTGGACCGTGTGGAGAAGATAATAAAGAACCTCCTTCAGAATGGACTTCGAGATTATTTCTTTGCTTAACTTCTATGAAACACGGCAGTCAGCCTGAATGCTGCCGATTTGAGGATTAAGATAAAATGACCTTTCACATTATGTCGCCATGTATAAAAGATGAAGTTTACAGTCCCTCATCACATTAGACCTTATCAATGCTAAGAGCCTCTGTGACATCCCTTTGAACATCACAATGTTTTTTTTCAGGCTGCAATACAACAGGCCTTCACCCCCCAGTGTGGGATTATTGTTCCAGAGCGTGTATGTGTGTGTTGTAGAGCAGAAGCGAGGAGAGCTACGCTTGCTTTGTTTGGGCAATGCTATATTGCTAATCCGGCGTATTAAAAAGAAAAGAAAAGAAAAGAAAAATAGCCAATCAAATCTTTTTCCATGATCATGTGAGTCATATTACAATGAAAATGTAGATCAAGATGGATGAGCATTTTATTAAACAGCAGAATTTGTAGAATATAATAAGATCATCTGATTTAGTTTTTTCCCCCGCCAAAATGCAACATATGCCGTACTTAGTATGGAACAACAGCAGGGCCGGTTGATCTACTCTGCAGACTAGATAATAGAGCATTTTCTCCGGAATACTATTGTCATGAAGTAAAAAAAAAAAAAAAAAAAAAAAGAAAATAAATCAATGTTAACAGTTGTCTTAAAAAGAGTAAATAAAAATAACCGTCAAATAGAAGGCAAAGTATCAGTTGTTTCAAATGCAAACCAGCATGTTTGTTGGATCAAGTTCAAGATGCGCTGTTAAGGCTGAATGGGGTAGCTGTCACTTACAGATCGGATCCTGTCACTTGTTTCAGTGTCAAAGCCGGTGAAACTATATTTGAAACCAGTCAAGCGATCTCACCTCAGTGGCACATCAGTTTTGTTTGGAGCCAGAACAAAACTCCATGGTGGGTGCTCGTAAAGAGGCGCTCTTGGATTAGAACCGGCTTCTCTCTGTGCTGTCTCTGGGCTGAAAGGTAGTCAGTGTTTTACAGGCATCAGACAACTGGCCACCATCACCCTGCTCCTTTGATATGGGAGTTATTGTTTACCCCTGTAACTTACAGCCCGGCTCTGCAGGGACTTATTTTCATAACCTCTATTATTTTCTGTCATAAATATTCAAATCCAGATCGAAAAAACCTCAAGCTTAGCGGAGAGAATAGCCAAAAACAACATGCGGCTTTTCAGCTACCCCCAGCTCTCAGTCTTCTATAGAAAATCATTAAGAAGATGAATAAAGAAATCAGACAGAATGCTGAGACGAGCGCATACAAGGCCTGGTAAAAAGCACTCATGTGAAAGAGTCGGGATGGAAATTTCTGGCCAGGGATCCTCGGTTCTTTTGTTCTTTATTTGTTGGAGTGTTTCGTCACGTTCTGCATTTCCTCCTTTTAGACAGTGAATTAATATTTGCGCTCGGAATATTAATCCTGATTCGGTTGTGGATTAGTTTTCTATTGTCCCCTCGGCGCTGAGCCATAAATAAAGGAGCTGACATGGAGAGGAAATCTATACCTCCCTGGCCTGCAAACAAAGACCTCTGCACCCCGAGATAACACATGTCCCTGCAACACGGACCCCCCTTCGTCGCCCACATGCCGGATCCCCCTCTCTTGTCACCCCCCTTCCACTCACCATCCTCTCTCTCTCTCTCTCTCTCTCTCCTTCAGAAAAACTTGGCCATGGTAGATTTGCAAGGCAATTGTGCCCTTAAAGCGTGCCTCTTCCTCAGCTTATACCATGCATTTTCCAGAGTTTATCAAAGAATACAATGGGGTTACGCTTTCGCCATTATTCTCCAGGCAAGAACAGTAATTCAACTGCAGCGCGAGTACTAAGGCGGCCATGATGTCTCACTACGGAACACAGAGAGCGAGAGAGAAACGCAATGCATTACTTTGTTGACCTTTCCCGTTCCCATAGTTTACAAACAGCTGTGAAGCTCATTCCTCTGGGCTCTTTGTACATCAGAGGCTGGGAGTGATGGAGGCACGCCAGGCTTAAATGAAGGGCTTTTTCAAGCTCGCCTCCATCGTGGCTGACAAACACAACCTAACAAACGTGCGTCCGCTTTATCTCCGCCGCCAAAGCCATTGCGGGCGTGCGGGAAGAAATACACAGCAAACAGATAGCATGACATCCTTTCATGTAAGTATATATTTTAACAGACAATCTGTTCAACAACAGAAGAAGAAATCTAAACATATCCACGCATCAGCATAGCCGCCCACATGCGCAGAAATAAATTGCATCTGCTCATCCAGGACTTCTAAAACCAAAATGCAGGCGTATCTCCTCAGTGGAAGTCATCCTCAAAGCTGTGAAACTGATGCTCAGAAACAGCATCACAAAAGTTGGTACACCATCCAATAACACTTTGCTACTATGTTAAACAGTCAGTATACAGCTCGTGAAACAATATTTAGCGTCAACTCATTAATGTCGAAACCACTGCCAACAAAAGTGAGTACACCCCTAAGTGAAATGATCCAAATTAGGCCCCGTTGGCCATTTTCACTCCCCTATGTCATGTGATTAATTAGTGTTCCAAAGTGTCAGGTGTGAATGGGGCGCAGGTGATGTTAACGCTCGCACACTGGTCACTGCAAGTTCAATATGGCACCTCATGGCAAAGAACTCTGCGAGGATCATAACTGTTCTACATAAAGATGGCCTAGTCTAGAAGATTGATTATAGGTGTGTGTGTGTGCTGACTTTTGTGAAAGCAAATGAGAACATTGATCACTTCGCTTCACAGATTGGGTTCACTCACACTATGTGCATGCAGTTCAATGACAGGTCAGTATTTCGACAGAACTGAGAGGAGAAGGTGGAGAAAGAAGGTACTGAGGGACATGATGACAGGGGAAGGGGGGCCAAAGAATATTGTTCATAGAGGCAAAGAAAAAGCTCTGTCAAGGAAAAAGTGTTAACAAAAGCACTACAAAACTACCAAGCGCCATATTTGTGTTTCTTCGGAAAGTTGTTAGTGTGTCACTTAGCGACTTGCGGTTTCAAAGTGCGAAGACACAACAAACTGAGGGACGGGGAGGTGGACCATTCCAGTAATGCCGTCATGACTCAAATTGCTTCGACATTGAAACAAGTGTCAGGCACCCCTCCGATTTTAAGAGAACATATTGAACTTGATCCAAAATACATACTGGTTCACATTTCAAACGCCTGCTACTTTCATTTCTATCTGCCGCTTCTTTTATTTACCATTTTTTAGATGATCCAATAAATCCTTCATCTTGGCCCTTGCGTCATCCTTCTACAAAGCTTCATGGAATGATATTATGCAATTCAGTTATTGTATAATCCCGATTACCCCTTACTCATTAATTTAGTCCAAGTAAATCTCAAAACAGGAACACATGCTTTGTACTAGACTTAACCAATAATTGGTTGTGCAGTTCCTGGAAACGGTGACAATGGTGCCTTTAAAGGAAATGGTTGTTAGTTCAAAGGTTGAGGCATCTTTTGAAACTATACACTCTTCCCACTGTTCCTGTGTTACCAATACAGAAATGTAGTGTGGCAATGCAATTTTAAATACCATCTTAAATTAATTCTGAGATGTCTTAGTAACCACATTAGACATATTTGAAAACATGTCAAGAGTGAGAACTGTGTAGTCCTCAACTGTGGCGATATAGCACTAAAGTGGTTGTCACTCTTTCAGTTTTTCAGATTTTTTTGAAGGTGTGGCTAAAAAGGTGCCTATTGACACACTTTGGCCGTGCTTCGAAATTCACTCTGACGCCCGCGCACTACTCTGAGAGTGTGTGTGTTTGGAAAGGCAGAGTGCGCTTCTCTGCTCTTAATTTCCAAACACAGCCTATTTTCTAAATCAATCAACAGCTTGTGATTCAACTGTTTCCATCTGTACTGCATGATGCACTGCCGCACAGCGTTCCCAATTGGAGTGCCTAGAGCTCGCGCTGGCATTCCATTTTTGGTGCACTCTGAATAACCGAGCGGAGGATTTTAACAATGCTCTGAGTTTCCGAACAGTCGGCATGAGCCATTGTGCTCTTGGAGCGTATTTCCAAATGCGCCCTTTGGAGTCTAGATTGAACACCACTCTCTTATTAATTGTTGACTTCAGCACTTAGCGACATACAGAGTTTGCCTTCGGATAGTCCATTGGTGTGACTGCTTTAGAGTGCCTCGTTGTCGGCCAGGAATGTGCGCATGTCACTGAGAGAAAGGTGCAAGAGTGAGGAAAGAGGGGGAAATCCAATGTGACAGCTTTTTTTTCTCCTTTATGGACGAGTTATGATTTTAGGTTTCATGACTTATTTTTTCAAATACTCATTCAAGTGATGCTTTTTCAAGTCAAGAACCAACACATTTGTTTTCTAAAAAATCCATTTTTTTTTGCCACACATATTCCATTCATTAAAGGTTGGAGAATCCAATGTGGGATGACTAAAAGTAGAGTTCAGTAAACAGTTGGGGCTAACCATGGAGCAGACAAGAACTGGCAGCCACGCCGATGCCATTGCATGTTTAATCAATCCAGTTGTGTCTGCGCGTCTGGGTGGGGAGTCGCTCACAGTCTGGAAGGGGTTAACGAGAAATCAATGAGGGGATGTGCTTATGAGCAGGACATGGGGAAGGAGGGACACTGGGGTGTGAGTGAACGAAGACAGAGAGGAGGGGGAGATAGTAACATTGTTTCCTGTGATAGCAGCACACTTCCCAGATGTTATCTGTCACTCAGAGGACAACTCTGGTGACCAGATGTTTAGGCTCTGAGTGGTAGATTGGCTATACATCTTATTGGCGGATCAATACAGGTCAAGTGCAAGGGAATATTTACCACTAGTCTGCAAACAGACGCTGGTGTATGTGAAAGACAGAAATGTGAAATGAAATTAGGGCTAGATGCATCTGTTCACTATCTGAAGGGCTTTTTTCCAACATTCAATAAATCCATTTTCAAAATGGATATCATGTATGTGTATACAATATACAGACACACAAACACACCCCTACACACGCACACACACAAGTGGCTACTCCAGACAGTTTTACCCGGGGTGGCGAAGGCGGTTCAATTGGGAAGGAAACCATTTTCTTGGAGGGGCGGGGGTCTGAATGGGGGTCTGAATGGGAGTGAATTATAAAACTAGTGATTAAAACATTTATACATACTATGGAGACAATATCAGGAGCATTTCTAATGCACTTTGGAATTGAGTATTGATAGATTCATTGCCAACAGTAGGTGTGGCACGGCATTTGGTGGAGGAGTTTGAATCCGGCCCCGGCCTTCCTGTGTGGAGTTTTCATGTTCTCCCCGTGCCTGCGTGGGCTTTTCTCCGGGTACTACGGTTTCATCCCACATTCCCCAGAACGTGAATGATCGGTTAACTCTAAATTGCCCCTAGGTATGATTGAGAGTGTGAATGTTTGTTTGTCTCTGTATGCCCTGCGATTGTCTGGCAACCAGTTCAGGCTGTACCCCGCCTACTGCCCAAAGACGGCTGGGATAGGCTCTAGCACGCCCGTGACCCTTGTGAGGATAAGCAGATTGGATAATGGATGGGTGGAAAAAAGTAGTCTATAATAATGTACTTTATAAGAACATGAAATAATAGCATAATTAAATATAATGGGAATAATTAATCTGCAGTGAGTGGGGGGAATCAAGCCTTTGCTCTATTGGTCTGTTTGTTTTCTCATTGATATGAATCATAATATGTCCGCAATGTCTCCTTTGTGCACATCCATTTCTGGTAACAAAGGGCAATGCTGATTTGAAAGCAAAGGTAAAGGAAATGCAGCAAGAGGCAGCCCAAGCAGTCCTCCAAAGGCCCTGGGGGCCATGTGGGGTGGTGGGTTGGTGCTTGGGAAGGGGGAACACGGAGCACGTCCCAGTGCAGTGAGGCTCTTTGTAGTTAGAGCAAGCTGAACTTGCCAGAGGCTTTCTGCTCTAACCCGTACCACTCAGACTGTTTGGGGAAATTACACCACCGAGTAATAATTAATCAAGTAAATGTTGAGTCACTTTGATTTGGATTACATTAACATATGATCAATAATGTATTAATCAAATACAAATAAACACCTCTGTGTAATAGCATACTTACCAGCATACATTTTCACACTGATATTTGTCAACGAGGATGACGCCAACCGATTACTATGGCAACAAAGTGTTACTTGTTTCTGGGAGCATTGTTTCTTTGCACTTAAAACAATAACATGTACGGATTACACGGTACTTTATTTTATGTGATTTTACATTGTATGATTTTACGGTACTCAAAGTCATCTTCGTGTGACGCTGCCTTTCATAACTCTGGATCACTTTAGCAGTCTGTGTTATTAGTGGGTGTCACTAGCTAAAGCCGGATGCACTTTGTATTGTTGCAGTTTGTTACTTTGGTCCGACCGAAGCACATGGTACGGTTTGTAACACGGATTTACTACTGGTTCATTTAGAGTTGACACTTTATTAGTTGAATGTGAAACATATGCAGAAAGCTCCGACCTATTTGAAATGCATGAATACATCATGTGACAAAAGGCAAACTCTCTTTTGGGTTACATAAGCGTTTTATTTCATTTAGTGATATTTTTACGAGCTGGGATAAAAGCTTCTAAACGTTTTATAGGAAGAAAAATGAAAAATGAGTGGCACACACGTTGACATACAGATGGAGTTTGTGAGTTGGAACGTGTCAATCTTTGCTTTTACATAATCATGATTTTGAGAAACAAATCAGCTTTCTTAAGGGAACATGTCTTTGTCTGTTGACAGATGAATGCCTACAGTCAATTTGTGTTTACCACAGAAGATTGAAAGTTAATTGTACTTCGCTATACGGAGGGCCCTGAAGCAAAACTGCATAATTCTTCCATAGTGTTGCATTAACTACCAACACTGGATGCTTGCTTCATCACTGCTTCAGCCATTCAAAGTGTTCACACAAGAAGGCAAAAATATCATGAATTCATTTATTTATTCTTAACAACAGCAGACTGCATCTGACAGAATAAATAAAAACAGCACTAATGAAGAGTGGGAAACACAATACATGCAATTTGTGCAAAGCTACTCCAAAAGAAGCCAAGTGGATTGAAGCAAATTGTTTGTTACCGCTATCATTTGCAGAGGAGTCGAATCAGCACTGCTTTTGTGTTTTTATATTTTCACTTAAATGCATGTTCTGTTTTCCTCAGATAAAGTTGTGCTGTTTAAATAAAAGCATCCGTTCGCGCCTTACACTTTGTTCATCGGGGAACTTCATGCCCAGGGATTTTCTAAACACAATTCATCAAAGTAGAACAGCACTCTTTTTTTTTTTTTTTTTGCTTTCCTAATCCTTTTTGCTGCAGATGAGAGATTTGCTGTTCAGACTCATTAAGATTAAAGCATTTTGCCAGAGTTATTTAAGAATGCAAAGTTCCATGTGAGACCGTTCAGAGTTCAGAACAGAGGAAAATCCTATCAACATGCTTGGTGCACTGGGGGCGGATCTTAGCCTATATTCCTATATTTGGTGTCAGTGATTGAATGATAGCATGTGAAATAGTTTTTCACAATGCATTATGGCTCCAATCAGTTTGGCTTTCTCGCTATCAGGAATGTAGGAGTGCGAGTTCTCCTTTTGTCTTCACTGTGTGAGATTAGATTTGTTTCTGGTGCTTTTTTTTTTTTTGAGGGGTCGGGGGTGGGGATGATACAAGTTTGCTTGCAACATAATTTCCTGTTGTTTGGCATAAACTGAAAGACAAATCAGTTTTCTTGAGAGGAGCAATACATCAAGCGTATAATGTTTACCTGCACGGTTTCCAAGAAGGTATTTCACTTTCTAGTGTTACTCTGCCAGCACATCATGGTTGAATGCATGCACTAAAATATTTAGCTTGCCAAGGTAGCAGTTGTGTATCTTAAAAAAGAAAGGATCATCCAAAGACACGTATGTTGCCCATCTGCTAGAAAATGATTAACATTATTTTTTTCAACCAACAGCTAAGCTCCACAGCTCCAGTCTCAGCACCTCTCTGAAACTTTCCAACTCCAAGTGTCGCAATCTGGTTCCATTTTACAGCTGGCCTTGGGATTGTAACAGAGCTCCTTTCTCTCCCCTCTGAACCGCATATTTAATCCTTACGCTTATGTCAAACTTAATTACAGGACCTTGTACGAAAAAATAACAAGTGAGCCTTGTAGGAGTGGGCGAGAGGAAAGGAAAGTATTAAGAGAGTGAGAGAAAACGAGACCTAAAGAGAATGCTAAGAGGTGCGGAGGGGTGGGGGGGAGGAACAACAGAGACATTTAATCTGTTGACTCAGTATGTTAAATAGCCCAATACGAATCTTTGATGTTGTTTTTTTCCTTTTTTTCTCCTTGGAAACATCACTATATGTATATAAAAATCACTAAGGATTCGCTGAATCCATATTAATGGCCTTAAATATGTACTTGGGCTGACATACAGCACAGAGATGTCATCTGTGCAACAAGAAGCTGCCAAAAACCTCAGGAGGTGTCTTAAGAGGCCCTAAACACCATCTTTTCACTTACAAATCCCCCTGAAACCGCACCAGCCAAAAATAAATAGTCATTAAACCCTATTTGTGCCCGTAAAACTATTTACTCTGTAGAAGTGGAAAAGTCAGGAAGAGAGATGTTTAGTCTGTCAGTTTAAAACTATTATCTCGAACTCTGAAAACATCAGCTGAGTCTGTTGTGCACCGACAAGGGAAGACAGCACTCTGAAGAACAAACCTTTGAAAAGTCAAAACCATTTTTTTTGGTGTGTGTGTGTGTGTGGGGGGGGGGGGGGGGTTGGAGGGTTGGCGAGGGTATCATCAACACTTGACTGCAGTGCGGAAAAGCAGAGTTTGAAAAGCCCTTATTCACACAATCTTCTTAAGACAAAACCGCATAAATGCTGTATACATGGAGTGTTTTGAAAAGCCAGATGGTGGGGAGGGAGAGCAAGAGAAGCAGACAAGACACATCCTGAGACCACCATGGCCATATTTCCTTGCACTCGCCAAAACATTTTTCCTTTCCATGTTCTTCCGCCCACATTGAACACTCTTACCCTCTTCTCCTTTTGGTCGGTCTGGAGGCTAAATCCTTCCCAGACTGGCCTTGAGTGGCTAAGCAGTGGACCACAGGAGGTTCCCATGCCACTGGTGCTGCAACTGGCGCGCCACTCGGTGGTATTTATAGCAGGCCAGCACCAAAGGGCAGCGAGAGAGGGCACGCTTGTTTTCCTTTCCATTCCCTAGGCACTCTCCCTGGCCTCACATGTGGGTGTTAAATATATACCCAAATACTGGGAGCAACATACAAGGCTTTGGGTTCCTTGAAAAGAGAAGTTAGTTTGGGGTGAACAGGGAGCGAATATGGAGTCTGGATCAGGATTTGACTTGTTGATGTGAAAGCCAAGAAGAGGAGGTGAAGGAAGGGCGAAGTCCAGCCAGAAGAGGAGGTATTGCAGCAGCTGTTGTCCTTGCCAGCATCAAATAATATCCGGATCCAAAAACTTGCCTGACTGTCTCCATGTGCTTCTGTCTTTACGCTCTGTGATGTAGCTTTCTCTCTCCAACACTTTGCACGGGAATTCCAGAGTGGCTTTGTTACTATGATGAAACCAGACCCTATAAATACGGAGAACTGTGATGAATATAACAGCAATTATGGGATATGCGATAATTAGATCAGGACCGAAAGAAAGACTCATTGAAGTTAGCACTGTTTTTTTTTTGTTGTATTTGGGAATTCCTTTCAACCTTGAGTCTTATATGAAGAATTACAGAGGCAACAGCGGTGTGGTTATCATGAGGGTCTCTCCACAGGGGCCTCATGGGACCCCGTCAGTGATTCTCTACACTGCTTTCGTGCTCGGCTTCGTCTCACATCTGATATTTTAATGATGCCTGCCCGACAAACAATTAATAAGCTGACCCTCCAAAATGAACATGCAGGGACGTGGGGTGCTCCCAAATGGGCCCATCAAGCAGCTTGGTTTATCATCTTTTGACCTTGTCAGCAGCTCGCCAACTCGCTCAAGTCCTAAGACTACGGCTTCACTGTACAGGGGCCTTCCCGCTGCATGATTGCGTCAGAAAGATTCCATAGCCACAGCCTCTGTTTTTTCATGCTTGTGGGAAAATCACAGTTCATGTTTCCTTGGATGCTTCACACATTCCTCACCCTGTCTTCACATTGCAGGGCCCCTGAGACTGGGTAGGGCCAAAGGCACTCGGGGGGGAGGTGCTTGGCAGACAAGAGGTGGGGCCAAATGAAAAATAAGAGACATTTTTTAATGTTTATTTAGGAGCATGTTGCTATGTGATGTGAACTTAAAAAAGGCACTAATTACATTTCCCAGAGTTTGATGAGTTTAACAGAGCTTGGTCAGAATTTTTCCAGCCCATTTGACATCCCCGGACACAGGTGGGAATCGTAGATAACAGAACATCTGGAAGCCACAAAAATACATCTGTAGGATATGATACAACCGATGCAAAAATCACCACATCCTACAGTGAATGACAACTCAGAGTCACAGGTTTTGTCTTTAAAAGGCGTAGCCATCCTTGAACGCCATTCCAGACATCGGGCAAAGGTTCAGGCATATAAACCAGTCTGCTTAGTATTCCAAAAGTAGACTGAATCAGTGCTCGTGCAAAAGCCATCTAAAACAAAGATTCATCTTCATTTACCTGTAGTCACACACACACAACTCGGGTGAACTTGGCCACATTCAAGTTTGGTCTTATTCCAAATTCCTGACTTCCAAATTTCGAGACAAAGGTGATTAAGGCTGATTTATTCATGCGTCAGTGTAGGATGAAGGGAGCAGGACAGAGCAGCAGAGCAATTAATTCTGATGCTGAAAACATTATTAATGGTAATGTTTAAAACATCAAAGCACAGACTTGCAGAGACAAGGCATCCCGACTCTGACAAGATGGAACAGATGAGCTCACTTGAGTCAGTCAAGGTGAGGCACAGGAGAAAATGTAATTTGTCTCTCCACTGATTTTCATTAGGATTTCTTGGAGAAGCTGTTGTTCAAGCAGAAGGTTGAATTCAAGAGTAGTCTTGTTCACTCTCATCGGCTTCTAGAAGAACGGAATGTATCATTGATCAATTAAACAATCAATCGGACGTTGAACCCTTAAGAATCTTAAGTCTTCATTTTACTGAACGTTGGACAATTCTATGCTACTGAGGCTCGTTTCTGTTCCCAGTGCACAAAAGCAAAATCCACAAATGCTTGATGGATGAGTTTGGTATGGATGAACATTTACATAACCCTGACTTCAACATTTGGGATGAAGTAGGTGATGGCGGAGTGATTTCAGAATGACAACAGCAACAAATTTTGGCAGAGTCGCATAATAAATGACATAGAGAAGATTGAGCTAATAATATTAAATGTGGCTGGACAAATCACATAAAGTAGGCACGGTGATGGATATCACCAACGTGGTAAGTGGTACAAATGTGATTTTAGCAGTTTTAACAATACAAATGTTTGCTTAAAATTAAATATACTGTAGCATTGCCGCATGCTGCAGTTGTATCCTTCTCACTGTAAACAAAGCGGGGCTTTCCATTGTAACTACTTTGCATCCAAACCAGTGGGAAAAGGCACCTGGCTACTATCTCTTTGTTAGCTAAGCAACCAATGCCAAACATGGACACGCTTCTAGCCACCATTGCCCTTGCTCCATCCTGCACCCTTGCCCCGAGGTGAACACCATGAAAACCAAGAGCAGTGTAAAAGGGTTTTCAGAAGGAGACACCTACACAGAAGTCCCTGATAGTGTAGTGGTACACACGCCTGAGTTGTGTGCGGGCAGCGTGGGATCGATTCCCGCTCAGTGACAGTGTCTATGTGTGCCCTGCGACTGGCTGGCGACCAGTTCGGGGTGTAGTCTGCCTTCGCCCATTGACGGCTGGGATAGGCTCCAGCAACTCCCCGCGACCCTATATAGGATAAGCGGTTTGGAAGATGACATGACATGACACCTACACAGGCACCCCTGAAATGGCATCAAGACTTACGAGACCTTTACCGATGACTACGTGTTAGCGTTATGCACATCGAAAGAGAAATCATCTTACAGCGTCACCATCGCTTCAATCGCTCTCAACAAAATAACCAATAGGAACATTCCAAAATTCCCACAGACTCCAGTCTCCCCAGCAGGTAGGCCTTTATAGTTTCAAAGGGGATACTACAGCCTTCAATTTCTAGTTCCTGTATGAGTCATGGCCAGGTTGCCCGACGCCTTTGTTGACAGTGTATTTTGACCAAACTTTATAGATGTTTTTTGAATGACAGAGGGTTGTCGTGATAATTAGAGGTTCTTCAGAAGAGAGAAAGAAGTGAGACATTCAGCACTGAAGTTACTGCAGGACATACAGGACAGCAGAGGACACAATAATGACTAATGGGTAAACGAAGAGCCACTCCCCTGTCTGTGTGGACTCCTCACTCCTTTCGGTAGCTTTGGGCAAAGGTATAACGCTCCTCTCACTTTGGCATATTCATTTACCCCCTACCATCATACCAATTGAACCAGCGAGTTGGGGGACGCCACATTGATATTCACAACGCGTCTCCATCCCCCAGCCACAACCATCCCACTGGAAAAATTATTTCATTACATATATTATGCAGTCAGTGTGAGGGAGCTGGCGAACGCGCAGCATGCAGGCGCATGGGCAAACTCAGATGCTTCACTATGTATACATGTCCGTGGCAAGTGTGTAAAAGCAGAGTTTTTAAGAGTGTGCAAAAAGATATATAACGCTTCAGGGGCCCAATGTTAACGGTGCTTAGTTTACTCTGTTAGAGGGAGTGAAGAAAAAATATTTCCTAATGCTTTGTGTCAATGTTATAAAAGTGATGTAGATGTGTTTTTATTTTACGGTTGAAGTTTCCAACAGAGTTCTCTTCACATGCTGTGTACAATGCGTCGCGGAGAGCAGAAAATGAATAATATGCCATCCATCACATGCCAGTGGCCGTGCATATTTGAGCGGCTCAACACGAGACGCTCTTGTTTGATATGAACTGGAATCAATTTGGAAACTAAACCATTTCTCTGATTAAGCACCGCTCGCTCTCTGCTGTGGCATGCTGACCTTTCCGGTCCGTCTTGTGCTGCCAGGAGGGGCCGGCCAGCTGGGTGATATGCTCAGCTAATTAGGCTGACTGACGTGAGTAGGCGGGGCTTGAGAGTGGCTTGAAGTTGAACCCTGAGCCATTTGATGACTCCAGACCATATCTCCACAAGTATCCCACAGAAAAATCCCCGAAATCAGATTTGAATGGCTAATTATACATGAAAAACATGTGTCACAAGGACGTACATTCTTTGCAAGGGTTCATAACCCTGGTCCAAAAGTCAAGTTCAAGTGGTTTTATAAATGACCATGTTGATTCTCAGTCATCCGAGTCATGGTAAAGGTTGAATTGAGGCAACTGGTCTCTATTTGCTTGTTCAAGATGGATCACCTTTAATCCAAAAGTCTACAATTTCAAATTGTAAAGTGTGGAGTCTCCCAATATACTGTATGTTTCTGGAGGGCGTGTCACCATGGTCACAATAGAGTTATTGTTTTTGAGTGACAATCATTTGGGGAGGGATTTCAGGACATTGTTATAAGCAACTGATAGGTGATATCACAATCCTCTCCTATGTTGAGGGAGTGCCTAGATGACTTCTTTCAAACATCTTTCAAACCAGCGGTCCTCCCTATCGACCATTTTCCATTGCACGTCATCAAAGGCGTTTCATTGACTCAAAATAACGGGAGACACATACGTGTGTGTCTGTAAAGATGTGTTGTTTTTTAGCATGGAGTTATTGTTTTTGAATAGTTTCAAACAATATAAACGTGCCTAGCTGTTGTGTGTACGAGTCTATGAATTGGAGTAGAAAGGAGTTTTTTTTTTTTTTTTTTTAATCAATTCCAAGAGGAAATAGGTCATTTCAGTGGTTGCAAGCTATTAAACACACAGACTGGACCGAGGACATAATCAAGATCGCTGGTAAGCTACTGTGGCCATTCGGTTTAACTTAACCTCTATGTCTTCAAATGTTGAGCAAGTGGTCAGGAATTGTGTAATAATGGCAAGGTGTTTGCTACCAGTGCTAGCTACCAACTATGAGCTAATTCATTCAGCGATGAGCTTGAGTGCACAGTCGCTCCATGTAACTCAAGCTCTTTATTCGTTAGAATTATTGTTTGCGATGTTTACCTTAGCCATTTGCCCCAGTGCATCCTAGAACACCTCAGCAACTCAAAAGTAGGCCTACAATGCGGGATCCGAGATATTACATCAATTTGATTCTCAGTTCTCCTTTAAATAGTACAGCAAGCAGCAAAACAAACCAGCAGACTAGCTGCTATGTTATTCACCCTTCCATGCAAGTAGAGCTAGCTGTGAGGATGTAGTTCTCCTTTCTGTTGACAATGAGAGGTAGAGGTCATTGCACCCCTCACTACATTGCGTTGCATGAACAACATTGCCCCTCTCACCTCAATCAGTTTATTTCATCCCGAAGTAAGCCCATTTGAAACTTTTAATGAAATAAAACGCATAATAACAAATGCAGAAATAAAATAACACAATATTGAATGCAATGGTACTTGAAGCACCGTGGCTTCTCCTCAATGCTTCAGGTTGCCAGATGGGTGACGGGGAATATCCTGTGATTCTGTTTATACGATTTTCATGGTCTGCATCCTATGAGGAGCAGCCAATAACACCTTCATTTTCACTTAAAATAAATGGATCCGAAATGAAATGTAGTGATTTGGCGCTCTCCTGCATACTCCCAGAGAGTCCTGGTTGAACCGAACCTAACCTGCAGATCAAGTGGATTCCTCTCCTCGTCTATTTGCGATCGTTTGGCTGCAGGGGGGAACATGCTCCACTCTGACCCCGGGGCACTCATCCAATCAGCTCGCTATCTGCTGCAAGGGCCTTCATAATAGTGACATTTTCCCACCTCGTCAATAAAGTGGTGAAAGCCACCCTCTACCCGCTACTTGACCGTTCAACTTCCCCGTGAAAAGGCTCTTTCTTTGCGTCCGTCTCCATGTCTGGCTGAAATCAATAACAGCATAGCAAAGCAAAGAGGACGATCCAAAGGCTGGGTTAACTGAAGCACGGCCTCCACTGATGGTACGAAGAGAAGCTCCTGTCTGTCTCATTCACACTGCATGGGGAGAACCCCGCCTCTTGTTTACACACATACACGGTGGTGACAAAAGTGACATATACATTAACAGATGCAAACCGTCTACTCTTTAACGACCATTGCTTGCCAATATCCATTTAGCTGCGGCAGTCACACATCAGCACACGTCTGTAGTGACTGACATAATGGCATCAGAGTGAGAACAAAATGTCTTCCGATGACGGCAGAATGAGAGAGATGGGTTACACAGAGGCCCACGACGAAATGAGTGCGGGGCTTTGTTTGGTTATGCTGTCTGAGCTGAAATTGATTTCTGCTGGAAGCATGCACCAAAAGAGTCCCTGAATTCATATGAAATGAATAGCATGCACTCGCACAGATGGGAAGGGCAGGTGGAGAAAGGAGCAGAAGGTGAAAAAATTGAAGGGGAAAATGATGGCTGGAGTTCAAAATGAATATACAAATAAAAATACTGTAGGTGCATGGGGAATAGATGAGAGACAGGACGATGAATTCCACGTACGATATGTCCATACGGCATTAAAAAAACATGGACGAGTGACAGCTAAGGCCCTGGGAGAAATGGAGGATTAGAGAAAGCCACACAACACTCCTCAACCACAAACAACACGACAAAGGACTCAGCTTCTTTACAGCATATTATGGTATTGAATGGCCTATGGGGTAATTAAAACTCTACTGTGTGTAGGACACTTCCTAGAAATGTTTCAAAGCGCTTATGCAGCTGTCTCTCATAGTCTGGTGGTAGTGAACTAGAGCGTGCCAATCCTCAATCTGCTAATCTGTAGATACTGTAAATAAACAATCCAACACTCCTCCAACATGATACACATGCAACAGTGTTAAACAACGTGATCTAAGATGGACTTTCTGCCACCGACTGGGCCTCTGGACGACAGAGAGGGAGGGTGAAACCAAAATAGACACAGACTAACGGAAGTACACACACGCGTGCACACACACGGCCATAGTTGGGATTACTGTATGGCGGACAGATGTTCATCCTGTTCAACAAGAACTGGGATGCGAGAAGTTATATTACGCCCAAAGTTACACTGTAATTGTCTCCGCTGTGTAAAGAATTGCATTATACAGCATATCATCAGTGAAAAAGTCAGCACCTCCCTAGCAGGCCCATAGCTAGGGCAACATGTCCCCCCCCCCCAAGTCCAGCAGCATAAAGAGAAATGGTTTTATTTATGAAAATGCTTGCTCGACACTTTGGTTTAACTTTGTGTGAGAGCTGAAAGACACATGAGGGAGAGCATACTGAATCAACACAAATTCAACTTTGAAATGAAGTTCCTTATTAATAAAATGCATATTTCAACCTACAATATTCCCCACAAGTTAGGGATAGTGGTCTTTCAGGTGAAATGTTACACTGGACCTAAAATACGCTATAACCTTTCCAGGTGATCTTAATTCGACCTTCTCTAAACTTTTGAATGGACACGCCCAACGATTCAATGTCAAGGAGCTAAATGGCAAAATTCACAACACATTTGGTCCATGAATAGACCAATGCATTTTCTGGTTCAATTAGAATTGGTATTTCAACCGTCCTGTCATCATGCTGTTCACATTTTGACACCGTGTGACAGAGACAACACCGGACAACTGATCAACAGTATTTTGAGATTTCAATAAAAAGGAACATTGCCAAGTCGAGAGTGTCACAGAGTGTCATCATAGAGACTGGAAGATATAGAAGGTTGCTTTATGGATAAAATCCCTGTTCTGAGTTTCATCATTCAGGTCCTTCCTTCCTTGTTAAGGAACAGTAAGTTGTACAAAAAGCACTGAAACACTGACCAGTTGGACAAGTGCAAACGTTTAGAAAAGGTCAAATGAAGTTCACCTGTAAAGGTTACAGTGAACGCCAGCAAGTCGAAAGTGTTGACAAGATGATAGCACAGCTGTAAAAGGTCCTAAGGCCTCATGTACAAAGATCTGTGTGGCTTTCATAGTAAAACATGGCATGCGACCAAATCCAGAAAATGTTGCACGCATAAAAAAATCCAGATGCACGAATCTCTGCATACGCATGAATCCAAGCACGTTCCTTTTGTACATCTCAAACAATGCGGAAATGTTGGAGTACCAGACACCTCCCTCTCCGCACCCCTATATAAATCAGTTAAAACAGCGCCTGTCGTTGGGAGTAATCAATGCATGTTCAAATAATCAGATTATCAAAACATGAGTCACCAATGAAAAAAGAAGAACTTCACATAATGGGAGCTGCTAAACGAAGACGAGGCCCAAAAAAACGTTATCGAGGGGGCTTACACTTAAATTCCCAAGTTGGGGGGACACCTCTAGAGTAATAACGCCCCGTCCGCCACAAAAAATGTTTTCGGCGGCATCAAAACCGGCCGTTCACCCAGGGCATATACTGTGCTTCGCACACCATTGCATCCGCCATTCCCCAGCATCACCTCTGCGACACACAAATGGCCAAGGAGATGCTGTGGAGAGCTGCACATTCCCACGGTCTTGATGCATCTGAAATGTGAGCATCGAAAGGTGTGTACGGACCCTTTGTACATGAGGCCCTTGGACACTGGGTCCTGAATGAATTTACTTTTCACATGTCTTTCTGTCTCTCCATTCATTCACACACATGGATAATGACACAGTCTGTCCTTTCTTATTGTACACACATACTGCAAACATCACAGGCAGACCTCAGTGTGTGCTGTCATGCTGCTCATTTTGCTAATGATACCCAATGAGTAATTTTCCTTTGCAGCAAAGTGCGAGACGGAAATATGGAGCGGCGAGAACAAACTCCTCCTCACGGATTCATCCCTCTTGACAACAGGGACAAGCTGGGGTAAGGCTTCTCCAATGTGCCCACTCTGATATTCATGGTTTTAGGGAAATTGTATTGGACGACACGTGTTGGCAAGCTCCGGGGTGTTTTCCCGTTAAGAGAGGCAAGTCAGTGGGAATGAAAGCATCGTTAAGGGTCGCCCGCAGGGTTGCTAATTTATGCAAATTAATTTCTCAGAGTGAAGTGAAAGGAGAGGGAGCGGGTGCCAAAGCTTGGCCAGCAGTCAACATCGGGCAGCGCTCTGCTTTGGTGGTCCGGGAAGTTTCGCAGAGTGAGCCAGGGACGACTGCCAAGCCACAGTGACGAAGACTCCACACAGTGTACCAGCCCTCTTCTTGGCAAAGCCGGCGGCCAATCAGGTCGGCGGCGGCTCTCTCGACGAAGAATAACATGGCACGCTGGCCCTCTCGCCGCCCCGCCTCCTCCCGCTGCTGCACCACGGCTGCCCAGAAGGATTTTCTAAACATTTTGCCAGGGGATCAATACCTGTATTGATCAACCATTGTGAGAGTGATCCGTCTAAAACCCCGAGCAGCCTGGGAGCTGGGAGGAGCGAAAGAGAGAGGCTGCAGAGAGGATGGAGAAAGAGAGAGTCTGCAGCCACAGCGAAAAGGAGAAGAGGTACAAGGGAGGAGAGGGGCAATCCGAGCGAGCGGCGGACGCAGAGCCCGGCAGGTTGGGATGCCGGTTTCGGACTATGCTGCCCGGCCACTGGGATTGGGCTGAAGCCTATGGTAATTGCTTTCTCATTAAGCGCGGGCGAGGGAGGGTGACTAATGACTACTGCGCAAAGTACGCGGCTAAGTGATAGATGAAGCAATAATGCCAAGAAATTCCCGTGTTTGTGCAAGAATGGAGTTTCACTCCACACCTGAGGTTGCTAATGCTTCTAATACTCCTGGCCTGTTACGACGCACTCTCAGGTATATCGTTGCATGTGTGTGGTGAGCATGACTGCGTGAGGCTATAAGGAGATTAGCTTGAAAGAGGTAAGGTCAGGAGACAATTATAGTTCTGAAAACTAAGAAAATCATGGAAACTGATTTATCTACTGTACTTCAAACACTGTTTCTGTTGTGTCTAGAGAGAAACTCATCGATCATTTTTCTGCCACTGAAACACAATTTGGACACAAGAGGCCCAACATGTACTGAGCTCACATGTTCAACTGCAACAATAACACCTAAACTGGAAATGTTGGAGAAAACCAAGGATCTGGTGGAAAGGAATAGACCTTGTCCTGGATACCAACAGCAGGAAGGAACAAATGCATCCATTTATGTGTCAAATGTCATTTCTATTTAAAGCTCAAGGAAGCAAGCAAGTCACTGTGTTTTTTGACTTTATTGGACGCGTCCGACATGGAATACAGTACAGGGATATTTTTTTTACTTCCTAGTTTGTGGAAATAACGCTTTTTTGGTTTTTGCTGGATTGAGTGGACTGCCCAACAAAAGCAATGAGCAATCAATGAAAGGCTTTGCTCTGTGCTGGACCTGAAGGAGGGTTTCCAAAACCCTCTGGGATACCTCCCACCCACCACCAGATGCTAAACCGAAATCAAGATTGTATTGATTGGTTTTAAATGTGGTGTCCTCGCGCGAAATTGAGGCTTTGAGAGAGACAACATTCGTAGCTGTCCAAGCTTTTTTGGAAGACCTTGCAGTCAATGCCACTGGAGCTGTGGTGTGGGAAAGCACTTGTGCAAAACTGATTTTTTTTTAAATGAAAATAAAGAATAATGTCCATCATAGACATTGTAAACATGCTGTACAGTTGTGGCTCATTGAAACAGGAAGCTCTGCTGTGACAACAGGAAATGATGGCAGGTGGTCCGCTGTCTAGGTTTTGTTTTTTTCTTCTCGTTCCAGATCATCACATCACATTCTCACTCGGGCAGCGACTGTAACTACAAATACATTTAAAGGGGAAGTCAACCCAGAAATATTCTATACAATAATACGTTCCATGCCTCTCCACTAGTGTAAACATGGCATTCAGATTAATATTGCATTTGTGGAATGTGAGCTAAGCAGCAAACTAGAGTATAGATGGTTACATATCATTGCTGTTGGGCAGAAATCCTGAATATTCTAATATTTTCAATTTCAATGTCATTTTTTTTCCACAAATTCATACTATTGGTCTGTCCCCATGCTGTCTATTATTTTCAGATATTATTAACCAATTTAAAGTGTCAGAAATAATTTGAGAACAAATTGACTTACTCTTATATTCTTAAAATGTCTGAGAAGTGCTGTAAAATTCCGCCTTTTTCTAACTTTGCGGGAGCCATGGAGCATTGCAGCATTATGTCACCTCAAGATTGAAGGTCTGGATGTATTTACTAGTGAAAATAGTTAGGCCGGGTACATTTGAGTCAGCCTGTTTAGTTTAAATGTATTGCTGTCATGCTTTGGTGCAGAAGGAAGGAGTCAGCCACAAAGGTAAGTGCGTGCTGATTCATTTCCGCCCATTAAACTGCTTTGTCAGCTCATTGTTTTCAATGTTGCATTTATTGCACCACTTATCGCTCTATGACCTTTGACTTTTGGAAGATATGTTTGCTTTTGTACGTATTAAGGGATTTTTGTCTGTTTGGGGGATTGGTGTGAGTGCAGACATTGATGTGTACTGCAGACCATTTTAATCAATGACTGTAATAAATTACTGACTCTATTAAATTTGAAAATGAAAATTATTTTGGGGTGCTGTTGCATTGATATTAGTTTTTGACGGTATATGATAGCAATATAAATGATAATACTAACTTGAATGATGCAGTATTTGGTTACTCAAGCAAGTTTTCATGGGAAGTAGTGATTTTGGAGATGCAAGGATGCACATTTAACGAGTTCCATATCAGCAAATAATACTAGTACAGTATATTTCAGATCTTAAAATGTTGAACATAGTATCTATCATTAGCACAAGAACTTATTCCACTACTATAGGCTTGTAGCACATTCAACAACAGTAACTTGTTGATTCATACAATGTGTACATTGTGTGCATGACGGTTGTTTGTGCATATTGTTTGTGAGTATTGGTAATGAATTGTTTCAGATGCATGTTAAAAAATTGAAAGGAAATAGGATTTCGAATGGATTCCACATGCAACTCATGACAGTTTTCATTGAAAGGACAATGATCACATTTTGACATTCCCCATAAGGACAATATGCTAAAAGCTGCTGAGTTCAAAACACTAACGCTACAATCCCAGTGGTGTGTAATTTCTTCCCATTTGCATCAGTGCCACGCCATATAATCACAAGCTTCATTTCAAGGAGATAAACGCTATGAAATGTTATCACCTTGCACATTTGATTCATGTCCTTTCAAAGCGGCCTCTTCTTATTTGCTTTCATCCCTTCCGTTTGATTCTGCTCTCGAATAAAGCTAACTCTTGGATGGGTGCCAAACAATAAATGAGTATCTTCATTAGACACATCACATCCAAATTAGCATTCAATTAACAGGCCAGTCAACCTCATCTAATTAAGCAATTAGGCCTCGCGTGTTGACAGAAAAGCTAACAAAAGCGCACAAGTCCCGTGGGAAAAAGCTTGAACGCTGCAGAGGAGAAACGGTGAGAATGAGATGCTCGTTCCAGAAGGACAGGGGAAGATGGGAAACTGGAAAATACCTCTCAAAGGAAATGCACTGACATCACATCCTGCTCAAGCCAGACATCCTTTAGGAAATGAATGAAGGATTCAGCTAATTGGTTGTGTCTCACTCACAAGGTTTAACTTTGAAATGTAACTGAGCAGCAGTGGGAAATCCATTATTCTTAATCCACTTGATTGGTTTTATTAATTGGTCAGTTCAGTTGATTACGCACAAATGATCTAAATCTGTTAGAAGTATGGCCATAAAACACTGATAAACATATTCTTGTACCAAAGATAACACCGCTTAACACATTTCTATTTTTTTTTTTAATAAGAGAACCTGCCCTCGTTTTCTCAGGTTTTTATGATAATAATAATAATAATAACAATAATAATAATAATAATAATAATAAGTGTTATTATTATAATTATAATTATAATAATAAATATATTTAGCAATATTTACCAATTAAGGGTTAGGTTCGGCAACAGGTGGATTTTTTTTTCGGAAACGTCATACGTCTAAATTACAATGCATGGTATTACCAGTATTGTGCACACGCTTATCGGTCAAAAAAAATGACAATATCTCAAAAAACTGATGGGCTGGAAAAAAAGTAAAGACAGTATTGAAATTGGCGTCAAAAATACATTTTGGACTCATGAAGCAATCTCTGATTAAAATATACTGTTGACGAGTCTAAATGTAGAAGAGTTTTTGTATGTGTGCGGGGAAAGTGGCACTTTTAGTACAAAAACAACTGGATGATATATAATACTTAAGAAAATCTTTAATTAATGTTTATATACAAAGTATTTCACACAATTGTATTTTGTTGGTTAAGCTCAAAAAACAAGTTCAAATTGTTTCAACTTTGATGCTTTTAAAGGGGGAGTTTTTTTTATTAAAAAAATCATCTTATTTCTTCAAACAGACATTATAATTTGACAGTAGTGCACAATAAATGTGAAAAAAAATCAGATGTCTCTGGTCCCATCTTGTGCCTCTAAATTAAGACACCACTGCACCCAAGGAATAACAACCAATCAGCGTGTTAGATTCGGCTCAAGTCACATTCGTAATCATCTGTGCCAAAGAGGCCTAATCTAACGAGACAGAAGGTGTGACTTGCATGATGTCAATCACACCGATGCGGCGTCACAAAAATACAACTTTAGACCAATAAAATGTTGTGTTATACTAACACACCATTATGTATAAGGTACTTTTCTGCGGTATTGAGGGAACAGGTAGAAAATTGTCGACTCAGTGCACATGGCGCTCACACAGTTGCATTGATCCATATTTTAGTGGCAAAAATTCCAGTTTCCCGTTCCAAAGTTAAAACCGTGTTTTACTTTTAATTTGACTTTTTATTCTAAATGCTTGTGTGAGTCTGCTACGGGGTGGCACGTACCTTTTGATCACAGTAGTTTGCAGGCTATTCAAACGGCTACTTCACAGAAGGCAAAACCTATGAGAGAAATAAACGTTGCATGTCAGAAGGTAACAGACAGGATAGTACATTTTCCAAGCAGAGACATCTCGTCTGATGTTCCTCGTTAGAATATACACCAATGACCGCTTTTGCTTTCAACTCTCGCCATCGTAATATCTAAAGGTCTGGTGTCTTATGGTGTGCCAGTCCAGAACGCAGTGGAGAATCCCATTAATGCAAAGAGTAAATGTCGGAACAAGGTCATCTAATTGTGTCATTACTAATTCATGTTTATTAATGCAGTGATGTAAGATGGCCTCTAAAAGTGGACATGGTTTGTCTGGAGTCATCATGTAAGGCTAATTCTTGGCTGATGAGGTCTGCAGGCAATATGGGCCGCATATGGTGGCTGTGGGGCATCTGGTGCGTGTAGTGACAGTGCCAAGTGGTGTGTGAGTTAAACATGGAGGCAGTGGGGGTGACTGATGGTGCTGGTGTCTTCCATTGGCCCCGTGCCAGTCCCCCGCCGCCCCCTCACACAGAGTCCCCAGTGCCCCAGCCCCTCACTACTCCAGAGCCTCTGGGCAAGTGCTCTGTTATTGTTTTCACTGGTAAGCAATTAGCAGCACTTAAGATTTATTTAGTCATGCTTTAATGTGCGCTGATTAGCTGGGGGCCCAAACAAGCCCCCTTCACTGCGTCACCTTGTCGCTCGCGTTGGCGGCAGACTGTGAGGGAATGCAAGGGAGTGTAAGGGAGGGGGCCATGGTGGAGCCGAGCGAGAGGGATTACATGAGCGCTAGTGCATCAGTACTTTTTTTTTTTTTTTTTTTAAGAGATCTTCAGGGGCCTGTTGGCTGAACACAGAGCAAGAGGAAAGGGCAAATACAGCCCAGTTACACTTTTATAGAATGCTTTGTGGAAAAACACCCTTGACGCCCTCCGTGTCCTGCCAGCTCCGTTTGTCATTTGGCCCAGGGGGCTCCGGTGGCCAGTCACATGACCACCGGAATGACCTTAAAGGGCAGCTGGAAGCCACTCCCACTAGCTGGACTGCTCTTCGGAGGAGGCTGTTTGGGTGAGTGCATAATGTGAGATACATATGGCCCTCAGGGTGCCATCAAGAGAAAAAAAAAAGGGGGGGGGAGGGTGGTGATACAGAAGAAATCAGGTCAAAGAGATTATTCACTAGCTTCTAAGCAAAAAAATGAAAGACAAAGAAAATGATAAATGATCTCATGTTGTTGGTATGTAATGCTTTGGGGGATTCCACACAATATCCAGCAATATGAATTATTTTTATGTCATAGATTTGTTATACATGTCAGAGCATCCTTTATTAAGACGGAAGGATTTTGTGATTGGAGTCGCATTAGCTTGGGCTTTGTGTCTGACGCGTTTGGCAATTTGCTGTACTACTTGCTTTGGTTGTTTGAGTTTATTACCTTTTTCTGCTCTGCACGCTGGCCAAGAAACATGTTCAAGTCAAACAATTCAAGATGTTCATTGACACTCCCAGTTCAAGACTGTCAAACTAAACTTAAAAACAAAGCAAATTACTCGTGCAATGAAAACAACAACTATACATAGCCTCCACGAAGAACGACTAAAATAAAGGCGCGTTCCCATTACAGGTTCCAGAACGGCCTGGCCAAGCCTGAGCCTGGCCTCTGCTGCTTCTCCATTCCAGCAGGCACCAATTATTTGGGGGCGGGATCAACTGACCTGTGCGAGACTCTATTGCACATTTGCAGTGTACGGGGTTCTGCCACAAGATTTCATGATCGGATGAGTCTCAGCCACTCAAGTGAATGAGAGTGAGTCCCGTCCGTCAATATATTGCCATTTTTGTCTTTATGGTAGACCACGTCCTCTTTCTGACATGGTACAATGTGCAGCTGCCCTAAAGAGGCAAGTGTATATAATAAATGAAAAGACGGGGCTTGCTCTCATTCACTTTAATGGACCCATCCAAGTGAAGTGGCCCAGTTTATTTATTTTTTTTCATTATTATTTGACATATATGGTATTATTTGTGGTTAAATAAAACACCGACAAAATTGGGTTGGGCCATTTTATACCCAATATGGGTTATTTTTGACCCAAGTGTAGTACTGCATTTGTATGATTTGGCGGCACCTGACCGTCTTGCTCACTTAAAACCAGGAATTGGACATGTGCGGGTGGAGTGCCTTGATACATCACTTAAAGAAATGCCCACATCTGACGGCCAATCAGATGCCACGGACATCACGGCCCTCCTCGGCTTGCGTTCTCGAACCAGGTTGGAAGAGATTCTGAGGAAATGTTCCTCGCACGGCCACAAAAAAGTGTAATGGAAAAGCCACCACAGAGTGCTGTTTCGGGATACAACCAGTACAATGGAAAAGGGCCATGCAGTCTACTGAGGAATGAGGAGTCCCGACGTATATCTGTATGTCAGCATGCCCGTGATTCTCATGAGGATAAGCGGTTCGCAGAGATGGATGGATGGATGTATTGTACTGCCCTAGAAAAGGTGGCAAAGGCGTGCAAACCACAAAAGAAAGAGCATCAAAAATGCATTAATGACTGACAAAAACAGTTTCATCTTTCCTTTATATTCATTTTAAGTATTTATTTATTTTTATAAAATACAATACTATACAGTGCTATTTTTCTCATTAAAAAGACATTACTGTTTTCTGGGGGAGGCTGGAACAAATGACTGATATTTCCATCCATTTCAATGGGGAAAGATGATTTGAGATACAAATGTTTTCAGATAAGGGTGTGTCACAGAACAAATTAAACTCAACAGAGCAGGATTAGTATTTGCTGTTTCATAATTGACACTATCTTCTTGGACTAGAAATACATTTTCCTGTTGTGACTGTGACAATAGCTGTGAGCAGATGGAGGTCAAACGCAAGTTCAACTGCATGTGTACAGCTATACATATGCATATAGACAAGCCATCCATCTTTGTAAGTTAGAGCGGTATGGAGAGAATGGAAAAGCTCAAAAGCAAAGACAGAAAAAAAAATTGCTGATGCCAGATTTTATCAGCGACATTTTTTGTGTCGAGTGCTGACTGTTAGATGCTCTCTAATCATTGCACGGCTGTACACCTCCTCACTGAACTATTGCCTAAAATCGCTGTGCAGTCTAGATGAACGGTGCTGTAAATGAAATATAGCTGTCCATTTTATCTCAGGGAGGGGGCGCATGATGCTCAAAACCAATCAGAATCTTACAGGCTAACCCATGACCTTTTTTCCCCATCTCAATATGACAAGCATTATCTTGCAGAAAATTAGAAGCGTCTTGCTATTGTTCAAAGGCAGAAGCAGGTGCAGGTTATTTCAAGATAATACGCCTTGGCGTTCGCTACAAAGGCCCACCACGCACAAAAGAGAAATATTCCTCCTTAAGTCATGTGTCTGCATTCATGCACATACATGTAAAGTGATTCATCTTGATTGTTCACGACTACTGCATCTCTCATATGTGAAGCGGTGAACCATTTGTTGGGCAAGCAGGTTTCTCTAAAATCATTTGTAGAGTATAATAACGTGAGCACTGCTTTAAAGCGTATTCTCAAGCACCAATTTTGAAAGGTAATGAAGGTAGATGATTAGATCATGTTAATTTTGTTGGTCTCCACAGGCAACTGGCTCATTGCTGGCATTCTGAACATGGGTAGTGAGAGAAATAATATCCCGGTGGTAAACAAAGTCAATTATGGGATGAATGTGAATGGGACTGATGTAGGTATGAAGTGATATGGCAGCTGAGCGAACATCTGTTAGCCTTTTGCACACTAAAAAACATCAGTTATCTCAATTAATCGAATCATCTTCCAGTCATCACTATTTTTAGTCAGTTCATTACTAGAAGTTGCACTTTGGTTAACCTTGTTGAGGGTTTGCACTCTACTACACACATTTGTGTTTTTATCCATTATTTAATTCCAATAGCAAGCAATATTATTCGTAAAGTATATCTGTGTCAGAAAACTGGTAGTTTGGCTCTAATCCGGAGCATCCGATTCCGACTGCAAACTTCGGCCGACCTTCACATATAAATGGAACAATGTGATAAACGATGTGTAAGATTATATATAGAAATGTCCGTTACGTTTCCCCCAATTCTCATGCTGAGCGATAAATACTGTGTAGGATTGTATATAGATACTGTGTAAGATTATACACAGAAATGTACGGGCAAATTACAACTTTTGTCAAATTCAGCACAGCCCGGGGTTGACAGGTATGCACACTACAAAGTTTTCTCCTTTCGAAGAAATTCCCCTGGAGTCACAACGTACTTTCCCAGTCTTCTGCAACACCTTCATGCATTTCTTATTCTTCTTCTTCTTTCATGGCCATCGTTGGGAAAGAAGGGAGAAAAAAATGACACAGCGGAAGAGTTGCTCCAGCACCGGCTAGGAACTGTCAGATGCTCATGGACATTGAGAGCTGGCGTGTTGTCATCATCAAGCAGTTGTACGAGACATCCTGCCACAACTTTCACCTCAGGACCTCTTCGTAGACATACTAGTTGACCTTCTGGCCCACGTTGAAGGGGTAAATTCATAGTTTGTGTTTGAATTACTGTATAAATTTAGTGACACGGGTACTTTACAAACACGCCTCATAGTATTGTCATACATCTATCTTTTTTTTTAATAAATTAATGCTGTATATAGTTACGAAACAACCATTCAATGCTAATTCAAATAATAAACATTACATTCTAAAAAAGGCAGACAATTTCACTAAAAATGAAAATGTTTTTGTCATTTAAGTTGACCTCCATAGTTAATAAATATTCTGATTAGCAGGAATCTATATACGTGTATGGTAAATAAACAAAACACAAAATACATTCACTGACTGCAACAATGGTTAATCCTAATGATTAATCATCTAAAGTGACTCCATTAGAATTGACACCATCAGTGATATGCTAATTTAAAACTATGTTGTAAACTGTTGTGGCTGTAGTATGCAGAGGTGGAAAACTGCAGTTCATCATACTGATAATCTCTAATATACTGTCCCTCTCACCTCATGTTGCTGAATATGGTGAATAAATAAATGAAATAATAAATAATGTAAATATGAAGAAGCACCTTTCAAAATGATGCGGTGCAGTTCTACACCACTGCAAACCACAGCTATATGAATAAATGTAATGTTCATATCTCTCTGCCAAAACTGAGCATTAATACCAACGTAAGGGCAGATTATGTATTACCACTCCTGTGTTGAAAAACAGTATGAGTTAAAGGGTGATTATTTGCTGCTAAAAAAGTGCACCTTGATCACAAAACTTTATGTTAAATGTATATTCAGAATGTTAATGTGGACCATCCAAGCATAAAAAGAAACTGACCATGAATTTGAAGTAGCTAACAGACATGTAAATTTCTTCCTGTCCTCAAACAGCAGGAACTCGGTGGTTCTATCCAACACGTGTCAACCGTGGGCTACGCATCCAAAATAAGTGAATATATTAACATTTTTGTTCTCTTTCTGCACCTTTAGCACATGTTATTATCCATTATGCTGCATGTGTAATGTTACGGAGGGTCACAGGCTAGTACTGTTTAAATGTTATATTTCCATGATTGGTTCATTTTCTCCATTTCCTGTTCATTGTGGGAGAGCCGGCTTCATTGTCTGAGGCTGGATTCTGCTGGGCCCTCGGAGGGGCCATCCCCAGGGAGCACTGCATCTTTTATTAATCAGAGGCACTGTGCTACAGCCCTGCTTATCTAATTTAGCAGCCCGCCTCAGCTTCAGCTATGTCGGGCTCGGTCTGGAAAGGAGGAGCTGGGGTGCGGGGTGACTCTTGGTTGGAGATTGGATGGGGGTTGGGGTGCCGCCTTTATTTATTTATTTTTTTCCATATTGTGGGTGATGCTCCGGTATGGGTGGGGTGGGGGTTGCAGCAGGGGGCCCGGGACTTATCAGACACCTCGTCACCAAGTTTTAGGAATGAATCACAATACAGCAAATTACCTTCTGCTGACAAGGTAAAATGAACACGAGCCTCATACGGCAAAAAAAAAAAAAAAAAAAAAAAGGAGTGTCAAGAAGGGTTGACACATTGATTGCTTAGTATGCACATGTAGAAGGCTGGGGTTCACAGACAACCACCCTCCATATATGTAGAAGTGGTTCACTAGTGCAAATGGTGAGGTGGCGGGTGAAGCATTGAAACGGCATGTTTGATGGGAGCCCCTCTCTTACTCGGTGATACTGTCGCATGGTTGTCTGTCCATGAACCCGCCAATGAACAGAAGGCAGTTTGGAGTTCAGTTCACCATGTACTGATAGTAAACAGAACATGCGAATGCACCCCGCCCCGTCCACCCTCCCCCACTCTTTCTCATCTGTGTCATAGCGCAGATGAATCAGTGTCGCCGGTGTTGAGAGCACTTACTGTCAACCCTGGCGCCCCGGGCTATGCCACTGATGGACACAAACTATAAAATATCAGCCCCCTGGGGAGACATTGCTCAAACACTGGCCCACAGCCCCGAGGGGGTGTGAGCTGGTCAGTGTGCACGTTTGTGAGAGAGTGTTGGCTGAACAACATGCGACATGTTTGACTGCGCTTTGGTTGTTATCCCCGAAAAATGACCATGCGCGTCCACCCATGTGGCGCATTTGCATTAAGACCAAGAGCACTTAGAGAAACGCAGGCCTCCGTTAAAATCAAAGCGCTAGATTCCTCCCTCCCGGCTTTTCGGCTAGTGTCCAATTGTTCAGACAAAACAAACAAAAATAATCATCTCGTGCTTATTGTAAAACGAGTTGTGGACCATGATGTTCAACTCAAGTCATTGCAGTATAACGCATTGAAAATTACTTGCCAACTACCACATTGCTGAAGATGTTCGGAATCTGTGTTTTGAGCTATGCTAATAACAAATAAGATATTACCTCACACTTTATGGAGGAAGGGGAAAACGAAGACGTGGCAAGCACATTCAGACAGAAGCTGCCGATAGCCACAACTCACGCCGGGTCGTTCAACATGCAGACTGGCTAACAGCCAATTCTATGCGCTCATTTGCCGACATCGCTCACCAGGCCAGGCCCTGCCCTTTAAATCCATACACACTCAGTGACAGATACTATTGTAGAATGTCAGTATGGTGACCTCAACTCGTTACTGTGTTTAATAAAAACAAAACAAAAAAACGGCCAATAGACGGTACTATCCTCCCCACCCAGAAAAAAAGGTGAGTGACGAACGACAGAAGGGTACCCATGCTGCAGACAGATGACAAATAACGGATGTTCATTTTTTTTTTTTTAAATGCCCAGCTCTGAACATAACCGTCTATAGCACTAGCATTATGTATATCCAACAACCATTCTTACAAAGTTTTTTCCAATACATCTTGTTTCAACTGATTCAAAGTACAGAAGGCATTCTAAAAAAAAAAAACATATTTGCCAAGATAAAGAAAAGACTAATTCTGGAGTCCAAAAATGCCCTCTCTCTCTCTCTCTCTATCTCTCTCTCTCTCTCTCTCTCGAGTGCTCAAGAGAGACTCAAGACATTTATTTGCCATTTCCATACCACAGCACAGTTATCCATGGGGACTTACTGACTAATTCCACGAGTCTTTATGAGCTTGGACCAAAACTGCAAGCATCCAAGTGGAATCAATCAATACAATCAATAGCTCTGTCTGTCATGTCCTATTTTAGCGGTTACGTCTTTTAACCTCCTTTTCATACTAGTCTGAGTTTGATGGTTTAAAAAATAAAACTGGTAGATGTTAAAACACAAACGAACCGCAGAGGGGACACAAAGCCTCTGCCCCCAAAGGTCACTGGCTGCAAGGTCACCACTTTACTGAACATATTTATGCATGAAGTCAACGTAATAATTATTATTAAGAATGCACCAAGACTTAGATTGTTGGAGATGAAACATTCTTGAGGGGTGAGGAAAAACTCAATTTACACAAATATAGACATCTCTAAACATTGCTTACTATTCTTCCAGGTATTGACTATTCAATTAGACTGTCTGCAGCCGCTTGATTGGCCTAATATAAGTATATTAGCAAGGATCCTATGAGATTCAAGGGCAAAGGCACTGATGGGAACATAACACAGTACTGCAAAAAGACACATGACAGTGTTACATCCTTTGTTCAAAGATCGACGTACAGTGTGCACAAAAGACATATTCAGCCAAGGAGAACTAGATCAACATCGAGTATAATAACTGTTACAGTTGCACTTGTATTGGGAAATAAATAAGGATGATTTTTATTACATATCCTGTGAGCTGACATAAAATGTGTTTGTAGGCGAAATTATTAGCTCACAGTTATTACAATCGCTTGGAGAATAGGAAGAGCTACATTTGATTTTTTTAGTGCAAATGCTTTCCAAACCAAAATAATTTAATGTGTCTTAAGATCAACTGAAGGTGAATTAATTTAATTTTTCATTATACATGTACAACAATGTGAATTATTGTGTTTGTAGAGCACTGCATTATACTGAGAGGTATTGTAATATTTTGGCTACCCTTGTATATTAAAGCACCGTTGGACTTTAAATGTGCATTGCCTCAGTGTGTTTAAGTGTTAACAAAGATCATTTTTATAAAGAGATGACTGTTCCCGCTCATGTAACTGTATACATCGCATGTACTTTGTGAAGTAGCGAAATATCAATATGCCAAATGTAACAGCTTTCAAGGCAATCTAATAGAATGTATTGAACCAGCTATTTTCTTGAGGCTGACAAAAAACAAGACTGATTACATGAACTTGGACCAGCCCTGCTACCAAGGTGCATGAGGTCTCGCTGCTGTAGTCTAGGTAATAAAATCTTTTTTTTTTCTCCATAAACAATACATCTTTAGCATTGCATTTTCACGCTCAATGTTCTTCCATTTGAAGGCTGAAGGGATATTGCAGACCCTGAGAGTTACTTAAGTGAAGCACTCACCTGCCAGGCCTGCCACCACACACTAAAATTCATCTATAATTTGTGACGAGTGTAATGCCATCTCCACTTTATGATGATGTGATATTCTTCACCTTCGCCACAGCCAGTGAGGCCAAGAGCTGGCAGTCTTATAATGAGGTGCCTTAAGAGTTCAGCTTAGAGGAAAGCAAGGTGGAGAGAAGATGGCTGATGATCATCATATTAACATAAAGTGGATAGAAAAAGTCTATACACCACAGTTCAAATGCTAGGTTTCTGTATTAAAAAAAAAACAAAAAAACAAAAAGGCCACGATAAAAAAAAAAAAAAAAAAAAAAAAGTAAAAATTTAAAAGCGCTTTTCCACAATTAATGTGACTTTTAACGTGGACAACTCCTCATACTTTAGGGTAGCTGGAACTGGAGCATTAAATACGGTAAAATAATTCCAAACAGCCAGTGTTGGTACAAAACCTTCATGCTTTTGCTAGAAAGGAACAAAAAGAAACATTTCAGGAAAAGCCTACTAGAACATCTGAACTTTATTCAAGGTTCACCGGAGGCGCCTTAAATAGTGTTAGGTGTGTACTGCCTCCCTTTTAACCCAAATTTGACTGATTGGTTGATTCTGAACACAACTACATTCCAATTATATGTGAACACTTGTGCAATCACACTACTTCAGTTGTTTATGTTTACTTCCCTTCTCGAAGACATACAAATATTTTGTTTGTTTGTTTTCAACTGGGTTGTACATGTTATAGGCTACAATGGTGTAAACAATGTTTCAAATGATTTGTCTTGGTATTTTTTTTTTCATATTACAAAAAAAAACATATTTTATATCGAATGTTTTGCTAATATAGTAGCTAATTACGACAACACACACCAAGATATGCTGTAATACTGACTTTCGAATCATTATGCATCATTCAACCATACAATACTTCAGACATAGTACGTATAAATCATAAATCCACCCATGGGCCTAAATGATGAAGCATTGTTAAAGAATATTTCACACCTTGCAAGATGAAACTTAAATCAAAGCATTACTCATGCTACACACGCAGCCTTGCTGGCATTTTTCCGTCATTTTCCGACATGTTTGTTGTTGTGATTACTGTTGCTGGGTAATAAATCAGTTGCTAATATTTCCCAAGATACAAGAGTGAGCAAAACTCTTTAGAAATCATGATATTGTTTTGGCAATGCTATAATGAATTTCACTGAGTAAAGTGCAATTCTCCACCGATGCCAAACTGTTAACTCATTCACTGCCGTGACTTACAAACCCCTGTAGATGGCGATAGCTTAGGAGAAGAGGGTAGACGGTGAATCTCAGCTAGTCACGTTGATTACCAGAGAGAGAAATGTCAACATGTTGGAAATTAGAACAGTTCAGGCACCTGGCACCTATGAATATGTATGGTATAAACAGCATACTGTATATGTCACGGTAGGTAGTAGAAAGTGTGTGGCGCAGTCCTGAGAAAAGATAACGCAGTTCATGGAGTGAATGGCAATGAATGGCATGTAAAAAGGACACTGACGCAATGCCTACGTCATTCACAGTGTGTTTCTTAGTTATATATCTGTAAATAAATTATCATTTTGCCATCAAAAGCCCTTTGTCAGTCATGTTTTTGTTGTTTTATACTTTGAGTTGTCACAATGCATCTAAGTCACTGTTCCTTTTCACAAAAAGCTAATATTCTACACTTTTTGGTCAGAAGTGTTTCTGGTGAAACCAACCCATGATCTGGGGCAAAACATTTTGTATTTTTGTGACTACTCCCTCAAAGATGTGACACTGTTCTAAGTCTAATGAGACCTTGTCAAAATAAAAACAGCAAGTCATTAAATGCCTGCCCGGTGCTAGAGACCCGGTCATTGATAAAGGAGAGATAGCATACGGGTTTTGCTGAGGATTATGTCCACCAGGGAGCTCTCGCGAGGAAAACCTAATTTGCTGTGCGCATTGCTATGCGCTTACGTTGATGTTATGAATAAGTAAATAACAACATTTCTCAAGCCATTTAATCTCCAAAGCGCCACAATTAGTAAGTCTGTAGTTTGTGCTGCCTTTTTATCTGCACTCATTATTGTTATTGAAATATAACACTTATTTAGCTCAAGGATGAATAATAAATGAACTATAATTACCAACTTCAATGAGGTGACGGCTTGACTGGGCCATTGGTGAGGGGAGAAAACTCCAATCTCCCCCTCTCACTCGCCTTTCCCCCCCACCTCTCTCTCTCTCTCTCCTTAATTTGATCTTTGTAATTAGTTTCTCTGATGGATCTGGGAGGTCTGTGGCATCCTCTGCCATGTTCATTAGTGCTCCTGTAGGAGGGTGCAATTAAAAAAAAAATCCTACTTTGTACCTCAGATGTCATAGCGCTCGCTATGCATGTGATCTGTTCAAAAGGAGCAAAAGCTCAATCATCTCAAACGTTTTTCCTCATTGAAAAGAATGGAAATGCCATTCATCGTTGTAGCCTCTCCAAAAAACAACAAGAATGCTTGTAATATTTTCAATAGGCAAAATTGTACTTGGAGTTACTTAATTTACAAAAAATACTGTATATTAATAACATAATTGAATAGAATGCAAAGAATTAAACAGTCCGTGCATCATGATTCATTCATTGTGACACCTTCTGGTATGCAAGACTTTGCCTCCGGGGGGCAGTAGAATACAATCATGAATACACAAATGCAGAAAACGTTCACTACTACCGTCAGTGACTCAGTAAACTGCAGCGAAATGTGTCATTTCTGCAGAGGATAAAAAATATGATGCTGAATATTGTTATATTGTCTGTCGACATGTTGATACACTTTTTGTGTTCAAATACTTGCCGGTTAGATAGTATAATAACGATCAATGTGCTTCATTGGCCTTCTATGGTGTTTTGCATCGTGCGTTTGCATTAAAGTTGAAGTCAAAACAAATATCTAAAACAAATAATATGTTATATGTAGTCAGACTACTCTAAACACTATAAACTATTACTATTACATTTGTAGAATATGAGTTAAAGCAGTAAAATCCACCTGTTTTTTGTCCATCTCAGGGGGCGGCCATTTTGGCACTTGCTGTCGACGGAAAATAGCATCACAGTCGCCCAGGACTGAGGTAACAACCAATCATGGCTCAGTTTAAGAAAACAGGTGAGCCATGATTGGTTGTTCCCTCAGCCGCGAGCAACTGTAATGTCATGTTCAGTTTACAGAAACTGGCAAAATGTCCGCTCGCTGAAATGGCTAACAATGGGTGAATTTTGCTGCTTAACTCATATTCCACAAACACAAAATGAATCAGAATGTGTTTAGACTAGTGGATGTGCATAGAACATACTATTGTGTATTATCGTGTTAGCTTTCCCTTTAAGCTAACGGAAAGCAAAGTTGTGTGGTTATGTTAAATACACAAAGTTTAATTATCTTTGTTTGATGTTGAGTTTGACGGTAAATATAAACTGGGAGTGACATTAAACAGTTTGAGGCCTCATTTGAAGAATTGTTCACTTTCCGCCAAACTTGTACGACGCTGGCTCAGTCGTATCGCCAGGGATAACTGTAATAGCAACAATGAACACGTATTACTACAATTAAATAAAAATTAAACAACATACATACAACATACAAACAAACAGATAATATTTACACTGCTTTTGTCATTTAAAAACAAGGAAACCCCTATAAGCTGCAGTCGGTCAGAATTGACCATTCTTTTTTAGATGCAAGCATGCACCACACACAGACATACACGAAACACAATATGCAGCTCTATAATATTCAATCCCCCTTCAGCACCCCAACACCAGTGCCCCCCCCCACCCCCCACCCCCATCTCAGTTTTTTCTCCCCTCCTTCCACTGGCCAGGCTACACTAGACATCTTTCCCTAATCAGCAGCCTTGTCTCGCTCAGACCGGTTGCCATAGTAATATGCTGGCTGGTCGACATGGCAACCACTCTGAGGTCCACTATTAAATGAAAAAAAAAAGAGAGGGAGGGGGAAGAGGAGAGACAGCAGGGCGAGGGAGAGGTGGTCCAAGATGGGGGAAGGGGTATTTTGGGGGCAATGAGGGAAAATGAAAAAGGGGGATGAGCAAAGAAAAATGAGGAAAGTGACACAGAGAAGGAGGGGTGAGTGCTGCTAGTAGTTCAGCGTGCTGTACCTATTGCAATGTGTGCTATTAAAAGCTAAGGCTATATGCAACAATGCCATTAAGCTAATGCATGACGTCAGCAGCTTAATGCCATACACTTATAAATTTATATACATGAAACATGCTTGCACCACCTTATCCAATCTGGATAAAGGATCATAAACTAATAGCATGTTTTAAGAGCTACTTATGTGATCACCGTCATTCCACATCAGACACGTCGAAAATATGTAATAAAAAAATGAATATTTATAAAGTGTTATGGTTTTATGGACTGTAGGTCCTTCATTATAATCAGGGAAAGAATGTAAAAACGTTGATGTCGAAAAACGATAAAACGGTCCATTTTACGACAGGACCAAATGAAGGAGCGCCGGCGTTATTTTTCCAAGGGTCTCGCAGCTGGCAGCATCCCGCACGTGTTCCACTTGATATGTCACTTTAGGTGAAATATGTAAAATGGGTGCAATTCCCAGATCCAGCGCATGCCGGATGCTTCCTGGAGACGTATTGTCATCGGCGCGGCACTCGTTCACAACTAAAGTGACATTTTGCCGGGGCTCACACATGCGTCTCCGCTGTGATCTCCCTCAATCACTCTTAGGTCGCTGCCTCCGTCTTCATTTCTTATTTGCGCCTCACCTCTATCTCGGCGCCATCTATGGCTTTTTATCACAGCCACTAGCTCCCTTTGACCACTTCTCTCTGTCTTGCCTTCCTCCAATGTATGACTCTTTAATGAATAAAATGTCAGTCTATCAAGATGCCACCACAAAATAGCATTTGTTGCCTCGTGTGTCAAATTCCTCCATGAATTGGAGCCCTCGCTCGCATTTCCGCAGCCCCCCAAAGCAGCTTAGGAAAGATAGCTAATTGCATGTCCACATTGTGCCTTCAGTCCCCGCTTCCCCAATGTACCATTCACAGGCAATTAAAGTGATCTTAAACAGAGTAAGAAAGTGCGTCATCCTCCTAATGCAATTAAGAAAGTGTGCACACAAACATTACAGCTATTCTCTGAAGCACAAAAACAGCAACGCACAAATGGAACACATGGGAGGGTAGCTTCATTTATCAACAACCCAGCTTGCATTCATCTGAAGGTAATTTTAATCATTTTTCCAATGTGATTATCACGATGAAATGCTTCTCAACCCTCCAGTATACTGTACATTGTCTTCACATGATTTTTTGTTTTTTTTGCAAAACGTATTCATACAAAATTTGGGGGAACATTTTTTGATAGATTCCATTAACTCTCAGTGAACAATGCAATCAATTTCATGACAATATTTAGCCCTATGCATGAGGTGGCTAATTTGCTCCAAATGAAAAATTGTCCTTGGCGAAGGTCTATGTTACTTTTGCCATTTTAGTTTGTAATACATTTTTTTTCTCAGTCTAAAAGCATTACAGCCCAAGAAAATAATGAAATACAATACTTAAGATACTGACATTCACAAATATGTTTTTGACAAGATGCACACTTTCATATCTATCCATCCATTATCCAGACCGCTTATTCTCACAAGGGTCGCGGGCGTGCTAGGAGCCTATCCCAGCTGTCTTCTGGCAGTAAGCGGGGGACACCCTGAACTGGTTGCCAGCCAATCGCAGGGGACACAGAGACAAACAAACATCCCCGCTCACAATCACACATAGGGGTAATTTAGAGTGATCAACTAACCTACCATGCATGTTTTTGGAATGTGGAAGGAAACCGGAGTACCCGGAGAAAAACGACGCAGGCACAGGAAGAACATGCAAACTCCACACAGGGAGGCCGGAACAATAATCGAACTCATGACCTTTGTACTGTGAGGCGGACATATTAACCAGTTGTCCGCCATGCCACCCTATATTAATTATATATATTGTAAATATATATATTTGTAAATTAATTACTGTCATGATTAAAAAAAGAGATCCCCTGATTAATTTTAGATGGACCTAAAAAAATGTAATATACGTTCTAATGATATATAAACTACTACAATATACCACAGTAGAATCACAGAAACTGAAATAATTATTTTTGCTCAATCTTGACACGTGTTACCTCAAACTAGTGTTCCGTGGTGTTCTTGAGAAAGAATACATTAGTGACTGTGATATTTAAAAAAAGAGACCAAGATAAATCAACTCAAAACTTTTTCCCACCGTTAATGCGACCTATAACAAAAAAACGTTTTGAGTGGGGAAGTGAAAATAAACAATTGAAATTAGTGAACACACTCTTTTAACTGGGATGTTGACAATTAGGCAATCTTATTTAAATTCATGTCATGTTTTGTGCAAACACTAACTACTATTACAAACTGTTCACAATTCCCTCTACCTTGACTTCAGCTCAAACTGGTGTGAGCTGAAGAAAAACAGCCCCAAAGCATGAAGCAGCCACCACGATGCTTCACTGTTGGTATGGTGTTGTTTCAGTCATGAGCAGTGTTGTGTTTGTGCCAAACATACCTTTTGGCCATGTCCAAAAACCTTAACCTTGAATTCATTGGACCACAACAAAATCTCCCAAACACGGAATAAAAAGTGTGAACAAAAACATGGAAGATGAACAGGGGTGTGTAGACTTTATATAGATTGTACAACATGTTTGTGTTTCTAAATGCACAGTTCAAACTTTTATTTCTGTTATTGCACAAAAGACAATACTGATCCACCTTGCTTGTAAAAGAGCCACCTATTAGGTGAGAAGAATTTGAAGGCCACTTTTGTACTGTCAGACCCTAAGGAGCAGCTGCTGACTGCATCAGCGGGGAGAAGCTTTGATTTTTTTTTTCTTGACTTTTTTCAGCAAGTATCCAACAACTGTCACAGTTCACACCGTGTGATTTCAAAACGAGTCAATGTATTACGCACCAGGGAGTCATTTTCAAATATTAAAGATAACAGCAGGGTTCAAATTTAAACAGACAATCAATTAGTGCTGGGTTTCATCTGCCAAGCTGTACAGGCAGATAATTATGCTGACTGGTTAAACATTAGCTACTGTATACCTGCACAATCTAATGAATTGTATCAATAATTGCAACAAAGATAATAATGCTACATTTTAATGTCAGAGAGTTATTAATCTAATATTATCATTATTATTGAGGTTGTATTTTATTTGTGCTGCATCATATATACAGATTTCCTACATATAACTGCTAAATATTGGAAAAAAAATTGAATCATGGATTGAGTTTTTGTCTAGGCTAAACGTGAAAGAAAATGAAAAAGATGCATGATTAAAAATGGTAACGACATGGACGATGTATTAATAGTTTAGATCCAGGTGTAACATATGATAATAAAAACAATTCAAATTATTGCGACAAATTATTTCCCCTTTCGTTGGGTGGCTACAAATACTATATGAGAGCTCACAGAAAATGACTCAACAACAATAGCAAGAAAAGACACTGACAGCTCAATGACAAAAATGAGTATGTAAAAAAGTCTTTGAAAGGGATACAAAACTAAATGCACTATTTACAAGTGACTACACCCTCTATGTGGTTCTAAATCATGGTCTTTTTCTCAATATATGTGAGCCACTTGTGTTGATTTCAATTGTTGCAAGAACATACATGCCGACTACTCACAGATGCTTTATGACGGATGACTCGATTTGAATAGAGGCTTTTGCCACCTTTGTTACCCCCTCCCCTTCCTCAGCCCAAACACGAGCACAACCATTTCCGACACCAAATGTAAAGTCCAACTGCCCTCCAAATCCCTCCCAATTATAAAAGGTCCTTGAGTTGCTGTTTTGCCCCCTCCACAGCTCCTGTCTGATTACTGAGTGTGGGGCATGCGCCGCAGGCAATCAGCCCCAAAGCACACAGGACCAAGAGGACTCGGTGTGTGTTGGGGTTGGTGAGCGGAATCAAATCCAAAACACTGCAAAATAAATAAAAAATAAACTGAAAGGGGACTTGCGGACCGCAATTACAAGCCATCGAGCCAGGCCTCGGCTCGAGCACTCAAGAGCGGCCGTGATTTCCGACAGAAAAGCTCATTAGTTTTTATTGGAGGAAATAGAAGCTAGGTGACTTAAAATGGCAAAGTAATGTTTTGGAGAGGGGGACTGAAAGGAGGCCCCCTGACCCAGGTCTCCCATGGGCCCCATTGCGCTGTCGGAGGACACATGGACGTCATAGTGCACAATATGGCTGAACGATTTCAGGGAAAAGATTGAATTGCAATGTTGCTGACAGATTTTGATTCCATTCACAATTTTTTTTCACCCACCAAAATCAAGGTTCAGAGCAATATTCAGCCACTATATACAGTAACATTTACAAATATCACAGAAAATTACATCATAACATAAAAATGTACACATTAGAACGTTATTACTCTAATAACACTAGTAAAAAAAAATGTTTCCTGAATGTTTTAATCAGAGATGCAATTAAATTTTTCAAGCAGAATTGTTTGCACTGATTCTGAATCTGCCCTTGTTTTTTCTCTACCGCATTTGGGTTTCATAATAATAATAATGAAATAACGATATAATATATGTAATATAGTTTGTATTTTTTACAAATTAAGGGCTAGGTTCACCAACAGATGACATTTTTTTCCGAGACATCAGGGCTACGTATAAATTACAACGTATGGTGAAGTCCGTATTGTGCAAGATTTTATATGTCAACATTAATCACAAAAAAATTAAAATAACTCAAGACCTTGATGTTCTAGGAAAAAAACTTAGTGATTTCTTTTTTTTTTAAGTCAGCATCACAATATATGTTAAGAGCCACATAATGCCATCTCTGATTAGAATTTGCATTTACCAGTACAATTTGAGAACCCTAAAGAGGCTGTGTGAGGGCAGCAGTCCTTTTTCCGTTTTTTTTTTAAATTTTTTAACTGGTTCAATAAAGCAATAACTAGTGTGGGAACCTTGCGTTTATTTTCCATATTTATTGGGTTCTTTTTTTCTGTGTTTGGTATTTGGCAAGAGAATATATCAAATATTTCTCAAAAGAAAGATTGTGAAATGGACAAGTGATATTCAAAAGGGAACATATGGTAATGAGGAACTTATGACAGCAAGGCAACATACTCTGAGTTATATAACTTTTCTTTTTTTAAAAATAAGAATCAAGTGTTCTATCGCGCCATAATATGAAATATAGTCTTATTTAGACTAAGGTCTATCCATCCAGTTATACATAAACTTTAGTGATGATTGAGTGCAGTTTTCGGACACTAGGCGACGGCTAATTTTTGTACATTCTATGTTTGGCACCATGACAGTACGACAAGTGAGGAGGGACCTATTACCTTGGGGTCAGCAACTAAAGATTCATACAAGAAAACCACAAGCCATCTAAAATGAAGATTTCTTTTCCATTTTTTTCTTTTTATTTCCGCCACAGACAGACATTGAACTGTGTTGCCCGTTCAAAGCCATATGGTAGTGCAACCGCCATATTGGATGTGGCCATCGGCAAATAATATTCTTAAACTTGCATTAGAATGACATAATACAATCTAAAACAATAGTTCGGTATTAATCCAGTGATTTGTGGCTTGAGGATACATCTCCAAGGAGCAAGTGAATGAGGCATCTTCACAAATCGCTTCATTTTGCCACATCCCATACGGCTGTGGCGGCGACGTACTCAACATGACGTCTATGTGTATGTATTGTAAAAGTTGTTGCGGTTGTCACGAAGAGCGTCATCCAAGACTATTGACTAGGAGCAGCAGTGCTGCGTGAAAGAGTAGGGTAGCATCAAATACAGTATATGAGCAAAGTAAGTGCTCAATAATAATAATAATTATTATTATTATTCATAATAATTGGGGCATTTCATGTGCCCCCCTTAAGTCTTAGGTCTGGACATGGATCTCCATTATAAGGGTTTGACATTGCAATGTAGTAATATTCAATTTTGAAATCACAAAAGCTGCAATTTGGGGGGGAAAGATTGCTTCATTTTGGTCTGTCGGTAGACTTTATTGTTCATATGTTTGTACATTTTATTGATTCAGTCCACATGTTTACATATCATTGTTTCAAGAAACCTGAACATTTGAGGTGATAAAGTCACAGCTTTGTTTGCATTATTGTTATAATCTAATTTATGATTTATTGACTTATGTTTACGCCGCACTTGTTTGGAAGAATCTTGTCAAGTTGTGATAGTGAATGCTTAAAAGCCTGCAAGCCAAACTCATCAGAAGGTTAACAACTCTAACTGAAGTGGATAAATAAACTGTATGGCTTTTATTTTAGCATAAGCTTAAACTAAACGACCAAAACATTTATGCATAACAAATTGGTATTGTTTATTGTAATAGAGGCAAATGTATTGTTTGTGTTTGTTAAAAAACACACGGGAAGAGGCCCTTGTTAAAATAATTGCATATTTAAATCACAGTTGCAATATTGAGGGGGTAAAAAATAGCAATTAGATTATTTTTGAAATTCATTCAGCCCTAGTAGAGATAGCCACTGTTCTATTAAATGGATGCATTTTATCCTTGCGTCTGTATGCTTGTCAGCGCACGCATGCGTCAACACAACATTCAGACGTGCAAAAACATTGTGAGCGAGCACGGCGGCGCTGTGTTTGCTCGACTCGCTGTAATGACTGCCTGCAGATTTCTCGTCACGAGTGTGTGGGTCCGAGGCTCCGAGAGGACGAGAGAAGTAGGCGACCGTGTTTGCCTTTGTGCGGGGCCGCCAGTGTGTGTACCGTGTGTGACGTTATTGCAGAGTGTGTAAGCTATGATGTGCCGCCAGCCGCCGGATGAAGTACTCGCCTGTCTGTATGCTTTTAACAAGCGGAGGAAATATTTTAAATCAACTATTATTTTGTGGCTCTGATGCGGCATCTCAATCACTTAGGTGTATACAACGCAATTATTCTGTTTAGGAGGGTGTAATAAATGAAATCATATATTAATTTGATCAGTTCTGAGTGTGTGTTTGTCTTCATTGTGTTTGCAGCGCATACTCTCCTCTCCTAATCTGTATTCAGGGCAGGTGGGCTCCAGCACGGACCCACAGCTCAGTAACTAATGGAGGGGCTGATGGGAGCCTGATGACGACCACAGGGCCATTTATACGCACACGCACGCACACACGCACTGTGGACATTTACAATCCCACAAACACGACGGTCATTTCCAAGTGCATCCCTATCTATCATGCAGCAAGCCAGATAAGTTAATTACGTTGACCATTTCATATTTGGCGTGCATGTTTGTTTGTTTGTTTGTTTATGTGTGTGGTTGCGTGCGTGTGTGTATGTGCGTGAGATCCAATCTCATTCTGAGCTTGTCAAATAGAGACCCAGCAAGTGTGAATGAGCAAGTTGAGTTCTAGTGTCATTTAGGCACAAATGCCACTTGGTTAAGGGAAAATACTGGCTTTATCGTTCTTTCCCTTAGGTTACCTCAGCTTCCTTTCCATGTAAATATCAGGAAATTTAAAACGTTTTAAACTAAATAGAATTATAAACTTGATGTAGTGAGTCTTAAACATGAGATTGTTCTCCTGCATGTATTGTTGAAACATGCCAACCACTATCATCATCTCTCAGAATCATTTGGATTATTTTGTCAGGACATTGGGCCTCATTCACTAATAAATGTGGTCGTACAAATTATGCGTATACGCAAAATCAGAACAAGTGTTCATCGGTCCATTTTGTTCACACCACTGTGCGTATGTTGATGAATCAGAATTAATTCAAAATGAGACATGTGCCCTACTTTGTAAAATTACTCCCATTTCTCTCCGTTTGACGCATGTCACAAAAACGGATGCAATTGATGGCCCCGAAAGGTTCACAACCTGACAACATCAAATAATGATCATTTCTAAGTCCAAAATTAAAGTGGAAAATTCTGAACAATTCTGTAAAACATGCATTAAAAAACTGATATATATATATATATACACACACACACACACACACACACACACACAAGTGCGAACCGCAAAGCATATTGTATTTTCCCTCATGGAGTCAACACTTCATCCTCGAGCATGTATGGAAGACGAGTTTGTTAAAATAATTGTTTAATTAATATTTATATATATATATATCAGTTGTGTGTAACCTTAAGCAGGTTAAAAAAATATGCTCTATTGGGTTTAAATTTGGATATTGACACATCCAGCATTCATTGTGATGAACTTCTTTGTTGTTTTGGCAGTGCATTTGGGGTCATTATCTTCCTGTATATAGGCTATACACCTTTCTGAATGGCAAACATTTTTTTTCTGTGGACTTCTGAGTTCATTTTTCCACTGCTATCATTTTGTTCATCAATGAAGATTAATGAGCCCGTTCCAGAAGAAGCCATGCAAGCAAAGCCCAAGCCGTGACATTGCGTCCATTGAGTAGATCCCCCCCCCCAAAGTCAGTTGACTTTTAAACTAAAAGGAGACATGCATTACCTGTATTTATACTATTATTTACACTTTTAAAGGGTTCACAGGTGTCTCAATAACTGCTTGTTTTTCAAAATACCCCCTCCCCATCCTCTCAAAAACATAAACTAAATAAAAAAAGAAAAAACAATGGGTGTGGTACATTTCACGTACTCAATTTTTTGTTTGCGGTATTAGCCTGTTTTGTGTCGGGTAGTTCTGTCATATGTGAGTCAAATCAAATGTATTTATATAGGCCTTAATCCCAAGAAAGTCTCAAAGGGCTTCGCATGCATAGTCGACAAATATTAACAACATCCTCTGATCTTAACCCCCGGGAGGGTAAGACAAAACTAAAAAAAAACATCTGGGGAAAAATTAGAAACCTTGAGAATGGACCACAGATGGGGGAATCCCCCTTCCAGGATGATCAGGCTGCGAGTAAGATAGCCCTCACCTACCCTGTATATTGTTGGGCCAATGGTGAGCACAGATTTCCTTGGTAGACAAGAAAAAGTGGGAGAAATGGGGCTGCCTTTATGTTGAGCCCTGAGTGTAAAAAAAAAACAAGTGCGAACCGCAAAGCATATTGTGTTTTCCCTCATGGAGTCAACACTTCATCCTCGAGCATGTATGGAAGACGAGTTTGTTAAAATAATTGTTTAATTAATGTTTTTTTTTCCCTTCTACAAATTTATATATGACTCTTAATCTATGATGATAAAAACATTTCTGTTATTCCTGTTAGGCAAAACTGTCTTAACATCCAGTGCGCAGGACTTATTTTCTGCCTCCTAATCATATTTTGTCGTTCACCTTCTTCTGGTTTCCTTTCTTGTTGCTTTGCTTTCCCTTTCTTCCTCCTCCTCTGCTGATCTCAGGCCAGTGAGCTGACTGACTGTATGACCTCCGTGGCCTCCGAGGCTCTCAGGGAGAAAGGTAATGGGCCCAACCCCGGAACACAATCTCACTCTGGGTGCAACTCGGGGCTGCCGGCGGCTTTGATCCGGTAGCCCCTGCTTCGGTCTCCTGACGCCTGCTGAGGAAATTCATCGGAACAACTGGAAGAGGCCTGTGTTTATTCAGCTCCTTTAATGAGGAGGGAGACGGATTATCAGGGGCTACAATCTCCCCCCCAAAAACAACACACCGAAGGAAAACTGCTGCCCCTTCCAGATGTTGCTCTATCACTGGTCACTCCAAAAGAGGCAGAGCGAGAGAGAGAGAGAGAGAGAGCCACGGGGAAGTTTCACGATGCAGTACGGTGAACTAGTGGCTGCAAAAGGGATCCCCCTGAATTGTATCTACTTTGTCTGGCCACATGTGGAAGCAATTTGCTCTCAATTTAAAGCACTCTACAAATAAAAGTTCACCCTTAATTTAGGAACGTGTTTTATCAACATCACAAGAATTTAGTTGGAAATAAAAGAAACACTATTTTCCAATAAATCCAGCTACAGAAGAATCCTCGCAGCTCCTGCCTGAATGCTATAGCTGCTTTGAAGTAGACACGGGGTCTATTTGCGACAGTTGCTTTCAACACAAATGGATGAGGCGGTGAGTCTTGAGTGTACTGTAAACTCCAACATTCTCTTTACACACTTTCGGCGTTTTGCCTCTGTCACACCTCGGATACCAGAAATTCAAGGGTCAATTTAAGCTCCACCCTCATTCCGCAGCGGTACTCTACACAGGACGATAGGTTGGTAAAAAGCCAGGGGGGGAAATGACTTGGGTAGCCAATGGGTTAAGAGAGCAATTTAGAAAAGAAAACTTTTATTGAATAAGTCTTTCAAAGAGGTCTTTACAACACCAGGAAAATATTTTTTTTTAACTCCCAAACTTTTACGCAACTGTAAAATTTCACTGGAATGGTAATCCTTATGCTTCATGAATAAAAAAATAATAACAGGTGAATGCACTACAAAAACAGTCTCTTGAATGAACACTTAACCTTCATTTAAATAAACTCTTTTAATCCTAACCCTTCAAAGATATTCGTCTTCTTCGTTGCAGCTACCATCAAGATCCTGTCGACGAAGGCTTCCGTGTAAAAATTGCGGATTCGGATACAAACACAGATCCCACCCAGGACATGACATCACCTTCCTTTGACTTTTTCAAGTGATTATCATATTTAACGTTCGCTTTCAAGCACATTCGAAGCTATATTATCAGAAAGTTAGTTCGCAATAACGGACGTGGACATGCTTGATGACGAATGTGACGAGTTTGTGATGACAAAAAGTAGTTGACACTATCTACAGTCCAATGCATCGGAAACTTGCTTCTGCCATAAAACCTATATGCTCAACGTTTCTTACTTTGCAATTGTTTGGTTTTGCAGGATTATGAAATGCTACATTGGACAATTCCGTGAGAGGCTGTATGCTACTAGACAAGGCTCCATTTGTGTCTAAACGGTGCTCGTCAGCTTTTGCGGTTTGAACTCACCACTGCCATTTGTATGGATACTTTTGAATTAATACATGGTAATCATATTTTTGTAAAACCTCTCAAATTAAAGCTGAAAGACAAATTTTAAAGCATATAATTAACCTTATATTAAAAGGCATTGTGGTGGTGTAGAATGTCAAAATATTAGATATTCGTATCCAGTAGCCAGAAAAATTGTCTTCCAGGGTGCTCATGCTCCATTTTACCTGCAGACATAACGGAGATGTCGGCTGTGTGTCACGCTCTTGACCCTTTTGCTCGAAGCTTGACCAGATCAATGCATTGCTCTATTGTCAAGTCATTTAGAAGAGGATGACGGGTCAGCCGCTGGTCGCAAATCGACACAGAGGCTTCAGGTCAGTCTGGGTGTCCCGTTTGCACCTCATTTACATACCGTTTACATACATCATCTCCTGTTAAGATTAACACCTGTGGTAACAGGTTGTGCTAGACCCGACGGAACAACGCTCATAAAGTAAAATAACATGTTAATACTGAATCGTTTGCGGTGTGACTTTAGGAAATATTTCTCAGCTATGTTTGGTAACATGTCAGAAATTGTATTCGGTCCACTGTGAAAGAAAAGAAATCCATTGAGAGGCATGTAGGAGAATGTTCTATGCTTTGTTAAATGTTAATGCCGTCGTCCTTGGCTCATGTTAGCAGGCTCAGCCAAGATTCATGCGTCTCCTACTGGTGGATAGAAATATAACTGTCCAGGAGGAGGACACAAAGTTATTTAGAGTGGATTTAGTGTCACTACATAATAGGCTGTATCCATTGTATAACATATTTTGGCTTATTATATTTAAATAAGCACTTGCCTGTTTTGCTCTAATTTGTCCTATTTGAAGTTGAAGTGTGAGTTTCACGTTCTTGAGACAATGTTTTTTATGATTAGAAGTATCATCACTACGGTCTGCAGCACAAAGCGAGAATATATTGTCACCTTCCTAAAATAAAGACTTTTTTTAGAAAACACAAAAAAATGGAACCAAATACTGATTATATTATATTTATTAATCATTTCATTTCGGGGCAGATTGATTGATCTGTTTATAACGAAGGATGTAGCCAAATTTAGCAGAGGTGACCAGCATCCTGAGATGTTTAAGGCAAAAACAAAAAAAAATACATTTTTGGAGGGGGTCAAAATATGACTCTAGCCATTATTTTAAGAGGGTGACGATATTAGAAACACCTCCCAGGATGATTCACTTTAGTTCTACACCACTAATCTGCAACCACAACATGGTGTTAGTCAGAGGAGGGTCGTAGTGCACTACAGTTATTCCGTAACATGTATATCTTGTATTATTTAGAGTACCGAAGTTTTAATGCAACATTTTTTCTACTTTAACTTGATTAATTTTGAAGTTTCCAATCGTTAAGAAAAAAAACGCTACTTTCATGCATCCATCACAGATTACAAAAAAAAACGTGCAATATTTGATGTCAAGCGCTGTCTTGTGTGTGTGCCTAAAAATGTTGAGATTTCAGCCTACAAGAAACTCCACTTCGAATTTGAGAAATCATGTGGCAGTTATCTATCTGTGCCTACTGAGCCTATTGTGCTGTTTCATTAGAGTGAAGCAAACAGAGTAAATTGTAGTTAAGATGTGATTTAAGATTGTTCTAGATAAAAGTGATATTGTTGGGCAATATCTGAAGTTGCACATTCCAATGTTAATTTGTGGTGTATTTGATGTTGAATGTTCTGACTAATAAATAATAAAGCAGAGGTTACTCAGTAGCTTTTGTTGATTACTTTTACTCAATTATTGGAGGACAACTTTTTACTTTTACTTGAGTTATATTATTCTTAAGCATGTATCTTCAAAAGCATGCTTAAGTACAATATTTGACTACTGTATCCACCTCTGGTGTAAATTTTGTTAGCTTTGTTAGCTTGTGAGTGTTTATTGTTATAACTCAAGACTTACAGTGGATCTAACTTGAACAGGATGTCTTTCAAAATGAATTATTCATGATGGAGACTGGATTCATTCCAAAAATATTATTAAAACAAGATTGCCATTGTAATTTCGCACATTGCGAGGTAGAGTCTAGTCAAACTAGAGACAAGGGATGAACTGCGTGAATTACTGTAGGCTATATCTGAAACAATACATTTCACCGTATTTTCTGGAAGAAATTAGGCAACCTCTAAACTTTGTACAAAAAGTATTTCAGAAAAAAAAGAAGCACTTACCAACCGTGAAGCAGAGGAGTGCTTCCCTCACAGTCCTACACCTGCAAAACATAAGAGAATTGCACATTGTTGACAAGCAGCCTTAAATCTCATATCCTTGACTGCATGCAAGAAAAGAAAATAGCAGTGAACCACGCAGGTCTTACTCATTGTACTTTCCTAACGTTCCAATTCCTAACCTCATGCCAACATTCATCTTACGTGCCAATAAGATTCGCCTCAAAGCTGAACTTAGCTTGCAACACAGTCTTACGTATGGATGGATAAAATCGGAATAATAGAACAAATCAGTGAGAGCCATTATCATTAGTATTATCATTGTTATTTTGCATTCCACTCCAAATGCGAGGAGCATGCTGTTTGTTATTAAGTTATATTGCAACTCGAGGCCAGGAAAAAGACAGCAGAAATATGGCTGGAATACAGAAAAGCCACAAAAAAAGTGAAATAAAAAAGTACTACTTTCTAGACTCTTATTTCATTCTGAATCTCATTCCCAGTATATACAGTGGATATAAAAAGTCTAGACACCACTGTTCAAATACCAGGTTTTTGTGATATAAAAAATGAGACCAATATATATTTTTCCATTATTGTGACCTACAATCTGTTCAACTCCATTGAAAAAAAAGTATTTTTGAGAGTGATCATATGGTCGCATAAGTGTGCATGCGCTCTTTTAACTGATGATGTGGGCTGTGGTCAGAATTGACCAATCGCATTCAAACACATGTTAAATGGGATGATGAACCCCAAATGAAGTTCAGATGTTCTAGTCAGCTTTTCCTGACATTCCTTTGTTTTCTAGCAGAAGCCAGAATATTTCATGCAATCACAACTGCTATTTGGAATTGGTACGTGCAGCTGTTCCCACAGTAGTTCCATGAACGCTAATTATGGCAATTCAAGCTGAAGAAAAACAGCCTCAAAGTGTGATGCTGCCGTCATCACGCTTGCACCAAATATACCGTTTTCGATCCATGGTCAAAAAGTTCAACCTTGTTTAACCGGGTCATAACACATTTTCCCAAATCCGTTTGTGGTCATTTGGCTTTGTTTTTGCAAAATGTCGCTGGACTTGAACGTTTTCCTTTTTTTAAGGTAGGGCTTCCATCTTGCCATCCTACCCCATAGTCCAGACAAATGATTAAGACGGGAGATTGTTGTCACATGTATTAGATAGTCAGTATTTTCCAGAAAATGTTTCCACTTGATGACCGCCTTCATTGTGTTCTTTCCTATATTTAATGCCTTGGAAGTTATCTTATAGCCTTCTCCTGACTGGTATCTTTGAATGATGAGGTCCTTCTGAAGCTGTAAAAGTTCTCTGAGAAGCATGGCTTATGTCATGGAATGTCAGGGAAAAAAAAAACTACGACAACAACAGAACTTTGTGGAGGTAATCAGAAGCACTCTAGGTTGTGTCAGGTGTGCTGACCTCATATTAAACATGAGTTTGAATGTCATCAGTTAATTCTGAACACAGCCACATCTCTAGTTATAAGAGAGCACGCTTCTGCAACCACATCATCTCAAGTGTTTATTTTTACTTCTCCTTTCAGAAGATTTTTTTTTTTCTCAAATCAGTTGTACAGATTATATGTCGCATGGCTTTTGAACAGGGGTGGTTAGACTTTTTATATCCACTGTATTGACAACAGTTCAGCCAGAAGTAGAGAGCACATATTCCACCTCCAAACTCATTTGGGTCACAGCGCCTCCAAATTGGAATTTGTTAACATGGTAAAGAATATAAATGATGAAATGTATACTCTCTTACTATTCAGTACAAGCGTTCAAAGCTGAGGCTCAAAGATATTCTGGTATGGCCATTGCAGATACATCTGGTATCTGTATTAAAACTTAATCACCATTTTTGAGATGGAGATCCAAAACTTGGAAACATGACCTTGAAAATAATTTCCTTTCTTCTTTCATTTGGGAAGAAATAATTACAGACGACATTGCAGACTCCCTCGGTGAGCAATACATTATAGTTTCATTTTAGTCACTAATCTTCAGTTCAGGGTACTGCAAACCTTACATTGCACTGGAATTTCAAGCTCTTATGAATTAAAGACAAAGTCAACTAGTGAGTACCGCCGCCAAGGTGAGGGGGTTGTTAGCGTTGCAGATCTCTATGTTGCTATGGTGGTGGTCTTAGTATTCCAAGGGGTGCTATAGCATCCCCCTGAAAGGGCCCTGAAACTGCCATAATGTGCATTACTGAGTGAATACCAACTTCCACAGGCACTAGGCCATTTTAATCTGACGGGTTACCTTGCATCCTCTTTTCAAACCACAGCCTTTTGGTCTTGCTTGGTTTATTTGGGATGGGGCCAATTACATCATTAGAAGGCTAACATCATATCAAATCATATTTTCTAATTGAATGAATGGAAATGCCATTAATTCGTTCAAGTCTTCCCAGCAAAAACAACAACAAAAATTTGTAATGTGTATTTTAATTAGGAAAAAGCAATACTGTACTTTGACATACTGGAATGGCTTAATTGAATAAATGTAAAAAGGATTCAACCGTTTTTGTCAGATTGCATCAAGCTAGCTAGAGCCTATCCCAGCTGTCTTCGGTCAGCGGGCGGGGTCAACCCTGAACTGGTTTCCAGTCAATCGCAGGGCACACATAGACAAACAACAATTCGCGCAATCACAGAAAGATTGATATAGTGTTCATTGAGACATCTCAACTCCACTCAGCTCATCAGTACTGCACTAATATTAGTCATTCTTTGTAAAGATTTTGTGACTGGAATCTGTCTACGTGTTACTGCATTGCTTGTGTTCAGTCTGTTGCATGAAGTATAATGTTATTTACCGTTAGCATTACTGTAAGGCTAAATGTGGTTGATTTAAATACGCAAAGTGCAAACAACATAGAGGCAAGCTACCGTCAACAGGAATGGCACTGTAACATCAAACCAAATTACAGAAGCTTTGCTAATACTAAACTTAAACCCACACTTTGTCTCACTTTGCAGTGCGCTGAGATAGTGCCATGCAAAAGGATCCTGAAACCTCAATCAGACCTTAACCCCCTGCCCTAAAACAAGGTAAAGCCATTCATTCCCTTGACTCCAGGGAAGTAAGTAAGCTTGTTTTTTAGGATGGCTGCTGCCGATTGCGCATGCACTTTAATAAGCAGGCTGCAGGTTCCGCAGATTTATTGGCCTGTGGCGGGGTGGGAGGACCGGATTCCCTTGGCCTCCAGCTTCCCTCGGTGCCATTACGCCAGAGTGAGATATAGTGGGATATTGATCCCGATGCCACTTCATTTTGCAATAACTATTACACGATATTCTCCCGGGCTGCGCGCGGGCGCCTGATTTATGCCGCTTTGCTATTTACATTAACAGTAAGTGTTTTTCTATACCGGCTTGGAAGGGTCTTCCAGGCACATGAGTGGACATTCACATTCCACCCCATACCTGCGAGTCTTTTTGTAATGTTCGAAGCCTTCATGCAGAGGTAGAGGTGCTGAGCACTTTGCAGTCTGCTACGTGGGTAATGAAAAGTACAGACATAAACATATTGCGGAGTACATCCCAGCCTTCATTACAGATGCATAAATGTCCTTGAGGCAATGTTACTCACAGATATTAAATTGTACTTAGAGCGTATGCTTTAAAATAAGTGAAACATGGTAACTGGATTTCCTTCACATTACAGTGGGTATAAAAAGTCTACACACCCCTGATAACAGGTTTTTGTGATATAAAAAAGAGATCAATACAAATCATTTCAAAACTTTTTACGCCATTGGTGTGGAGTTTTTTTTTTCATTTTCTAAATATACATAGAATTGATATAATGTGATTGCAATTGTGTGCACATCTTAAGGGCCTGTGTTCAGAATTAATAAATCACATTCAAACAAAATGTAAAATGGCAGTCAGCACAGACATGCCACCATTTAAAGTGCTTCTGTCCGATTACCCCCCCCCCCCCCAAAGACTTTCTATCTCAGGCAGTAGGCTTTGTACTAACACTGCCTGAACAAACTGTTCATAACCCCCCCCCAAAAAAAAAAACACTTTGTCAAAGGTCAAATCCAGGCAAAGAAAAAAAAAATCACCTCAAAGCACGATGTTGCCACCACCATGCTTCACTGTAGCTGTGGTGTTTTCTTTTGGTGATGAGTCGTGTTTCCAGCAAACATATCCTTTGGAATTAGGGCCAAAAATTTCAACCTTTTTTCCATGGAACAATAACAAAAGTCTCCCAAACATATGTGTGAAAACGTGTTATGGCCTGATGAAATCCACACTCTAAAAACAGTTGGGTAAAAAATGGACCGATCCACTAACTGGGTCAGTTTGTTTTGTACAAAATTGCCCAATTTTTGGGAAGTTGGGTCAAATTGACCCAAATATTGGATCGGTCCATTTTTGACACAAAATTGTTATTTTTAACCCAAGTGTTTTTAGAATGCAGGTTGAGCTTTCTGGCAACAATTCCAAAAAGGTTAGTTTGGCGCAAACACAGCACTGCTCATCACCAAAACAACACCATAGTTAAAGTGAAGCATGCTGGTGGCAGCATCTTGCTTTGTTGCTTTTTTCTTAAAGTCGAACTGGGCCCTTTGACAAGGAGGAAGACATTATGAACAGTTCCAAAATAGTAGTTAGTACAAGACTTGAGGTTAATGCTAGAAAGTGAAACAAAATGTCAAGAAAAACCTCATAAAACACATCTAAACTTCAATTGGGGTTAATCAAAGGCACTTTAAATGGTGGTAGGAGTGTGCTGACTCCCATTAAACAAGAGTTTGTAATTAAACAAGTTTAATTCTGAACACAGCCAAACCCCATTTATGAGGGTGTGCACACTTGTGCGACCACATTATTTCTGTTGCTTTTACTTCTCCTCTCAAAATGATTTAAAAAACTCAAATGAGTTGACAGGGTTTCAAATTCTTTAGCTTTGGGCTCGCTTTTTAAATTACAAAAATCTGGCAAATAAAAAACAATGTGCAGACTTCATATCCACTGAAAATTGCCAATACATAGCCACTTTGAAGAAAAAAACGTGCACGCACTCATGTATGCAAAGAGCACATCCTTTGAATCAAGCAGCTTTTCTATTGCCCCTCCAATAGATTTAAATAAGCACACCCACCATTGTGTTCCATTTATTTGCTACTGACTGCTTAATTGATTGCTGCCAGTTGGCAAAGCCTCTCATTTGAAAGAAACTGATGAGGTTAATTAGGATAAGCAGACAGGGGGGCACAGTGACCCGGCATTTGCTGCAACCAGCTGCACACTCCAGAGCTGGGCCTTTGCCAAAGTCATTTCCCATGCAGTGCCAGCTTGGTGCTGAGTGTTTGTTTACAAGCGGGCGCACACTGTGTCAATGGCAGCCATGAATGAGGAGGCGGGGTGGGGTGGGGGTTAGGGGAGGGGCGCGAGCGCCACGTTGTATAGTGCCAACATTCCCACAGGCAATCCCGACAGGGATCACCGTGCCCCAGATGCTGTCACAGTTACACGGTGCCACGAGACAAAACAAAAGGACTAATGACCCTTAATTGCTTTGGCGCTGTTTAGAATCAGATGAGTGTTGCCTAAGCGGCAGTATGTAAATCAAATCCCCCTCCTCGCCCCACTTCCTTACCTACTCCCCAAGCGCTCTCCCCTGGCACAATCAAGTCTTTCTCTGATAAGGGGGCGGGCAGCTTAGCAGGCGCGCTGCCAAGTGATGGGAATTGGCAAGCGTGGTAATGTGCGCACACTTGTTGCTACAATGGCGGCACATGGTGGCGATGGGTCGGCGTACGCGAGGAGCAGATGGGCATCCGAAAGCCTCCACTTGCTTTCGCATTCAACGTGGCGGAAGAAAAGAAGCGTGCCCTGCGCTGTGTGTGCATGTCACATTCATTAATAGGTCCATTCATATGCAACACTTAGTTTGATTGTAGACAAATGCCCCACTTGGGAGGAAGGGATTGCCAGTGAATTGACGTTAGAGTGCGTGCGTGTTTGTCTGTGTATCTATGAAGGCTTATTTGCATTTGGTTTGCATATATTTAAGTTTGAGTTTGCAAAGAAAATACTTGAACATATTGTTTGTGGAAAGAGGTCAATGACCTTTTAAATTATGCCATTGAAATTAATTCCACTTGTTAAATGTGTATGGTTTACAGTATGCACTTGCAAAACAAATTACCATATAAGATCCTATAGTATGCATACACCACCCACAAAAGTTAGGCCGGCTGCATACTGAGTGGCACAGCCCAACCTGACTGAAGTGGAAAATGGATGAAAATTTACAGTTGGTGACACAAGTCAATGAGTACCCCACATTGACCGGCGTGCGAGAAACGAAAAACCGCAACCCTGTTTGTGGGTTTTGAAGTGCCACATACAATATAATGTCATGTACTACTTTTTATTGAACTACAAAACCATGATGCGATTGCCAAAGAAGAAGCAGACTACAAGAAAGAGAAGAAGCAGGTGAGAATATAGCCGATAATAGACATTTTGAGGAGCTGTTGGCAATATCGACCATCCCATTAACTGTTTAACTTGTACATTTCAGCAACAGAGACTCTCCACGCTTCGCTTTTTAGCCACAGATAAGCTATATACATAACTATAAAAACAGATGAGTATTATTGAAAACACAATAACACAATATATAGTATAGATACTTTATATTGGTACAACTTGGCATCTAACTGGGCCCCTTTTTTTTTTAAAGCCAATGTGCATTTTTCATTGGCTGTTGGCGATTACTAGCGATTTAAATTTTCAATTGCAGAAAAAACACTCACCGATCATCGGCAACTCATTAAAATAGTTGCCAAGCCCTACAATTTTCACAACAATTTGGTTTGTGGCAGGCCTTCTGGATATTCAGTTTTGGGATAAAATTTCAGAATAAACCGAAAATGCGCTATAACCTACAGGTGGACTTAATTTGACATTATCAAAACTTCAAAATCCCACATCCAACTGTTCAGTATTTCAGGACTATATGCACAGATTCCTGTTCTCGAACAGGAACCCGAACGGGAAAAAAGCCCACACGTTTTTGATCCATGAATATTTCCAAGGACATCCATTTACTGTCCATGCCTTTCTGTGACTCTTCAAGTCTCTCTGTGTCTCTGATGACACTCCAAGCTCAGTGGCTACTTCTCCCTGAGAACATCCTGTCTAAAGCCTTTACGTACTGTTGATCAACTGTTGGGTGAGGTCTTGGTTACATGATGTCAAAATGTGAACGGCATGATGACAAGGACTTGAGTTTCACCCTAAAATTTCACCCAAAGGCCAAATACACCTCGCTTTGTTATTTTTAATATTAGAAATCCCCAGTGTGATGCACTGCAGTTCTACATCAGTGAAAATTGTACAATAATAAACTCATTGTTAAAATTAACATTTTTTTCTGACAGTGTCAATCACAAGTGAGCATTATGTTGAATGAGTCGCTGTCACGATAAAAGGAAGGTCTGTCAGTGGCGGCTGCGTCAAGCCGGTGGCCCAGTGAGATGTGAGCAATGTGCCCCCGGGTGTCCCCCAGCTGCCGCCACACCCATTAACATCAAGCCTTAATGCATTTCCTATACCTGCATGCTTTTCCACGATATGGACCTCGCTGATGATTTAAAGACAGCAACAAACCTGTCCCATTTTCAGAGTGATATTATTGATAGACTGTCACTTCAAATTGTAGGTAACTGCTAATGGTTATTTTATGGTGCCCATGTCAGAACTGATGTATACATGTTTTTCGCCCCCGCCTCTTTCCGCATATGAGTCTGTTTTATTTCAGTGCAATGATTGCCTTGAGATCACTGTCCCACTTTTATTACAGCAACCATGACTCCCCACACAATGGACCAACATTACCAAATGTAAGCTTTCAGATAAAATGCCATACCATGTGCCAAATGGACCGTCTATTTGAATTATTTAGTCAATCAGTACAGCAAATGTGGCCGAAAAAGGAAAATGATAAAATGTAGCAAATACAGTTCATTAAATTAAAGAAGTCGTCAGGTCAATCTGGTTTGACTCCCAGGCTCCCCCTAGAGTTGGACTACCTTTAAAGGGACACTTGGGTGGATAGGTTTGCATGTAAAAATGACATCAGTACTTAAGTGCACCCCCCCAAAAAGACTCTTTAGTGATTTGAGGTATTTTTTTGTGATTAGATTTATGACAAATTTCCCCGCCCCTTTTTGGGGCGTGGCTTATGTTATGTTTTCGGTCTCAGCTATCGCGTCACGGGAGGGAGCCAAGCGTGGTAATATTGCTCGCTTTGTCAGTTCTGTTGTCTAAAACGGCGACCGATTGCCACCAAAATGCAAATTCACATTGCTACTCTTGTCCACTTCAATCTGTGAAAGTATAAAAGTGTTCTGCACAATAGTTTGGATTTATTGACATAAAACGTGATCTCATCATGATCACCTCCACAAAATCAAAAATACCGTGGCAATTGCTCCTCGACTTTCACAAGCTGAAGCGGACAAGAGCATGAATACGCACACGAACCCCGACTGGTTATATTTCGGACATTTAGCGACGCTAAACTCGTGTCGGCGGCTTGCAGCAGCAGCAGGCAGATTGGAGCTTTACGCCCCCCTCTTCCCTCCCTGGCTAAAGGTAGGACAATGGGACGGCTAATAGCAACACCTAGCTTCAGGGCATTAAAACAAAAGGTGTTAGCACAACAACATTAGCTCCTTATTCTGCTGGTGTTAAATGCCTCGCCCGTCCTAACCGTGATCAGCCTATGTAGCTCTGCTCACTTCCACATTTCCTCATTCTTATATAAATCAGCCACGGAGAGGTTAATCCTTTTGATATGTTGAAGTGGGCATTAGTAGAGATGTCCACATAAATTTTGGTGCCAATTGATCGCCGTTTTTGGACGTTATAAGCAATGAAATTACAATGATTTTCAATGGAGAGCTCGGAATCGGTTACTCCCGTGACTCGCCGAAAAGGGATAGAACGCTAGGGGGCGCAGCCATTCTCCTCATTAACAAAGGGGCGTTATTCATGGAGTCACTTATTTCCTGATTCCTCCCAAATGTATTGATAAAATAGAAAATGACAACTCTTTTCATTTGCCTGATCAAAAAATATATAAAATGAACTTGTTAGTGAAAACATGGCCATTCCGGCCCCACCGTTCCTTTAATGGTTATGTGTTTGAGAAAGACACTGAATCCCAGCCAGCGTTGTCGTTGCATGTCCATTCAAGACGATAACGTTAATACCTTCAACACCCCTCGTGTTTTTATAAATATTTTTTTTGTATGTTTTCATGGGACAACACTGAAAAAATGGCACTTTGCTACAGTGTTAAGTAGTACAGCTTGTATAATAAAGGGCATTTGGTGCCATTTAATGTCTAAATGGCTGGCAACAAAAGTGAGCACACCACTCAGTGAATAAGTCCAATTTTGGCCCAATTACCCATTTTCTCTCACCAATGTCATGCAACTCATTAATGTTACCAGGACTCAGGTGTGAATGGGGAGCAGGTTTGTTAAAATTGGTGTTATTAGTCTCACTCGCTCTCGTACCGGTCACTGGAAGTTTAATATGGCACCTCACAGTCAAAAAGTCGAACAGGATCTGAAACAAGGAATTGTGAACTTTTGTGAGATAATGTGTACTGACCGCTACTACAACTAACACAGTATAAGGCAAGGCAGATTTATTATATAACGCATTTTACACACATAACTCAATGTCCTTCTCACAGTTAAAAGTACATTTAAAAGAATTTACAAAATAAATCAAGACATTTAAAACAAAGCAAAGAAATAAAAAGTAGCTTGCTAAAATTACAGTGCAAGAATAAGATTTTTGAGAACATGATTGCTTTTTTTTTGCTTGTTTTTTTTTTTGCATTGATCTGGAGTGAAAGACCATCATACATTTGGGCTGAGTTTTTACTCTAGGGATTGATTTCATTTCTCTTGCCCCCCCCCCCAAAAAAAAGAGAAGTATATTTGTTCAGTAGTACACTATAAAAGTGTACTATAAAATTTGAGTTAAAAAAGCAACAACAATCCGAATCTATTCTGAGAGTTACAATATAACAGGTACCCTAAAGGTACCCCCGAAAGGTACCCCGACCTTTGAGAAAGCCACTGAACCCAGCGTTGTTGTTGCCTGTTCATTCAAGATGATAACGTTATCATCAAATGGCATCGATATGGTTGGAATGGCCCACATAGTGTTGCTTTAAGGCAATCCAACATGAGTCTTGCTTGTATGTTCATCATGTCGCTCTTTATCCACTCCACTGTTTTCTCCCTGCGAATGTCGACCGCCTCTTGTCATGGATTAGCTTCTATACTTGCCTGAACAAAGACGCTTGGGCTTGTGTTTACGTACTGGTCCATGAGTCGAGTGAAGAGGAGACATGTCCCCCACTTAAGTCCTCGTCTTAGAGGACCCCAATTTGCTAGTCATTAATCAGAACACCTGCTCTGAGAGGACCCAGTGCTTTTCCGACAGAGCTTTGGCTCCGCCACTTGAGTCATCAGTGTCATTTGAATTACATGCAATGAATGTGCCCGAGACTAATTTGAGTATGCAAATGCTTTGCTGGGAAAAGGCCGCTGTGCATTACGTGGAGATTAAACAGCAATATGTAATTCGAGTGTTGGTCCAGCAAGCACGTATAAACATAGGCCACATTTAAATAAAGTTGAATTTGGCTTACAGCATCAAAATGCTTTGTGGGGGGACAAAGCATGCAAGAGAACAATGCTGGGGGGGGGGGGGGGGGGAGTAAAATACTCTGACAGGACAAGGAAGACTAGGCCCGGGGAAGAAAGGGCGTCTAAGAAAAGAGGTAGCAGAGGAAACAAATGAATAAATTCATGGGGCACAAAATGAAAGTGAAGATGGAGGGGAGCGGAGTGGAGAACAGGGGTCGGAGTCATCAGTGGAAGATTTTTTATTGTCCGGACACAGGAGATGCACACAAAAGCACCGGGAAGATTCAATTAAGTATCATATGCAGTGACCTTATTTCCATGGTTACGGAACAGTGGAAAATATTAATCAAGTCTGCACTCTCAACAGGGAGAAAGCAGGTGGATGGAAAGACGGAAGGAAAAAGGCAACGTTCGCTCGGTAGCAGGGAGAGAAAGCAACGTGGCGTAGTTAGCATCCAGTGCTGAAAGCCTGTTTGTGACAATGGAATTTGCAACAATAAAAATTCTATCTAATGCTGGAATTAAACTCAGTTAGCTCAACAAAATAAATCCCCAACCTTTTTTGTGCAGCGCTGAACTTCATGACTCACAAAAGAATTGTTTTAACATCAGGTTGGATTTTATATCTTGATGCCTTTGTGGAGAAGGGAAAAAAAATGGAGTATCATCCTCACAAATGTTCGCCACACAACAATGTTTTTATCCATCAATGGGTTTCCTTCCTATTTAAGGGTGCACTTACTCTGAGCTGGGGAAAAAAGGCTTCTAAAAAACAGCGCTTGCATATCGTTAGAGACACAGACAGTAAAAATTATGACAATGGTTTACAATCATATTCTATTACAATTCTCCTCTCTGTCACATTTCCCTGCACGCGGCAGAGGGGGAAAGTTGAAGATAGTTGTGTTTGATGAAGCTGTAGAGTGTTTGCTCGCTGTCTGCAGGGACTGTCTTGAAAACAATCTATCTGAAACTCCCCCGCTGTGCAAAATGTTAAATAAACAAAAGGCGAGGATAAACAAAATCACTCCATTTCAATGTCACCAAGAAGAAAGCCGACATTTCAATGTTGCCATGGTGAAAAGAAGGTGGCAGCCCTAACGTTTAAACTTTGGACACATAGTGAAATGTTTTCGGGGGTTTTTTTCACAGAGAATATTTGTTTATAAATATATTGGCAACACAAATGTGTTTTTTTTTTCTCTTTAGTGGTGCTTCAAAAAACAAGATGAGGAAAAAGAGTCGACTCAAAGTTTTTCCCATCTGCTTTTGGAAATGAGCTCTCTTGGATTTACTGTATAATAGTTTGAAATGTTAAATTCTGTACACAGTATGTGAAGGGGAACGTCACAGATTTAAGGGCAAAAGACACATTTCCTTAAAATTATTTAGTGAAAGTTTTAAAGCTCCTGATGCAACTTCTTTACTACAACGTCATCAAAACGACTCATGTGTGCATTATACTGTTTAAACACACTGACTGCCCGCAGCATTATACACACTTAAACATTGTGTCAATACAAGAGTTACATATTTTCCATGCTTACTTTTGACTGAGACTGTCAGAGAAGTATTCATTTTAGAATATATTTCTTGTTATTATTACTGTGGTTTTAGTTTGCAGTGGTTTAAAACGCTACTCATCATAATGCCAGATGAATTAATGTTTTTCTTTCAATTGTATTTATTTATTTTTTTTAATAATGAACCCTCAATTGGAACATCATTGTACACTCAGTATGGAGTACATTTGAAGCGAGTGTGCGGAGTTTCCCTGTTTATGTCTGTGGTGAGTGTGTCCCCTCTGGCTAATCACAATAGGGTTGTTGTTGTTGTTTTTGTTGTTGTTGTTGCCAGGCAGGGCTAGCGAAGGGCGGTTGTGCATACCAACTGGTCGTTCACCTGCCTGGTGGCAAGACAGCTTGATAGTGGCCACTCTTTGCATGGAATGACACCATCTTTGGATGTCAGGACATTTGTGTAAGCAACGATCGACAGAGGGAGGTAGTAATTCGTTGGACTCTGCTACATTGACGGTACTTATTGTAGTAAGTAACAGTTTGGATAAATTGTTCATTGACGTGAGGTTTTGCAGAAACAATGGACCTCACAATTCACGGTTACTGTATGTTATAGACTGCGAAAAGAAACGTACTGGATGTCATGCGCTGTCATCTTTGTCTGCCTAAAAGTGTCCACATTTCAGCCCACAAGAGCTCCACTTGTGCTGTTTGCCGAGTGTAAACAAACAGTTCATTTGAGACTATTTATTGTGGCTGAATTTGCCTTAACTCATATTATTAAAAAAAAAAAGTATAGTTTTAGATTTAGTTTTAGTGATATTATTTTTAGTGATACTACGGCCCTTTGACAATAGGTGATGATGCAAAACTCCTCTTCTGTTTAGAGAGGGCCTTTTCACGGCTTCAGGCCTCACTGTACCGAATGTGGACATTGTTGTCCTCAAAATGTCCACTCTTTTTTAAGACGTAAATGAACTGCTGATTCTGCATCTGAAGAAACTTTGCAGGTTGCCGAAGAGAAATGACATGCTTCTACTACTTTAATTAAGGTAAGGCGTCAATTTTAAGTTGCCAAATGTGGTGTCCTTGCCCTACATGGGTCTTCATTGACAAAAATATGACTGACCACACAAACTCTAAATTACAAACAACTGTATGAACAAAAACACATATTAAAATGAGGCACACCAAGCGCTGTTGACTTAAGATGTGCATAGTGGCTAATTGTGACTATCAAAGTATGTCAACTGATCTTGATGGTGGGCATGGCAGGACCAGTGGGGCAGGCATCCATAAAGGTGTAACCAGAGAGGGCCTGAGCTGAGTGACTGTTCAAGTGCCCGATGTGGCCCTGACCACTTCCAGAAACAATTTAATTCCAGCGCTTCAGCCATCTCCAGCTGATCTACTCCTCCAAGGTCATTAAGTGTGCCACTGAAGGTCACATGATTAATGAGTGACAGACCCTCCGGTGCAATAACGTGTATGAATGTATCCCATTAATTAGACAGGGGGGCCAGAGAGAATGAATGGCCAGGGACAGCTTGGCCCCCTCACGACCCCATCCGTCCCAGACACCATTTTTCATCCGTGCAAACACACACAGACACATGCTTATATTAGTCCCCAAATCTGAAAAAAAAACACCAACAATAAAATAAGAGAAATCCTAAACAACCCCCCCCCGTCTACGAAGGTCACACTGACAAAATACATGATGACTGAGCAACTGACAACCTGTTTTCATAAAAGAAAAAAATGTGCAGGTCATAATACAGACATGACGAACACTCCCCAAAGCTAATGCACTATAATTAGCTGAAAAGCAATTTGACAGATTTTAGGAAGGCATTTTTTTAAACATATTATTGAATTTTAAATTTCTGTGAAATTGTGTGAAATTAGTTTGTAATCATATATAATGCTTAATTTAGCAACAATGCGGCTGAAGTAATGAAATACACTTTATTATTATTATTAGTAGTAGTAGTAGTAGTAGTAGTAGTAGTAGTAGAAGTAGTAGTAGTAGTAGTATTATTAAGTGAGAGGAAATATCTGCAATTCGCTGGCAACCAATTCAGGGTGTCCCTCACCTACTGCCCTGTGACAGCTCCAGCACGCCCGCAACCCTTGTGAGGATAAGCGGTATCGATAATGGATGGATGGATGGATGGATAGGAAATATCTGCGATCTTAAAATCTTTTTTTCTTCAGCACTTGCCAACATTGTGATGTACTATCAGTAAGTGATGAAAAAAAAAAGGAATTTAACAAAGGAAATTATTCCTCTCACCCTCTTCACTTTGCATGGAGTCCCAACTCCTCCCTTCTTGTGGACGTTATAAAGAACCAAATGCAAACCTTAATGTATTTTAAAACTCCTTTATTCCAAAAACCATCTGGGCTTTGAATAATAACGTGTCTCGTTAAATTTGCCTGTTAATGTATATGTTACTGTTGTTCTGCATTTTATCTTTAAGATATTTTCTGTGTAAGTGTTGCAAATGTCCTGTTGTTGTAGATTTGTTTTCTTTCTGTATTTGAGACAAAAGACACATTTCATGTTAGTTTGTTTGTGCTGTTTTTAAAAAAATCAACCATTAACCGACCCCATCTTGTGCCTCTAAATTAATATGCTGTGCAAGAAACCACAGCGCCTGAGAATAACAACCAATCAGAGACAGCAGTGTGCCTTACGAAGTATCAATCATTTATCCCGCCATGGGAGGCACTGATCGCAGGCTCACCCACATGGCCTATCAAAAGAATTAATTGATAACATTTAGTGAGTTTAGAGTTATTGTACTACTCAATAACAAATATTTCGTGGGTAACAAAGTAACAGGTCAGCATGAGGTCGTCGGTGGATGCACACAATAAGTGTGTGATAAATGAATGACACCTCGTAAGTCGAGCCTTCTGTCTCTAATTGGTTGTTTCGCGCAGGCATGGTGGTTTCTTCTATATCAAATTACTGTCAAATCATAATGGCTGTACAAATTCAAGTACAAACAAATAGGACAAAAAGCCATTTTCTCAGAAAATTGTAAACTCTCCCTTTACATTTCCATATGATTTTGCACAGAATTGTTCAAGTGCGTCCACATGGCCCACGGTTCGCCTCCCCAAATCTGACCAACTGTTTCTTCTGTGCTCCGCTGTTGGCATGGTCCTCAGGTTGATCTGGCTATCAAACATCACAATGTTGGCTTTTTCCACAGCTATAAGCTCTCTGCATTAGTGAGGACAATCTCCAGGAGGAAATGAAACATTCTGCTGCCACGGACCGACTTCACTAGAAAACAAAAAGGATGTAACGTTTACAGATGAGGGGATTTAAATGACCGACTGTCGAAACACTCTTTTCAAATGGGAGTGTGTTGAACGCTGCATTGGTGTGTCAGACTAATCAACGTAATGCAATACCAACAAGAGTGGCCGTGCTGATGGGAAACCATGTTCTGGTTTTATTTTCACAAATGTACGACTTGCTAAGTATATTGGGCAATAATATCAGAATACTGCATACCCAGTGTATGGATTTAAATGTTACCTCCAAGTCATACCATTATGGACACACCCAGTGGCGTCATTAATCAAAAAAAAAAAAAAAAGAAAAATACAATGCATGCACAGTATGTAATAACAACCGGTAGGGAGAGATAGACTTCAGATGAGGTCGTGCGCAATATCAGGCGACACAATGGCTATCTATGTACACAATCTGATCAGTTCACACTCTGCACCTGGGTCACTTCTCTACAAACCCCAAACGCACCGTCAGCAGCGAGTAAACGGAGCAAAAACACATTTTCAATTGTCCCAGAAACACAACAAGCAGTGACAGAGTGAGCCCGATCCAACCAAACAAAAACGAGAAGCATTGAGGAATGCGCGTGTTTGTGAAATTACCCTAAAATGAATTCTAGGTCACGGAGATTTATTTGTAGTTATGAATATGGAGGGGAAATAATTTACAAGGCACGCCGACAGTAAAGATGAAATTGAAAGGTGCGGCTGATGCTATTTACCACTCCGCTTTTGAAAGAACGAACAACCAAAATGATGATATTAAAAATATTCTTTCATACATCAGACAGAGAGTGAACCCGTTGACCCTTCTGAATAAAGCCTCTCTCTAGAGATTTGACACACATCTTTCAGCACGCATCTGAAGACAGACATGGATGTTGTTTGCCCTCTGCTATATTTTTAATATTCAGATCATATCAAATGTGTCCTTCTTCAATTATTGATCTATCTATCTACTCGCAACATAACACATGCTGAGCTCTGGCATGTGATTTCCACGGCCCAGTCAGTCGATCGTCGTATTCGACATGATAAGCGGAGGTGGAGCCGCATCCCGCCTGCGACGCGCTTGGCCAGGGGAACTACGGACGCACGCTCCATCAAACACCATCACAGCTCACCGTCAGCTCATCACACACGTGACAGAGGCTACGTTTGCTGCGTCGGCGTCGCCATCTACGTGCGCCGACAGCGATGCTTGAAGACGACGATTATGACTAATATTTCTGACCTCATTTTCATAAATGTTCGACTTAAAACACTTTGTATAAAAAAATAAGACACTGTTTTGATTTAGAGATGTACTGGATCTAATAATATGTTGCGGTGCAATTGTTTTCAGTGATGCACTGTAGAACTAGGCCTGTATATAATACCATTTTGCCCATTTCATCTAGTTAAAATATATATTTTTAAAAACACGGCAGACTATAACAGCTACGACAATGAAAAGCAAATTAGGCATCATTCTAAGGGCGCAATTGAGTATATATATTCTTTTAGCAAAAACAAAAACATACAAAGCAGTTGGGCTGCACAATTGTGGCCAAAATATCAGTGATGCAATTATAATTTTTAATCATAATTATTTATCATGTTACTGCACTACTTTTCAACAAAGAATGTGTAAAATGAATGGATTATAATTTTACAAAAAATTATTAAAACAAAACAAAAAAAAACCTAAAACGTACCAAGGCCTAACTGAGTAAATGTCCTGTTATCTTAGCAGTTTGCATAAAATAACTTGAATCCGAAACGAGTCCAGACAACGTCTCCTGATCTTGTTCAAAGCACTCATTTCTAATTTTTGCTGTACTTTATTCTCTTGCTATGACCCAGCAGGGTGCGCTGACTGATTATTCAGGCAGCTTCATGAAGCCTGAGCCATGCGTTCGCCCCCTAGTGGTTGGCTGACTGCTGGTTTGATTCGGTACGCAGCAGAGGCCACACTTGAATTGTAAATATTACTGACGATCAGGTGATTTAAATCATGGCAGCTAAAATCATGATCACGATTGAAATTAGATTAATTGTGCAGCTTCTTACAGTGCGTGTGGTGATGGGGGGAATCACTGAATATAATTTTTTCAAAGTGTACCATCCAGTACGGTCAAATTGTTAAGAACAGTTCAGTTCATTGACTATTCAAGAATATTTTTATTTTGTTATGCACTGAGCGATATGTCTGCTGTTCTATTGTTTTAGATATTAATTTGCGTATGATGAGATATTTAAACGTAATTTGTTTGCATCGTTATTTTGTGCTGCACCATCTATATGCATCCTTTTTTGTTTGTTTGTTAGACTTCGATTGAATTACTGCTACACTGAATTTACAGACATAACAGGTATCATATCTTTATTCAAATGAATATATTTGAGACTTTTGATGGGTGTGTGTGTGTTTTTTTTTTCCTGATCAGGTCTCTGTACCAGCAGATATCTAAACTCAAGTGACGTGTGTGCAAAAAAAGGTAATTTTCTTGTATTCAATTTTTAAGTGCAATATTTTTAATTGACTTATACTATAGTATAATAACTAATAAAGACAGTACCTAGTAGTAGTAGTGGTGTAGTATAACTACAGTTAGTTTATTTCCCATATTTAAGTGCAGTGTTAATGTTGAAATTAGACATAATGTTACAGTGGCTTAGAATAATATGAAATGCACTTTTTATGGATAAAAAATGGACAACCGCTTGGAATTAAAACTCCACTTGAGATAATACAGTAAAGTTCGCATTGAATGTTTCCAGATGCTAATCAGAAAAATGCTAAACAGCAGTGTAGAACTATATATTTATCGTATAAGATACATGACAACAGTCAATTCTCCAAAGGAATATCAAGCGACATGATATTTAATGGAGCGAATGTTTTTCATGCAGTCTTTTGACCAAACAGCATCTCCTGTGGTGGCTCATTTCCGTGCATGGTACTCTCACCCTCCATGTCCGGCTTCTGGGGGCACGCTGGAGCAAAAGGCAGACGGAGGCAAGGAGCAACGTAGAGGAGGGACACCATGCTGGGTGCAAGAAAAGCTACCATGCGCGCAAGCCCGAGTGGCTAGAGGACATTTCACGCTAATGGCGGCCGGGCCAATTGAAATGACTGCAACGCTGCATGATTTGAAGGTCAGGAGACAGCGGATTATATTCCAGTGATGGCGGAGGGGGGATTGGCGGAGTAAAATGGTGCCTCCCCCCTTCACTAAACCCCTTCTTGCACGCTCCTGAATTATTGCAGAAGAGCCAAGATTGAATCAACATAGCACCAAACGCCACCACCATTACTCTTAGAGATAGCACGCTATGAAACGCGGGGCAGGACCAGTACATCAAAATGAGAAATTTTACTCAGGGAAATTTGAAAGTTGCATTTTTCATGCCATAAAACAAACACCGTGCTGTTTTGTTTTTTGATTTTTAAATAAAACAATAAACAATTAACATTCACTCTAGTTCTTTCTTTTGTGTGCATTATGGTAGAAAGTGTTTAGTTACTTGTTATGTTCGAGAGAGCGCTGATAAAACAATTATATTTCTTCTTATGGACACGGGCGACAGCCCGGATAAACGAGGAGGCCTGAAAAAGCACAATCATTTGTCAGGATTGCGGCTGGGGGTGCAAAAGTTACTCACACATCACAAAAGCATGGGGTGATTATGCACATGACTGCAGTAATAAGCTGTAATAAGACGAGGAATGACCATACGTATTTAGTCCAGACATTGTGCAAGAGGGCCTAACATGATTACATCGCATTTCCATGTTGCAGATTTCAGGAACCCACAGGCCAGCATGCACACCAATTTGAACAACAACAACAAGAACAACAACAACAAAGGCAGCAATGAGGATGTCAAGAGGCGTTTCGTGAAATCGGCGACATTAATGTAATTAAACTAATTCTATGGATGGTTTGCATGCTTGAGAAGCTTCAGGATGAACATGGGTTTATGCTACCCTGCATTTATTTATACACTGTGAGAGTCGGGACTAAGTCAACATATTGAACGTGATCAGACCCACTAAATAATGAACCTGCTTTACTCACACATGATCAATTAACATTTGATGATCATATAAACCGCTTTCACAGGAAATATTTGTGTGATTGAGATAAAAAGACGACACTAAATGTATACGGCGGGAAAAATATCAGTTTGCACTTTCATGTGCTATCAAAGGCCCGGTCCCCATCAAAGGCCTCGAAAGGCATTTAACTAAATTACCTTGACCCCACAATTGGTAAATGATCAATTAATCTATTTATTCTCAATCATTTCCAAGAGGCAGGAAGATTTTTGATTAGCTCTGAACAAAATGCTGTCAGAGATGTACTGCAGCTCAACATCACATAGTTGACATAACGTTATTCTTTACATCATAAACTTACAATGTCTCCATTTTGCTTCAAGACATAATTAATCAATTGTCCAAAAATGACATTACACACAATAGACAACATTATTTTGATTATTATGATCACCGCTATAGTGCCCCATCACACTGTATTAAATGTAAGTGTTTAAAAGTAGTTACCAATCAATGGCCAAAGCACACCTGCCATCAGAAGAAAAATGTCATTTTTGATCATACTAAAATGATATACTTGATGCTATTCTTGACAAGGTGAAATGCGGTAATCAGAAAATCCTACAACGCACTTTTTTTCAGAAACTCTTTTAAAAAATTATATTAATAATTTGAGCCAGAACGCTATTAGTCAAGGTGAAATCCGGCAATTAGAAAGGTCTGCAGAAAAGAGGTTTTGCGTTTTGGCCATGGGAAATATAATGAACCCTGATTGCAGTGTTAGTAAAAATGCAGTAAAAATATGTAAATATATTGAATACATCATATTATTTAAAAATAATTCATCAAATAAAATAGGTTTAGACCAACTATATTATGTGTAAATTGTATGTTAGAAAATCCATCAGCATGTTAGCTTGACAACTATATGACAAACTATCATACACAATTCTGTTTTTATACATAATCGTACTACTAATGATTTCCACCAAGCCAGAACAGATGAGTGTTGTCTCCAGGAAAGTGAAGGCACTGATGACTTCCTCTTATTCTTGCTGCAGTTGTCAGGCGCTAACAAGCAGCAAAGTCAATCCAGCGCATGTTTGAATGGTCGACCATGTTAAGCTCTTAAAGCAGCAGTTAATCCAGGATTTTAGGAAAACGCGTAACTTTGGCACATTATCATGGCCGAGCCCAGACCTTCGTCTGAGTTTAATCACTATGACCAGCAGCACTCAAAGTCTCACACAGACCTTAAACTTGAGCAGGACACTAAAAAGGGGATATCACCAGTATTGTCATGCTTCAAAACTGCATTTCAGTAGCTCACCGTTGTCTGCCTCGATCAGTGGTTCTCAAACTTTTTACACCAAGTACCACCTCAAAAAAAAGACTACATGGAAGATCTAAGTGTTTATGAAATATAAGGCAGAGGTTCAATTTCTAAGGAGTATTAAAAGAAGAAGAAGATTTAAAATCATTGGAATCACAGTTTAAATATAGGAAGAAAAAAAAAAGCGGACTTCATGATTGAATTCAAATGTATTTCACACCAAAGATAAATGTACCTAAATAAATGTTTGAAAACCGGTTTAAAAGATTGACTTCAAATGCATTGTACTTAAAAGTTAAATACATCTGAAATGCAGTCTAATCACTGTAACATCATACACAGTTTGACCATTTAATTCAGTAATTCTTTTGCATACCTCTAGTCACAAATCTATTTGAATTAATTCCACATAAGTTGCATAATTTTGATATACAATGCAAAACAAGTCATTCCAATAATTGTAAATGCACTTTTGAAAATGTCCAACCAAAGATAGACACACACTGCTGATTTGCTTAGCTCATGACCAAAATGCATTACAAACAGTGGATGGTTATAAAATCCTTCATGCATTGATTTGCTCCATTCCCGATGACTACAGCAACCACACCGCAAACATATTGGCTCTCACGGCGCCCGAGTGACCTCTGTGGCCACTTGGCCAGTCTCCTCCTCGGACTGGCCTCAGCCCCCAGACGTGCGCAGGCCGCAGCAGACCGATGCATCTCTGCTGCCCTTGACTCCAGCTGCACACGGAGGCCAGACATCTAACGAAGCAACGCAGGCAGACTAACGCGTTAAGAGCTGACAGCTCCGGCTCCTAACCATGCATCTGCATGACAGACATCAGCCAAGATGGCAGAATTCATGAGGAAACGCTCACGTGACCGAACACGATGCGAGGGCGCAGTCGTGGGCTCGGGTCAAGGTTTAGAACGAGAGGCTTTGCTAGTTGCTGCACGGAGGATATTAGTAGCAGTGGACGGACTGATAAATCTGCCTGCACAGCCACTCGGACGTGACTTATCGTGGAACATATGAAAAAATACCACAGAAGCTGTGGAGAAAAAGGAGGAAATGAAATGAAGGAGGGGAGCAAGCCTGCTTTCCTGTATCTTTTTCTCCTGGCAGTCGAGCACTGTAAACACACACTCCTCAGTGTACAGTTTTCACGCAGGACGATGCATCCACTTGTCATGCACACACGCAGGTTAAACGCCACATGGATAACGCTAGGAATGAACAATGGATCGAATTCAAATTGCCATTGAAATGTTGTAGAACACAATTTTGAAAGCATAAAGGCTTCAATTTGGGCAAAAAAAAAAAAATCAAACAATTGCTTCATCTTGGTTGGTTGGTAGGCTTCTTATTTTTACATATAGTTTATACTGTATATGTATGTATTTACATAAAGCTTTGCCAATGTCTAGATAAGTTCAGTGCTTAAGAAGAGCCCCTATGTTTGCATATCGGTTTGAAGTTTCTTGAGACAAAAGACTACAAGATGAATGCATTAGCGCTATGTTTCAAGGAAACATCAACAGTTGAAGTGATCAAGCCACAGATTTGTTTGCATTCTGGTCGTAAACAGGTTTATGTTTACGCCACACTTGCTTGGTCGAATTTTGTGAACTTCTCATTGTGAACACTTAAAAGACTGCAAGTCAAAGTGTTGTGTAATTTAACGACTACTCGAAGTCCATAAATAAACTGTCTTTTATAATAATGAATGGTTCATTTGCCTTTAATTTAATGTAAGACTAACCTAAAAGAGCAAAACATTTCTGTATAAAAAATCTGATATTTTTTTTATTGTAATATAGATTCATTTATTTGCTGTGCTTGTCTAGAAAATACATAGGAAGAGGACCTTGAAAAAAATAATCACATATCAAATCGCAATATTGAGCGAAAAAAAAATCACAATGGCATTATTTTTCATGACAACGTGCTCCTTCGTGGGAGGGATGCACGACTCCAGATCATCACTGAGCTGCATCAATCAAAGACAACACTTAAAGAAGCGCTACTTGCTTAAAATATGACAGTGGCAATAAAGTCAAAAGTTATTCTCCCAACAGAGTCAAATAAATTGCTGATTTGAAAAGCTCAGAAAAATCACAATTAAAACGTGTCAACTTTAAATAAATGTTAATTAATATGGGGTGAGAATCAGTACATGGTGTCGGGGGCCTGTGTGAGTGTGTGTGACAGTGAATGTGAGGAAGTGAGTGAGTTAGCGAGGGAGTCCAAATGGATTTCAGCCCGAGAATAAATCACTGTCGCCACAGAAACTGGCCGACAGTTGTGATGGATGGCTGAAATTTTTGTGTTGATGTCTTTAGTATTGCTGACAATTTGGTCGTAGTGGCTTTTTCACTTTTTGCGCGACGCATTTAAATGCCGGCACGTATAGCGAAAGTGTGTTCCTCCCACCCCTGTGAGCACAATTCTACCTTTAAGCCCTTTTTTTTCTTCTTTACTGCGTAAAATAAAAGGTGAGTACAATAAGGCAGTGCATGAAGTGATTTTGTGTCTTGCATATTTGTGGCTGATAACACAGCCACCTGTAATAAAAACAGAATGAAACTCACTTGAAAGATAACAATGGACACCATCTTGTGTGTGTGTGTGTGTATGTGTGTACATATACTGTATGTTTGTCTCTGTGACGGTCACGTGGACGCGCTGACCCTTCTCATTGGGTAACGTCACCCATGTGACACACTGACTGTTGGCAGCGTTTGGCAAATACACTCTGTGAATGGTGGGCACTTCTTTTGAGGAAATAGATTATTGTATACTATTTCAATATTTTACCTGATACAACCCAATTTGGAAGTACTGCTTACTAAATCTACCTTCATGTACTCATGTCCAAAATGTCAACAATTTAAATGCAGTTGAGGTTTGCCTTTAGGATATTTATAATGTACCATACATAGACTTTATGTACTTTTGCATCAAGTTATGCAAATACAAACCAACACTCGACTTTACTGTGTAGGTTCCAAACATTAAACACGGGGATTAATATGTATTTTAAATACATTATGCAGCTTGGCATCATGTTATGCAAAGATTTCACTTCAAACCCTAACATGTCAGTTTGACCTTACTGTACATGAACTGAATGTCCAAAGCCAGTCATTTTTCACTTACTGTCACAATATCAATCAAAAAGAGCAATGTGCTCGCTAAAAAAAAAAATTAAAAAACAACCAAAAAAAAAGCCTCTCAGCCATTCAGGTCATGGTAAGAGGTTGAATTTTCCTAAAAAAAAGACTTTGACAGTTAAGATAAAAGGCTACTGAAAGGTTGAATGCACGTACTTTAAAAACAACGTCCGCACAATTTTGCAGCCTCTGCACACACGATACGAAAAAGTATACATCCTTGCACACACACACAAAACTTCAGAGTTGGGCCACTCCAAGTTAACCCCCACCCTTCAACACCCCCCCCCCCACACACACACACACCTCTCCCCCCACCCTCACTCAGAGCACCTAGGTCCAGTGTTTCCATGTGCTCTCAGCTGGCAGCCACAAATCAGAGCACGCTTGCCACAAACTTCAACAATCAATACTTCCAAAGCCTCAGTCGCAGCTCCCAAATAGACTGACTCCACCAGCACAGCACACATCACAAAAAGGTTTTACTGACCTTACTGTCTTTTTCCCCCTCTATGCCGTTACAGTCCCCTCTCTGCTGGTCCTCTACACCTCTAGCCTCAGTAAGTCATGCAGGAGCCGCCTCGTGCTCCTGTTCTAGCCCCACGCATCTGTATGAGTCTGATTTCACAGTCCTGAAGGGGGTGGGGGGGGTGGCCGGGTGGCTGGGGGGAGACCATGAACGTGCTGCTTATTTAGAAGCCGGCGCGCAATACCTGGGCTTGTAGGCAGCTGTTTAAAGCACGAGGCAACATCCAGGGTGCATAATACCCCCTCTTCCTTACACTCACACACACACACACATACACACATACACACATACAGTCTCTCTCTCTCTCTCTCTCTCTCTCTCTCTCTCTCTCTCTTCCTCTCGCTCCAACACATGTGCACACACTCACTAGCCGGCTACCTTGCTGGCTGGCGCACAACACTACACGCACACACGCATGCACACAAAGTGAAAGAGACAGACACAAGCAGCAGTCTGTCAGAGGTCTCTCTACCTGTGCCGGGACACCGGGCAGTGGGAGAAAACACAGAAAGAAAGGCTGGCCGCTCCGTCCCGTCTCCTTGTCTTTCTAGAAAGTGTTTAGAAGACAATTTCGGCAAGGGATTGCTCCCAATCTACCAAGGTGATCCACATGGATGAGTTATAATATGCTTGCCACTCTCTCCCTCGCCATATTCTTCAACTCCCTCACTCTTCTCCTCTTTTCTCACTCTTTGGCGCTGGAGCCTATCATCAAGCAGTCGCCGGACACCGCTCCCCCTGTACCCTATTCAATATTTCGCTTTTCCTCCCCTGGTTGTGCGAGCGATGGGGCCAAAGACTGCCTCCACCTGAATGTGTATTAGTCAAATGCATTATTTATTGCAAAAGCTGCATTCATTTTTTTTTGCTTTTTTTACGCCAGTGGACATTGGATGGGGATGGTTTGGGGGGGTGGTAGCGGTGGCTGCATCAGAAACGAAGGAGTGTATAAGTGATATGTCAAGTTGGGGGGGGGGGGTCAGGATTTGGCAGAGTGAAGGTCTGAGGGGAGGAGGAGGAAAAACACATGGAATATCATTTTTAATTTATTTATTTATGCAGTGACTGGGATTGCCTTATCATCCAGGGTGATACTTGAGGGCATCGTTCTCCAAGCCATCCCGAATCACGATGCCACTCATTTTTTTTTCATCAAAATGTTTGTGTCTACGCTATGTGTATGTGGGGGGGGGGGATGCATGACTGAAAGACAGAGACAAGAAAGAGGAAAACGAAAGATGAACAGAAAGACAGAAAAAGAGAGAAACAAAAGTAGAGAAAGGCAGACAGAAAGATATATAGACGCAGAGAGAGACAGAAAATGAGACAAAGACAGAAATACAGATAAATAGGATGGAAAGACAGACACATATAGGGAAGAAAAAAGAAAGAAAGAAAGAAAGAAAGAAAGAAAGAAAGAAAGAAAGTGGAGTTAGGGTATTTGTAACTTACCCAAACCCTAACCCGTAACCCATAAAAAAAAAAAAAAAAAAAATGTAATATCTTTACACGTAAAAACTGACAGGGCAGAATGGCATTTTCAAAAAAGGCCATAAAACAGTTTATTAGATATTATACAAAACATTATTGCATCCATAATTATGAAACTAATTACCAAAAAAGTCATCTTGAACAACTCCGAATGATCATTATTTCCGAGAAGTTCATTTTGCCATTCTTCTACATTTTTATAATTTTCATCGCATGCGATTCAATTATTAGCACACATTCATTGATTTACTTGCTTAAATCAAAACATTGGAATCCAGACTATTATTATTATTATTCAGGTTAATTTGCATCCTAAAATCTTACAACTTCTTGATCATTTAATTATTCATACTGAGTTTAATTAAACATGTAGTTGCGTATAATGCTGCATAAGGAGAATAAAGGAACATTTACAGTTGAAAATCAGGCTTTAAACAAAACTACAACACATTCCCTAAACACGGCCGTACAAACTGCGCTACTATGTGGAGGCGCACCAAGTGTAGCTCCCCTGCACCAGAAACGGTTTCCTGTGAGGCACATGGACAGCCATCCCGCATACGATGTGGCCCAGGGCCCAGCCGGCCTCTTCTATCACCACCATTAGCCCAACTGCGAAACCACTCCACTGGCATTAACAGAACATCTCCATCATTTTAATACTATCATAACGATGTGGATTTCTAATATTATTTTTCAAAGCCTTTGAGTAAAAAAAAACGTTCATTTCCTTTACTGAACTATCTTCAAATGAGGGAAACAGAGTGGGGAGCAAAGTGATTTGACACACACACACACACACACACACAGGCATGCACGCACAACCTAATACGGCCCGCTCTACCTGTATATCATAGAGGCACTATGAAAAAAAAAAAACCCTAGAATAAGAAATAATGATACATTGTTCGACCAACTCTCACACTATACAAGTGATAAGAGTCTCAATTTCTCTAGCGACTCAACAGAGCCCCCACTGGTGGTGTGAAATTAAACATTTCCAACCATGTCCAACACTCTTGCCAAGTTGTGTCCACTACATTTCCGACAATGTCACTTAACATAATAGTAGAAACAATCCTCCTTTTCACTCTTTTTTTTTTTTCTGCGGCGACTTTAGATGTTTCTGAACGGCATTATTATGTTTTATTAATATCTCTGAATTATTACTCATTTCCCTCTTAGAATTGAGTGCTTTAATCCACTTCTGAGGTTCTCATCAAGGCTGTTAAGGGAAATCAGTGTGGAAGGATACATTATATTTGCAAAAATGCAAAGGATGAATTAAAAATATATGGTGGTACTAAAATATTAACTTTTAATTTTAAAATGATAATCTAGCCATAAGATTTAATTCATTTTTATTGTGAGCCTAATGTTTTTTGAAAAAAAAAATGTAATTATATTATAGTGATTATAATTTTAATTTGAGTGATTATAACTTTAATTTCCACTATGCAACTGAACCTTGTGTTCATTTCTATATTTTACATAGACTATAAAAAAAGATGGTTCCAGCAGATGGAGGTTTACATTTGACATTGAAAGGGAGGAAAGAAAAAGCAAAATCTAAATGCTTCCAAGCGTGATAGTTTCAACTATCCTGCCTTCATGTTCACTCTTCATGCCCCCCCCCCCACAATAGTGAACTGTAATTCCCATGATCACCCTTGAAAGCATGACCTTGTGCTGTGTGACGGGGAGATAGCTGCAGCATGAAGACAGGACGCCACTTATCATCAAGGGATGAGGTGGCTGTTTAATTTCACACCACCAGTGGCTAAAACCCCTGTTAGTGTTGAGCATCACAATGGCGGCTACGCTGGGGGAGCAGATGTCCCGGCGAGGGGGTGCAAAGAGGAGGGGGTAGGAGGGGGGAGGCCAGGCGGTGGGGGCGTCTTGTGAGTGCTGGTAAAAAAGTGTGCGGTAGAGCGGTTGCACTGTCACCGTGTATTGTACTGAGAACAGGCCGACCCCTGTGGGCATGGGCCAGAAAAAAACAGCACCTCTCTTTTTATGATGCACAATAAACACACAAATAGCCATCCGGGTGTAGTGGCTTATAACTAAAAGTAGTGGGATGCACCCACGGGTGACATGAACCGGATCGGGAGGAGCCTCGGCGCTGAGCGGAGGTGGCGGGAATGCCTTTTAACGATAGCATGCACTACGGCGCAGAGGCCGACATTAGCGAGTGGCCGATTGCTTTGTGAAAAGCTTCTCATTGTCTGCAGTGATGAACTTGAGCTGTGGCCTCCAACCCGGGGGTCTTTTTCTCTCATCCCGGGTGCCCCTGGCTCCTCTTTTGCTGCCCCTCCCTCACACATCACACACACACACACGCGTCCACGGCCAGACATAACACAGCCCGCTTCAAGTGATGCCTGCAGGATTGAACGGTGACCAGCGCCCTTCTGCACAGCCTAATATCAAATACAGTAATGAGCCAGCCCAAGAAAATGGCGGCCCTCTCAAACATGGCGGCTTGCTGATGGTCGCACGCAAACCAGGAAAGGAGAAGGTCACTTCTCTCATCTTTTAATACCTCCATCCCTGCAACTACCTGTCTATTCTTTTCTCCTGTATCCCTCACAAATGTCTTCCTTTAGTCTCCCCCCCCCAACCTAATTCAGTATGCAGATGTAAAGGCTTATTATTTAAGAGACAAATGATGGGGGAGATGAGAAGAGACATGCGGCTACATCTGAGTGATGAGAAAATTAGGAGAGTGAAGGCCGGCTCCCGAGAGCTCCCCCCTTTTCATAGAAGGTAATAAAAATATAAAAATAGGAAAATACAAATAACAGTGACCCTGGCCCGGTATTGCGCAGCTCAGCAAGAAAAAGCAAAGCTGACTGCGATTCTTCCACAGCACCATGTCCCCTCCGAGTGCTCGAGCCCAGTCATACATATTCGCCCTGCCAACACACACACACACACACTCCCTCCTCAGTATCATTTTTCTATATTTTCTCCATCAGTGGGTGATGTGCACAACATTCCCAATTCATTTAGACTGCTTGATTTCTATTTTTAAAATATCAGAACATCAAGTTAAAGAAAATAAATTAAGTTTATTCAGCAGAGTGGGGAGCGATGTTCCAAGGGTTGGGGGCTCATGCGAAATCAGTAAATCACTCCATCTGGAAGATGAACAGCATGTTTGGGAGTTCATTGCCTTTCGTCTCGGCCGAGTGGCCAGTATGGAGGCTGCAGTAACGGGCCCTAGACTACGTGTGTGTGTGTGTGTGTGTGTGTGTGTGTGTGTAGGTGTGTGTGTGGTTCTGGGTTCTGGAGGGGAATAATGATGCGGGGGACCTGCCATATCTGCCTCAGCCCAGATTCACCATGTTGCCAAACGTGTAACCCAGCGTTTTGGCACCTTCTCTATGACCAGTGTCGTCGCAGTTGCCTTGAAAAAGTAATCTGTTTACTGATTACTCCCTTAAAATTTAACATAGTTACCAGAGCTGTGCATTCCACCTAGCCGATGGAACGCTCCATCTATCCGTGTATGATGGACGCCCATTTTGCAGGCGATAAATGATTATTGGAAATTAAAAAACAAAGACGGATTAAGCATAAGCAGAAGTGAATTTTTGCTGGTCTATGTAATCGTCTATAATCTGACATTGATGACTATTGTTTCGTTTGATGCAGGTAAATTTGTTGCTTGATACATGTATTTACATCAGGCATGTTTTTGGTCAGCTAATGGGTCGTAATAGCATGTCGTGCGAGTGTTATTTTTGGAGCCGTGATGTCACATCGTGAACCGGAAGAGGCTCAAGGTTCAACATAGACAAGTATAGAAGCAGGAGTCATAGCACATTCCCGTCATCTCAATTGTTTAGTGTAAAGTGGGAATTTTACACTTTTCTGTCTTTTCCTAGTCTTGATGTTACAACAATATCACGTGTTTGCCATTATCATAAGACTTTCATTCTCTGTGGTGACATGACACAACCAGCGACCAATAGATGTTAGATGATGGTTTTCCATGGGTCTTTCTCAAATCTTCTCAAAGTCTTCTGATGTCAAGATAGCTAAAAATAGCACCGGAGTAAGCATAGCATGCTAGCACAATTGTGCAGACACAAAACTGTGTCACTCAATATTTGAACTTTTTGCTCTATCACCACTCTCTCTATTTCCCGCTTGCTCCAGCGTGACCTCATTCAAGCAGTGGAAGACCCAGGAAAAGAGTACCTGCAACGCTTGCCTGCCACAAGAACATGAACGAGAGACTTTGTACACAATAAATGCCGTTCATTTTTATTTGTTGTTCTTGTTAGTAGCATTAAATGTGTGTGTAACTTTACTTGTCCTGTTGGGGTGTATTTGTGTTTCATGTTTATTTTATTTTTGTCTAAGTCTGACTATCATGTGTGTATGGTCTAATAACCTCCCGGTCATTTCCATTGTGTTTCTAATCATTTTACCGAATGAATGAGATGCACATGTGAACTTTCTGTTGATTGGCTTTTCAGCATACTGAAATACCACAACTTTACTTGAGTGACCCATAATAGTAACGCACAAAGGTAAGTAGCTGTATGCCGATTATCAGTTGGGAAACACATTCGACTACTCGTGACTGAATAAAGTGGTCATTTTAGAGTAAAGCGTTACTGGCATCACTGCCAGTAAGAAAGGTAAAGCTGGATTAAACATAAGACTCTGTTGAGTTGTCAAACAAAAATACATGGTCTTAGAAGAACCTCAAACTGTTCACACTTTGATACTATAAAATTACCATAAAGGTTGCTCAACAAAACAATCAAGCTCTGATAATCAGGTCAGTTCAGATGAAACACTTTAACTGACTTTAATATGATTTTGAATGTACCTAACTTTGACAGAACTTCAACTTTCCCATAATCAGCAAGAGGATTAAAGGGACGGACAGATGAATACAGTATAATCACAAATTGTGGTACTTCAAAAATTACTGAAGAAAAGAGATACACTTTAGGACCATGTCCAGTCGAGTAGTTACCAAACCAAGATGTGAATGTGATCCAAGTAAAGCCACGACCGGTGTTCAACATACAAGGACGGATGAGTCCAATGCATCCCCCAGTGGGATACAATTATTCCGTAGCATGTAGCTATGTCCATAAAAATTGGCTCTGGGAACTTATCTTGGAGACTGGAGGCTCACGGATCTGATACCAACACTTAAGGAGCAGGAATATGATAAACGGGACATTTTCCTGCAGAGAAGACAAAATCCTAAGCTTTACCAAAACTTCAAACCCCTAATTGCTCAAGGGCACAACATCATTGCCCCCTAAGCCCCTCAACCTAACAGTATCTTGATCTTTGTCAAAATTGCTTTTGAAAAGAAAGAACAGACATACTAAAAAATAACCTTACAACATCCTTATTCCACAGCAAAAATATGACAGAACCATGATCTCTCCTAACCGCACATATAAGTGGTGCCAATGCCAGATGAGGCAACTGCTTTCACCGGTTATGCTAGTGACTAATGTGCATTACAATACCAGAAGAGATCACCAATAGTTGCTTTATTATTGCCTGAAAAAGGAAGATTTGTTCGCATTTAAATAAGTTCATCAAAATGACAGACAAAGACTTTACATGCTAAATAAGAGCCATTTGAGATGTACGGGAGGGCCATATGTTAGTAAAGAGAATGTTCTAGAGCTCCATACTTGCTGGTGGACAGCCCTAAATTAAATATCCTCCGAATCCATTAGGCTAAACAGCCCGCGGAAAGAAATTGTCTCAACACAGAAAAATGACAGTAAACGCAGGCAATCATGAGTCAATCAATTATGCATGAATTATATTTTTCTGTGTAAAACGTCTTCTGTTAATTCCACTTTGTATACAACGTCCATTACATTAGAGGGATGCATCCGTATAATCTAAATGAGCGTTTGCCCGACAATTCATCAGGCTTATGCTGCCAGCAGGAATAAAAACACTGGCCCACTCTAACACACTGCCGGCTCTACAAGTGAAGCTAGCAGATTCTCAATGCTGATATGGCTAAAAATCTCTCAAAGAAAATTTCCTTGACAGTAAGTCTAAAGTGCGCGTTCAAGAGAAAAAGTCATTTAAAGCTCAAGCTTGAAAATATGGCTTGTTTAAAGAGGATCAGTGGTCATTGGTGGTACAGTGATACACATAAGTGACTCTCAAGCAGCAGACATGGGATCGATTTGGCATCAATGCTTTCCTTCTGCTGCAATTGACAGCTGAACAGTCCAGTTGTAGTCAACCTTTAATCAAGGAAAATAGTGACAAAAATACTACATGTATACGAGGTGAGTGACTGAGTGAGATGTGTACCTCCTTCATTTTATTTAATTTTTTTCTCCGTCCCTCTGTGTGGCCCGCTACCAAATGGCCTGATTGTTTTTTGGGGGCCCCTGGTCTAGACCCCTGGAATGACCTTCACCCATGAGATGAGAATGATATTTAATTGGTAACTTGGTTGATACGTAAGTTAATGGCCTCCATTAACTGACAATATACAGTCACTACCAACAACATAAGATAAACTCGCAAAGTTCCAATACAATATCTCGATTCAAAATGGGCTTTTAAACGATACAGCCGCTGTTTATTTTTAATTTAACAAAATGTTAATCATTGTGATAGTCATGAAGAATGGGACTGCTTGAGACTGAGAAGTGTTTTTTAATATAGTACACCTGTCAAATTGTTAAAAGAAAGAAAAGCAAGACACCATGCTATTCAGAGCACCTCTCAGGATTATCTGGTATGGCTCCACTCAATAGTAAAATAAAACATTTCGTGCGAATTTTCAAATATATATTCACTTCTTGTATTGGTTCTTATTAGATTGTGTAGGTGTATGCTCAGTTGTGTCAAATGCGTATTAAATGCATAAGTTTGATTTTTAATGTATGCAAAGATATGTGTGTACACACAATGAAATCTAATCAAACATAATTTCACTCTTCTTCACTGCTTTCTAGCGTCCCTGACATCCCGCTGACATCCCACCCGACATGAGATGCAACACAATCCACCCTTGCGCACTAATTTCTTTTCTTTGCTTCGTTTCCTCTATGCTCTGTAACTGACACTCAAATACACAAATTTATAGAGCTGATTGAATCATTATCAAATTCAGATCAATATAAATGTAGCCCTGGTTCAAATAGAAGCCAGCAATATTGAAATACAACACTGGTTGCGTTATGTTTTGTTGTTTTGTACATTCATTTATAAAAGAAGAAATAACAATATGATATGAACACAAATGTTCTCCAATCCCGAATGAAATGGAGCAGAAAGAAGACAAAGTCTTATTTTATCAGCCACTTCCTCCCCCTGGATTAAGTTACAAAAAAAGAAAATGTGATAACAGGAAAAAAATAAAACATACATACACAATACATACATATATATATATATATATATATATATATATACACACTATGTGCATATATACATATACATACATGCATACATACATACATACATACATAAATACACATATGTACACACACATACATACAAGAGCTAGTCACACAGACAGTCAGGTTCGTTCATCTTCAGTCTACAAGTGGCGCTTTGCTGCCATCAGACATGAGTTACCAGACAGGCACATTACAGCTAATAAGACACTGGCAAAACAGCTTTTATTAATGCATGAGGCCATGTTGGGCCTAGGGAAAATCTCACAGGGAAAGGAGTCATCAGTGTACTTCACAAGACACAACTGGATGATTGCCAATTCAAAGCTGGAAACTGTTACTAGATCAGAACAATGAAGCAAATACAAGTACGATGCAATTCTGGCTAGAATACAAATCAGGTGTATTTATTTTAAAATATATGCATTACTGCGATTGTACATTCCAGTAGTGTAGAATTGCACTGCATCATGGCGTCTTTCCTTCATGTGAGGGTCCAAGTTCATTCTGATTGTGTTGTATGCAAGCAATGTGGTAACCAAGGCTTATTGTTTGTGCGGTTGCAGGTGGAGCCAATCCCATACACTTTATATATTATTTACTTGGATAATGTCAAAAAATGTTTACTCAACTGCTAGGAATCAATAGTCTTACAGCACACAAATGATCCAAGGGAGACATTTTCGGTTTCACTGCTATCTCAATATTTGGGATTTTGACAGAACCTGTCATACTGTGATATGTGAACATAGTTAGAGAAATTGAGAATGATACATGTGACTGAGCTTTACTGAAGTGGTCAGAGAGCAGTGAGAGTGGTAGTTCCCCACAGAGGGTGGACAGCGGGAAAAGCTTTGCTGCGTCTCACTTCATAGTGAGGGGAGGAGGGCTGGTGAGGTGAAGACCCCTGCGTGAGTGATGGAGGGGCCACTACAAATTCATGAGCTATTTAAGGTCAGTGTGATATATTCCCTGCATTTAGTCTGGATCTGGGATCCAAAGTCGATGCTCCATTCTCATAATAAAGTTCATTCTCATAAACTTTATCTGGACTTGTATAACTCCAGTATACCTCATTAAATGGGGATAAACATGTTGGAGTGAACATAACATCATGTCAGGGGCGCATGGTACTTTTTCAAAACTCATGTAAATACATTTGAAATACAATATTGTTCTTGCTGTATTTTTATAACAATAAGTAGATAACGGATGATAAATGGGATTTAATTTGAAAAAATAAGATCATTAAGTTGCCTGCAAAAAGCGGCGCTGTGCACGTGAGATTTGCATTGACCCCGGCTACAAGAGCATGCAAATCAACCTCGAGGGTCAAAGTTCACGTGTGGACAGAGACGGCATCCCAAACCGGCCTCAACAAATGCTGAGGAACATCTGCTATGTGTGCGTCACACAAAACTGTCCCCTCAGAGACCCCCACAGTCCCCAAGAGCCTGGGAACGGCTCAAAGTCAAGGGCAGCCTCCGCGGTGATTGAGACCTGAGTGGACACAGCGACAAGCTTTCAATGTGTAAGGGTTAACATGAGTTGCACGGGACATTTATTTCACTGACATCTGTTTTCAAAGTGTGATACCAGGTAATATTATCACAAGAATTTCCTACTTAAGGCAACTGAATCTGACCACATGTGTTTGGGAGCTTTTGTTATTTTGATATGTTTGGCGCAAACACAACACAGCTCATCACCAAAAGAACACTACACATACAGTGAAGAATTGTGGTGGCAGCATCACGCCTTGGGTCCGGTTTTCTTCAGATGAAAATGTTACCTTAGTCAGTCCCTCCAGGATTTTGCGGGCATTTTTTATGATTGTTGCAGTTTACAATACCTGATTTCGTGGGCGATTTTCCTAAAAGTTGCAATAAAAGTTGCATTTTTTTTTTTCTCAAAACGTAATTTCTTTACTACTAAGTAATTTTTTTCTTCAAATTTTAAGTGGATTTTTACAAAAGATGTTTGAAAAAGCAAATATTTACAAATGTGTATATTCTTTATTGAAAAATGATATTTAGTCTTTTTCTCAATGTGGTTCCTTGGTGCGTCTTTCTGGTAGACTCCATCTAAACATATTTTTTGAAGCTGATGATAACCCAGAATGGCTCCTCCACTGATGACTTTCTCTCTCGCCGATCTTCTCATAACTGGGTGGACTTTGGGATGTTGATAGCTGCACAGATCTGACAAGATAGCAAACACTTTTAGCACTCTTGGACTTTTTTTCCCTAACTGCGTGCCTTGATAAAATACATCATCAGCCTGCATTTTGAAATATCTACAGGTGGGCAATACATCACATTTTCAAAACAATTTTTAAATGTTGTTAGGAGCATGTGAAAACATGTAATATGTACATTTACAATCATTTTAGTGTGATTATAATCAAGTTAGGTTTTGTACACAAGGGAGTTAGTGACACTTCTTCAGTTGATAATTTTGCACATTTCAAATTTGTCTGACGATTAAACTTCAGCTAACACATTTAAAGACCGGTTTAATGATTGAATTACGTCAGCATATTGCCCAACTCTAGCCTTAACACGTTATTCGCATACACAATTTATACAGCTAAGTTCCTCACCTTAATTCGTTCTGTTTTCCCAACACAACTCGAGTCCATCGCCTCATTGAGGATTTGTTGAGAGTGCATTTTTCCTTCCAAAACTTTTCACGTGTAATTGGAACAATACAGTCGTGAAGTGCTTGTCAATGGATGACTTTCTTTTATAATCTATCATTACATTGCATTTAGAACAAAATAGTTTATCCCTGCTTTCGTGCAGGAGGTCCTGGATATTGGTTTGCACGCTTCTATGCTGTGTTTTCCATTGGTAAATGCTTCGCGTTTCTCCGCTCCACGTCTCTCTGCCGTCAACGGGCGCCATCATCTGAGATAGGATGTGGAGTAGGGATTTTCTTCTTCGTGACTTCAGCTACCACTGCTCTTTTCAGTAGGGTGCCCGCAGAGCCATTTTAGACAAAATAACCCGCAAAGTTTTGTGAAATGTTCATTTTTGAAACATACTTTTTGCGGGAAAGTTGCGGTGTTTAAACAAAGTTGCGGGAAAATGCAATTTTGCAGGCTTTTCTTGATTTTGCGTACTAATACTTGCGATCGCGACTTCGTAAAATCCTGGAGGGACTTCTTAGTCAAGGTGGAGGGAATCGCAAACAGTTCCGAATAGTAGTCAGTGTACGCACAAAGCCTTCAGGCGTCTACTTGAATGCAAAAAATAAAAATAGAAATGCCAGGAAAAGCCTACGAGAACCGCTGACCTTTACTTGATGTTAATCATAGTCACTTGAAATGGTGGAGGGTGTATGCTCACTCCGATATAACATGATCTTGAATGTGATTGGTTAATTCTCGCAACCTAGTTTTAAGAGGGTGTGCACACTTTTGCAACCACATTAAGTTATTTTTACTTTCTCTCTTGAAAAGATTGAAAAATGTTTGGTCTCATTTTTCTGCATTGCAAATATCTGTCATTCGAACATTGGTGTGCAGACCTTTTATATTCACTGTAGAAAAGCAGTAGAATAAATTCTCCTGATGAAACTAATAACTCGGTCAGCACATTCTCCGATTATTTTTACGTCCCCATTTACAAAGAGTTTGAAAAAATATTGATGAAGCTGGACAATTTTTAGGAAACATTTTAGGAAACACACTGAAATCGGTATAAAGTTTTTTTTCGTGAGAAGGGATTTATGATTTTATTTCAACTATTCACTATGAGTTTTGAAATCCCAACCAATCTGAGGTGACTTAGAGGTTGCATGTTCTAATGAACACAAAGGGGCTAGGGAGGCATTTAATTTTCAGAACTTCTATTAGAAAATTCAAAAAAAACAAGCTCAACTAAACATAATACGCTCTTCCAAAGCCTTGTAGGCAAAGCGACTTAAACCGTAAGCCTGGTGGAGCTGCCTTACCTCAACCAGCTCTTAAATAGAGGTTGTGGACAGGATTTAGTCGATCTCTTAACACAAGACTAATCACGTAGCACATTAAACATGAGAGCTCTGACCACCCCTAAACACTTTCACTTGGCAGCCTGACACTATGCTTGAAAGGAAACATCAAATGAAGTCAATAGATGGATCAATAGCCATGGATGTCTGAGCTTGCCCTGCAGCCAAAAACCACCATTGTACAGATCCTCCTGGCCTTAGCTCTGGTCTTCATTGTGTACTGCCAGCGCTGAGGGACAGTTGATGTACGTCTTCTTCTGCCAGACATGGCCCCTTGCATGCCACAGTTGCTCGCTCTTTCTAATGTGTAGCTGATGTGCACCTGCTGGGACCGGGGTTGCATGGGTGCACTCTCCTCAATGACGGCATCAATCACTCAGTAGGACTTTTTATGGCCGTTTAAACATGCATTTCACCGCTGTTACCCTTCCGCATAGCAAGTACGCAATGATAGTGACTGCAGACAGCTTCTCTCATTTTTTATTCTGTCAGAATTAGGAGGCATGATTTGAATTTCCAGAGATAATGCAAAGAATGTTCTCGGAGCTTGTTCTTAAAATAACAGATTTGGATTTGATACAAAAATAGACGGAGATCAGTTGAAAATGTAGCATATTTTTAGTTGGTTGAAAAAGGTTTTCTCAATAGTGCCTAATGATATAATCAACGGCGTTTGAATGAAACTGTTTGTAGCATGGTCAGATATGTTTGGGAGGTTGTTGTGACAGGACATGCCGTGGTTTTGTACTCCTACGTATTCACAGAATAAAATATCCAAATTTCTAACTTTTCACCATTATTTGTACTTTCCACCATTTATTGTTTTTACAAATTTGCATCATGGTAAACCATTTTCACCACTACAATGTTTTACCACTGATTTTTGTGTGTATGTGTGGCAGTCTTTTTCCGCCATTTGGTAATGATGCTACAACCGCAAGGAGCGAGCCGGTATCCCCTGAGTGAGAAATGCATGCTGGGGGAGAGAGGGAGAGCGAGGAGAGCCGGTACTAAAGTGAAGTCAACTAAAGCGAAAAGGGTGATGAAACAAAGAGTTCAATGCACCGGTAGATATCTCCATTTGGTGTGAATTTTTAGTAAAAAAAAAAAAAAAAAAAGGTTTGTCTGGTTTCCAGGTTAAAACTAATAATTGTATTTAGGTCATTCGGAGTTTATATAAATTAAACAAATGAGAAGCTAATGTGGAAAAGATTTCATGTCATTTTATCACAAATCCAGACAACGCCACGTAAAAAAAAAATATTAAAAAAACAGAAAAGCTCAAAATCACATATTCTCATGTGAATAAAAACAGATGATTGTGCTAGTCTCGTGAATTAACTCTTAACCTTTACTTAAACCAACCCTTAATCCTCACCCTTCAAATGGAAACAAGTCCCTTTGAATGAGACAGTTATCTCCTTTGTTGCTGCTATCCTCAAGATCCTGTCAAACAACATGACTGTGACTAACATCAGCAAAGGCATTCATGTAGAGTCTGCGAACCTGATCACTAACACCAATATCATCGATGAGTGTTATGACATCATGAACTGTTTCACAAAAGTAATCATAAGCAAAACAGCTGCCAATAAATACATCACAGGTGTCAAGACAGGGGGGGGACAGATCTGGCCCCTGGCACATTATTTTATGTTGCTAGCAAAGGAAAATCAAGCAACTTCCATGATGCTTACTAAAATCTGTACCAAAATTTTAAATTATCATATGTAATATAAAATAAGAGATGAAGGAAATGCAAAAGCCAACCGTGCTGTGCTAGACAATCCGACGTACACAGACGAAGCTCTAGTTTCGTCAAAATGTCAATTATCGGCTTTTGCGCTTGAACTTGACAAATGCGGAATGTTGGACTGACAAAATGTTAGACTGTAAAATGATAGGGAATAAAACTCTGGCCCTCCTTTAAATCTATGTGAAATGATCTATTCTTGTATACAGTAATCCTGCATTCATTGCGGGGATTATGTTCCAGACCATCCCTGCAATAAGTGAACCCCACAATATAGAAATACCCCATTTGAAAACTCCCCAGGTGACTTTTAATAGCATGTAGCACGTTATTTTTATTACAATCTTCATATATTTATTAAAAAAAAAAAAATACAGCCATCGCTTTCTGTAGGCAAGAAAAGCAGGATTGAAGAGATTTTAAATTCAATAATTTTCAGCAAAAAACTAGGTGTCATAGTCTGTCTTTTGAGTTTGGTTTTTGACCTTTGTTTCATGTTTTTCTTTCTGTCTGTCTCTCGTTGGATTATTGAGTCCACCTGTGCTTCTCATCCCAGTCCCTGATGTTAGCCAATCAACTCCCTCCAACCCTGCGTGTCTTGTGCAGGTGCTCCTCGTTTTCTTGTCAATTTGTCTATTTAGTTCCCTGCTTTCTTTCAGTCCTTGTTTGTTTGTTGTCAATGTCTGCTGTCAATCGTCGCACTCAAGTCCTATCCTAGTCCTAATGTTTGTTTAGTTTTGTCGATCCTTGTTGTTTTTGGACTTCTGTATTTTTCAATATCCCAGAACCTTGTTTCCTTTAAATTAAACCATTTGTTCTCTGCACTCCTGCTTTTGGGCCCTCCTCCATGCCAAACTTGACACTACGCTGAGCATGTATGAGACTACTTCCTGTTTTCACTCTTCTTACAAACTTGGTGTCAGATTAAATGGTGTGCTGTCACCTAGTGGTCAACAGTGGAATTACACCAAAAATAAACGGAATGCAGAACAAAATTAAAGTATAAACTGTAAAATAATAAATAAAAATCCATGGAATAGCGGGACTACGAAGCCAGAACCTGCAATGGAATGGGGATTTACTTTATTTCCATTAGAAAGGACATTTATTTTATTCATAGTTTTGTTTTAGGTTCAATCTTCGGTACAGCACTTTGTTAGAGCTGCGGTTGTTTTAGTTTATTTTCCTTGCTCTATGAATAAAGTTGAGTTTAACTTTGTGTTGCGTACGTCTACTGAATTCTTCTGATTGCCTTGCATACTTTCCCTAAGAAAGAGTTGCATAAGCATTTTGCAGACGTAAGGTTTGGTTGGTGAAAGGACCATGAACCTGGGCCATTGCGTCTTCTGATTTAAATTTAGTTTAACGTGACTGCAAATGCACTATTTTCTTGCCACACCACATAATGTTCAAGCACCTTGTTAAAACGTGGAGAGAAAAAAGAAAACCGGAGCCCGGCCACGCAGCCTACATACGTGGTTAATTGGAATAGCGGTAAAAATGTTTAGACACCGTATTGTTCTTTTCTAGTGCAACCTGGATTCACAGTACATTCTAAATGCACTAATTTAATTATGCAAACGTATTAAGAGCATGTCACAGTCGGTCAGCCTTATGAGGCCCATTTTAGAGAGAGCACAACTCTATGAGCTCTCATGTGAGTTGAGTAACAGACCGAGTTTCTTCTCCAATTCCCCTTCCATTCGCACCTAAAATTGAAAGCTGACAAATGTAAGCCTTAATTACATTCTTCCCAATCACATCTTAAATGTAACCTTGTGGCTCCCGCCCGCCCCCACTGACAGAGTGAAGTGCACTGCACCCACTTCGGGTCTATATTTCACCGGAGGCAGTAAATGCATCTAAAGGACACGAGATGGATACATTATGTATATAGGACACACAAGTATGCGATTTAAGGAGCAGGATGCTGCGTCAGCACTGAAAATGCAAGCAGATCGAGGAACAAACAGGGCGGCGGAACCCTCCTTATATACAGTCAGGCATGGTCTATTGACCCAAATGTAATCATTTTACACACTCTCTGTCCTCCTCCAATCCATTCTTTGTTTCAAGATGTCAAACTTAGCACACATTTATATTTTATATATATAGTTACGACAAAAATGAATCTTCTGAATTCCGATATTTGTTTCTAAATACATTATACATGTTTGAAGATAATTGTTGAAAACATGTGCAAAGATTATGAACTATGTCGGACTGAAATGTGGAGACAGAGAATACTTTTAAGTATTTTTCATCGTTTCAGTGGTCCTCATATAATAATGTTGGTGATAGGTTGGTTTCTTTATTTTTCAACATAAGAGGGCCAAAATATACAAAATAGAACAAAATGTGCATTGTCTAATGGAAGGAAAAACTATTTTCTTGGCCCTGTTTAATCACTGCTTAAAAGGTGATTTTAAATGTAGTTCATGAATGAAGTATGTAATATAAAAGTGTGTTTACAAGCCTCATGTGGGAAAAAACATTGAATGTATAAAATGTCGCTGTGTTTGTCCTCCTGCCTGACACGGGTGTTGTCTTTAAAGGCGGAGAAACAAACACGGGGGAAGTCTGGAGGCAGCTGCCATCCACACACATGTATTTTCCAATCCTCTTTAATCACATGATCAGGGTGACGGCGTCATGTCCTCACAGCTGAGGGAGGGGCTAAACTGTGTGCAGCTCGCCACCATTTTGTGTGGCTACCTGACTCATTTGTTTACCTCCATAGTCGCAAGCGTTTTAGACATTTTGGCATGACGTTTACACCCTATGATGCTAAAAGGAGCACAAACGGGCAGTGCAGCGTATCACGCTGGAGCTCGCTTTGGATTTCATTCATGCGTTTCCCTCTGTGGGCTGTCCTGGTGATGAAGCCCATCGCCACCCCACCATCAGCCACGTGAGAGCCTCATATGGTGCAATCAAATTGCTGTCTGCTGGATCATGCCTCTGAATGCCCAGGCTTCATCAGAAGGATTAAAGAATGGGATCAGGGGGCGATACCGGGATAGTTACAAGCCCTTGCCGTGCATCACACACGTTTACAAATGTGCAACGGCAGCGATGCAACGGAGAGCTGCAGTGACTATAGGCTTTTTCCAAAGAAAATGTGAATTACGTTGTCTATTTCCTAGTTCAGTTCCCTGAAAAGATTCAATCATTTAAAACCCACCTAAGGTGAAAATAAATGTCTCAATTTGATACATAACAGAGATACCCAAAAGTAGAAGGATTAAAAAAAAAATAAATAAAAATTTAAATCACAATATAAAATGAGGCTTCGAAATCATCTGAATGTTCTGAAACCACACCCCGCTCAAGTGACAGCTTTCAATCAAATATCACAACTACGGCCTGAAAAATGGATGCTACCTCCTCTGGCATCTTTCTTAAGCCTATACCTGTACATACAGCAGCTACATGTTTGAGCCGCAAATCTACATCTGCTTAAAGCCTCTGGTGACTGGAATATATTGCACCGGATCGTCGCGGGGCGTTCCGCTCTGCGACGACAGGTGCCAGCCGCCAGCTAGCTTGCAAGCCAACAAGCACGGGCCTAGTAATAATAACTACATTTGCAATTGTGTGGGACAACCACTGATATAGTGAGGGAGGGAAGACTCATGTGCCAATTAGGCCATCATACATGTTTGTAAAATTATTAAGTAGTGAATATATCTATGTTTTTGGAGGACACAAATTCAGTTAACTCCTCAAGCACTTCAAACGAACTGTCAACAGTTCTTGTATGCGTACACGTGTGTGGTGAGGGGAAACTAGCAAGCTAAGCAAACTTGGCAGATTTGTGTTTAGGTTCGGTGAACATACAGCTTAATGCGCTGCCTACTTTATATTTAACTTGAAAGACACCATTTTCTTGACCCAATTTAGTCCTGGCTTCTGGCCAGGAACTGTTCTTCTCTTCTTCTCTGATGGAGAAGTAAAGTCTTGGCTTTGGAGGCGTCCGAGTGATGTCTGCCATCTAGTGACTAACACTGTCATTATAACTTAAAACTTTTCCGCTACAGTAAACATTTTTATTTTTAAAATCAATCGAGGACCACTGCGAGTGTTTAAAACGGAAATGTTGAAAAACATTTGAACGCTACATCGCCGCATTTGACAATTGCAAAGTCCTCAGTTTTCAGCACTTTTTTTCTTCACAGTTACTGTATATAAAATATGCAGAAACAATTCTCCAAATTCTCTTAAAAGGGTTTTTCAAATGAAATGGTGCAGTTCGCTTATAATGCCTACTATGATTTTTTTTTTCTTTTAAAGAAAGACAAAATGTGTCGCAGCAGGCAGGAGGGAGCGGTGCAAATGTGCTTGCCGAGGTAGGTTGTTACAGAGTCCGAGATTTTGGGAGCAAATGATTGCAGGATATTAAGGAGTAATGGAAGTCACAGCAGGCCCCTGTGACACATTCCCATATGCTTTCATCATGACACTGATCAAGGCACCAAAAAAGGTCCATTACTTGCTTTAGTAGCGCAAGTATTATTGCACAGAGAAAGTCATCCTGAAAGACATACATTGAAGGGCAAAATGTTAATTCTGATGATGGGCGATATCATGTACATCATAAATCAGAAACAAATGAAGGAAGGATGCAATATATGAAATGAAATAAAGCAAAATCCAAACAATAGCACACGGGTTCAGCATCAAGATCAGTTCCCTATGAGTGCATAAGGATGAGATTTTTGTAGTGATCCTACTGAATTCGAGTAAATAAGTCTATATTTTGTGCTTTATTCTGGGATTTGCCAGACACAAGGTCTATCCCTGCATTTGAGACAACAAAAGGCAGTCTTGACATCTTGCCCAGCCAGCAGATAATATTTGCTGTTCAGAGACTGGCTTTCTTTTGTTCCAGGTTCTTATAAGCCCAAGACACTTGAAATTTAAACTCAGTTCAAAAAATATTATTTGCCACAGGGCAAGGTAAATCTCTTGGCAGGACCTTTCAAAGGCTTGCCCTGGGTTTGTTTACAATTGATCTTATTTAAAAGTGGATTTTTTTTTTGTTTTACTATTCAAAGACCTAGTTTCTGCTATGATCTTATGGGTCAAAAGGAACAATGAATGTGTTTTTATTCATTTAAGGAAAGATATACAGAGTTACATAATCAGCAGATAATAAAACAGTTGAACCTTGTCTTTGACTTGTATTTGTGAAAATTAAAAACGCATGCAAGATAACATTTGCCTCTGGAGCAAACGGGAAATATAACCCGAGTAAGCAAGTAAATAATTTGAGCTGCCACAAACACACTCAGATATACCTGCATATGGTGGATTAACTCTTATTCCACAAAACCCAATATTTATCAGAATGCCTTGTTTCAACTAGTGGCCTTGCATAGAACATATTCTTGAAAAAAATATGTTTGGGTAGACTTCCCCTTAAAGGTTTATATGAGAGGTCATATAATTTCTTATCATATAAAAATAAACAGAAGCAAGACCAACTTTTACAATTAGAAACAGAAATTAAAGCATTAGAAATTGTAATAGAACCACTGGATATCGCTTAGCGGTCAGATGTATCTGTAACCGGGATAAAAATTGGGATGGATGAGCATGAACTCGCACTTTATGCTGATGATGTATTGGTATTTTTATCTCAACCTATGATATCACTCCCTTCGTTATTGACTAATCTTATGAAGTACAGTGTGGTATCGGGTTATAAAATAAATAAAGTACTCCAAGAGTGAAGCATTCCTAATAAATATGGGAAATTATTGAATAAGCAAACTCTCAGTACCATTTAAATGGAGCACAGAGGGTTTTAAATGTTTGGGAATTAATATTTGTAACTCGTGTGATAAGATTTTCTGAAGAAAATTATAGGACATTACTCAATAAATCTATGATTCTCCCCATTATCATTAATGGGGAGAATATCTAACCACTGATGAACAGTAATTCTCTTTGTATTAGTTTTACCCAACTTCAACTAGGAATGGCAATACACAGTTTGAAGTGTCTTTTTTGGAGAATTGTTCACTGCCAAACGGCTGCTAGTTATGAAGGGAGTTGAGTTTTCAAATTTTTGCTTGTAAATCAAAGCAAAAACGTTGTCCGAGAAACGCCATGCATCTTGGAAAAACTCAGGTCGCTCCTAAATTGAGGTGCTGCAGAAAAGTATTTCGGGCTCCCGATAGCAGCATGTGCAGGGAGCACACTGAGAGAGATGGGGACACTCCTCTCAGACCAGGAGGCTTCCTGGACAGCTCTACTTTACAGGAGGAAGTGATAAGCCACAGAGCTGCTATAACGCTCCTGGGAGACGAGAGGAGCAAGGTGAGGCCACGGGAAAAACGTTTCGTCTGGGCTACACATGTTGGACGTTACCTGACAATACACATTACTCACGCACACACTAATCGAGCATTTATAGGGATCCGACAGGTTAAAAGGGAAGTCAAACCAAACATATTTTTTTCAAGAATATGTTCTATGCAGGCCCACTAGTTGAAACACGGCATTCTGATACATAATGCATTTGTGGAATAGAGTTAATCCACGTGTTTTTAGCCATCTCAGGGGGCGGCCATTTTGCCATTTCTGTTGACTGAAAATGACATCACAGTTGGCCAGGGCTCAGGTAACGACCAATCACGACTGACCTGTTTTCTGAAGCTGAGCCGTGGTTGTTCGTAACCTGAGCCCTGAGTAGTTGTGATGTCAGTTTCAGTGTACAGAAGTGACAAAATGGCCGCCCCCTGAAATGGCTAAAAATGGGTGGATTTTGCTGCTTAACTCATATTCCACAAATGCAATATTAATCAGAATGCCGTATTTCACCTTATGGGCCAGCATACAACATATTCTTGAAAAAAATATGTTTGGGTTGACTTCCACTTTAAGGCAAATTACATGCCAGACTTATTCAGTCTGTCTGGAAGACCAACTTCACAATCTTTCTCATGTCCAGTGTTGTGACGTTTGCATATTTGAAGAGTCCCAACTAAAACCACATCGCTCTTAATCGCTGTCGTGATTGTGTCATATTACTGCAAGAGTCATTCAGTAAATTATTACTTTTTTAATTTTCAGACTATTTAAAATCATAAAATCGTACTTATCATGTGAAATTTTTGAAGACCTGAAAGACTTGCATGATCCATTTAAGATATTTGAATGCCAATGAATTCAGGCCTTGTTTTCAAATTCTTGGATTCAAATGCCTTTTAAGATTTTTTAAGGCGTTGCAGGAACCATGAATGAATAAAAATAGCATTGCATTATAGAATATAAACTTTAATGAGATAATGTAAAGAAATAATCCAGTTTCATAAAGCGTTATTCAGGCGAGAAGTTCTCTCTCCAGCTCCATGCTTTTAGTTCAGTAAGAGTCTCTTCTCCACATGCTCTTTGCGAGTGTTTTCATTTTGTATGTGTGTTTCATTGTTTGTCCTGTTTAATAAACAGTTGAAAGTGCATCGACTGCTGCACTAGTTCATTCAAGCGGCAGTGTATATTGTAAGCTTGCTCTGAATTCCAATTTTGCCTCACAACACAAATGGAGAAAAAAAACCTAGTCTGTCAATGTATCACTATATTACCATGTAAGCAAACTGAGCTGTTTTAATCCGAATAAAATTAAAAGGTGGGTTAGTTCTAATTAGTTGAACCATACAAAAATAGGTGATTGCTGAAGAGAAAAACTACAAGAGGCATCGCACATTAAATCAATCTTTTGCTATGTGTACATTTATGGGATTGATGTAAATGAAGTTGAATGTGGTGCGTGGACTGAAAATTAAAAAGAATGGTTCAAAAGTAAATGTGTGAACTTCATAAAAGATGAATTCCTCTTTTGCAACGACAAGGTTTCTATTAAGAACAGATTGAGAAATGTGTGGCAAGGCATCATTAGAAGTGTCCTGCCGGTAAGATATCCACAACCGCCGCTACTAACATTTTAGAGCACATCTGTATCTTTCGTGGCTTGCTTAAGCTTGAAAGAAGCTCCCTGAGGGCGCCTTCATTTCCCCACAAACTCCCTTCGAGGCTGCGCAGGTTAACGTGTCCAGTTTGACTACCTGATCAATAGCTGTAAAAGCATTCATTGCGCCAGAGAGACAACTTTGGTCCTACAGTTGCAAGTAAGGTCAAATTCAGCCAATCTAAGGACACATATGGAAATTTTACATCCGCAGCGTTATTTTGTTTTTTTTCAAGCGCTATCAGATAGCTGCATGAAAAGGCGATGAAGTCGGCTGCAGGGAACTACCAAGTGGCCTTTCTGTACCTCCTTTGTTCTTCGGGGAAGAGGTGAAGCGAGTACACGCGCACGCATCCCCAAAATGTCCCCCGAATGCTTCCTCGTGGCCCCTGAGTGGGAGTGTGTAATCCGCCCTGGCAGAGTGCTGGCTAATGGGGAGTGTGGGAGGGGGTGGGGGGGGGGCCACGCCTTTGAGATGTATTCATGTGCGTGGCGTGGCGCTCAGACCCAGGGTGACACTCCTTCATTCGTGCCGCCTCAGGCCAGGATTAGGCGAGCGGGCAGCCTGGCGAAGCTGGCCGTAATGCGGCATCATTTTCATATTAAGCTCATCTCTTCTCCACGAGGCTGACGGTGGACAGGCCTCCTCTCTTTGCTGCTCAAATTATACTCAATTATTGGGGAAAGGCCAGGCCAGGGGACGTCACCTAACCTTCACCATCTGTTAGGTTCAAAGACACAGCACTCGGCCAGCCAGCCTGTATCCTGCAACCCCCAACCCCACCCTCCACCCTGTTACCCTCCCCAGCCCTCCACCCCACTTCAACCTTTCTGCCTAGGCCTGCTCCTACTCTATACGCCTCTACACACACACTCCATCCGTCGCCCCAACTATCTTCCCCTGATTGGCCAGTCAGCCCAATCTGGACACAGCTGGGAAGTGCATGTGCACAAGGCGCATTAAGGGAGAAAAGGTTATGTCACGCTCCTTCAACAAGATGTGAATATTCAAAAGTACACACGCGCAGGGGTTAAGTCCATGTCCTCGGGATAGCAGCATAAATTCATGTGCTGCTTTTTTAAAAGTATAATTACATTGAAGAGGAAGATTTTAAAATTTGTCTCGAGGACAGCTTTATTTCCTTGAGTTTTAACAGCTAATTTTAACGAGATTTACACTAACTAAACACAATCTTATGTTACATAATACACTGATATAAAAAATCCTGTGTAATGTTAATTGATTGTGTGTTAATGTAACGATATTTTTATATCAAGTATAGTCGTTAGTGTAGGACTGTACTTTATCCTACTGAGAGTTGTTTCGATATGTAAACAAAACATTACACCCAGATATCATTATGAGGCCACACTTCCGAACTACAACGACAACAATAAACATATTGTTCAGTTCAGTGCTTCTCAAACATGTACAAGTAGTAACTAAAAAATACTTGGCTGTCAAAGTACCATCATCACGACCAACATTAAAATACAGTGGCGTAGTAGGCCTAAATGTTTATCAAAAACAAGACTGGCATTCTTCCTGAACGTATATTTAATATCATTTTAAGCCATTGTAACACTTCAGTTAAGTACTACAGGAAAATGAAAAAATACATTTGAATGATTTAATTAAAATGTATTAAAAGTTACATAAAAATTGTACCTGAATAAATGTATTTAAAAAAATAATAATAAAAAGACTACTTGAAGATTAAATGCAGCTGTATCCAAATTAAAAATTTAAAAAGTAAAATTTAACTTAAAGGTTAAAAAAATACAACGAAACTATACATAGGCTAGGACTGTGCAATGAATTGAAATTCAATTGCAATTACAATTTTTACACTCCACGATTACAAAATTGGCATAATCGTAAAAAAATGATTAGTATGCATTTATATCCAACGCGAATTTTATACGCAACATTTATATCCAATGTTTGTCTCCACATTGAAAGCATACTTAATTTTATACATTTGCATTTTTATTTTATTTTATACTAACTCATTTTATAAATTTTGTTTGGTCCAAAAGAAACTTACATAATTATAGTGTTTCAAAGAAATATATTGTCATTGTTATTTTGGGCCATAAACCAATGTTGTTTTATTTTGTTAAAATACAACACTATTTTTTTTAGGCTAAGGGTATGTGAACATTTTTTTGTATTTGTGCTTGTTAATATAACAGCAACATTTCCCTTAATTGTTTTCATGAATTACTCAGTGAAAAATGCTTGAATTCCAATCCTTCATTTTGGGTTTGTGCAGGAAGCAGTATCATCTGGTGTTGATGGTTGGGCCTGTACTCTACTGGGTGCCATTTTAGGTTTTAATAAAAGATGCCTATGTGAGATATCCTTTTAGTGCCTTAGTGAAATATAGTTTTTTTAGTCTTTGCTTACCTGTGCGGGCTAACTTGTCGTTAATTAAACATTCATCTATATTTGAAACTGCACTTCTGAAATATTCACGAGCTCTTATTTCTGCAATGGCGAATGCACCTCTTAATAATGCAGGTGCTGTTTTCTGTTTGTTTCCAGCCTGTGTGTTTTAGCAGCTCCACTGTGTCCATTTGGGCTTTGCAGCTTGTCTGCCCACTCAGAGGCCCCCGATGGCAGGTCATCTGGCTTTGAAAATAACTTTTAATAAGGCTGCTGAATAATAGATGCGCTGTTGGCTAAAATCAAGCGGAGAGGAACGCGGCTGAGGACAGCAGGTTGTGGAGACAGACAGCGAGCAGGGCCCAGACGCTTCCCTCTCCTCCATCATCAACAGCCTACCTCAGCCCCTCGCCAGACTCCCTCAGGTCAGAGGTCATGGACTTGACCTTGTGGCCCCAGCAGAGAATGTTCTCTTGATTCGAGGTATAATTTGGGATTTATTCAGGGGGAGAAGACCCCATCTCAGGCTGCTCTATGCCTCATTATCCAAGACTCCTTTTTGGTCTCATCAGCACAATCATCACCTTATAAGCATGGAGTTTAAAGGTAGTACTATGTTTTGTCCAATTTTGCATGACAATGATTACAATATAATCTTTGGATCTTTCTTTCCATCATAGCAGACACAAACATGTTATTTTTTTTCTTCAAAATGAAATTTTTGGTCTGACTATAAATCAGGCCAGTTACTCTCAGGGACCCAATCAGGAGATATATATATATATATATATATATATATATATATATATATATATATATATATATATATATATATATATATATATATATATATATGTGTGCTATAGATAGATAGATAGATAGATAGATAGATAGATAGATAGATAGATAGATAGATAGATAGAATAAAATCACATTTGACACATTGACCATATTGTCATGTTTGCGTCTTATCTATACATGAAATTATCATGATCATCCTCATTTCCGTCAAAATCTGCTCTGAAATGACAATTGTGTTTGTAATTATATATTGTTTAAGTGAATTTTTTTCAATGATTTTTTTTAACAGATTCACAAATGGATGGTAATGATGAAAAATGTGGCTTCCAGTCTTTGTATGTAGGTGATCAAATAGTTAATTGTGTTATTTAATGCAATGTAAAATAGGATGCATAAATACTATTCACAGTCACACTAAGATATGGTATCTATTTTTTCTAATTAATGACTATTTAAATTAAAGCAACAAGCACCTCCAAATGACGTCAAATGCATAGATTTATTGCTCCTATTTCCCCATGTTTTTTACTGCAGTAGAAGGGAAAGTACTATTCTAATTTTCAACAAGATTTTTTTGAAAGAGAACACGCTTGCGGCCTATATAGCAGCTAAGCTTTTCAAATGCTTGTCACTTACAGTATAAAGTGGAGTGATAGCTTTCATATGCAAGCTAAAAAGACTGATCATTGCTATATGCGCCTCCCACTAAGTGGGTCCCTGTGGAGGACAATTTGGGAGAGATTTTCGCCTGATATGAAACAAGCCTGCATGCATTAATATTACATTACAAGGCAGAGTATCACACAGAGAGCTTTTTTGCATGCAGGTATGAAAGAGCTTCTCATCGACGTTAATATTACGCTCATCAAAGAAACGCGAGGAAACGAGTAAAATTAGGTGTTTTTTTTTTCTTTTTTTTTTTTTTTTAGCTTTTATTTAGGATATGATTCAAATGGGCAGCATGGGCAATAAAATGCGTATTTAGGTCACACAAGAAAGAAGACACATGCCGCAGGAAAGGCGCCTCAAATGTGACACGCATGGCCGGCCAGGCGCGTGCACACACACGCGCACGAGAATATGACAGGTGCAAGGCTCTGTTACACTCGTACAGATGAATGTGCACGCGCGCACGATTTGTCCTCTATTCTGCTTGGGAAATGTAAAAAAAAAAAAAAAAAAAGTAATAATAAAAAGAAATAATAATACATTAATAAATAAATAGGAGCACATGTTAATTGTACTGTGTTTGCCATACAGTGGGCATCATGCAGCGTATAAGACACACACATAAACACGCACACTCGCGTGTGCACAAATATATCCACGCGTGTCACAAAAGGCGCCTCCGGGAGGTCGACGCGTGCGTCCGTGCCAAAATGTGTCCCCTCTCATTTGAATGTGAATGCTCCCTGCATGCACGCAGAGCTTTCCGCCTTCCCAGGGCCCAAACGCATACACTCACAGACACACACACCCACACTCACACGCACACACGTCTGCGTGTTTTTTCAATTAGTGCCACCTCCTCCCCTTCCAAACCTCCGCCCACCCTTCAGCATCTAATGGGGGCTAATTGGGCATCATTGCGGATTAATAGGCTGCGTTAATTGGCTCACTGCAGAGGGGGGCACCAGTGTAGGAATTTGGCAAGAGATGCGATTGGGAGTGACATGTTTATTCCGTCTCTTTAGCATTCATCATATTCTAATAGGACACTTGTTTGCATGGATGGGATAATTAGGATCATTAAGGCAACAGGCTGGCAGCTGAAAATAGGAGAAAAAAAACGCACTTCGTGTGCTGTTATTAATTTCGTTATGACAACATTCTAAGAAAAACAGCATTTAAAAATATATATATATATATTAGTAGTGCTGGTGCCGAGGCCTTGCACGTGAGTTTTTTTTTTTATATGTAATGCGCTCCTTTCGTCCAAGTAGTAATGCAAGTAACCATTTAAATAAACCAATTTTTGGCAGCACTATATATTTAAACATTTTATCCATGTGTGTTTATCGTCATGTTTATGTTATTAGCATGACATTTTATTCAAAGTATTACAACAAATAATACATCATCATAACAATAATAATATTGATAGTACTTTGCAATAATTAAATGCACAGAGAACTTATTTTTTGTTTGTTTGTTTTGTTTAGTTTTTTTGGATGACCAAACATGACATCATCGCAATAGCGACATTTAATCTCGAGGCCTTACAGGCAAATGTGATACATGCAACAATGCAAATAGAAACATCGATGCAGGATGTAAGTGTATATTACTGCAATGAAATCCGTTTGATCAACAATCAATCAGCATTTGTGAAACCAAATCCAGTCCTGGCAAACTTACCACTAACAACTACAAATGCACCTTGACGAGAAATGGCCCCAAACATGCTCCTGTACACGTCACCGTTATACAGTAGCTACTGCATATGTTATAGGAACAACGCACTGCAGACCAGCCAAATTATAGTGTTGTTACATGTGAAATCATACTGCAAAATGTCAGTAGAGCTAACAAAAAAAATCATGAAAATAATTAATACAAAAAAAAAAATACCAAAGAGACACTTATGTCAGCACAAGAGTGACAGCAAGGTTGCAGCAGTGCATGGAGGCATATGGCTCTAAGCTGAGCCCCCCCAGACCCCTACTTTCTTAAACCCCTTCTCAGCCGGCGCCGCCCAACCACACGTCCCCCCCACCCTCCCCACAGCCCACCCTGGTGAAGTTCAAGGTCTCTGCAGTGAGTGACACACACACACACACACACACACACACACACCCACACACACACACACACACTCACACACACACAGCCTCGTAAAGCATTTTTAAAATCATGTGTACATTTACTATTTAGCTTTTAATACATTATTAATTATTTATTTATTTATATTATTTGTTTTATAATTAAATTACTGTTATCATAATTGATCTAAAATTGGTAGCCATACTTTCAGTACGTGATGATCCCTGGAAATTATACTATGATTTATATTTAGGTTTTAAATATAATATACATGCAGTCAAATACCTATAATTCGGAATTAGGTATATAACACAGCACTATAAAGCAATGATTGCAGTAAAAGGCCCGCCAGTCTCATTTGCACGACTTTATGATCAAATTGTCACAATAACTTTTGGATCAGGTAGCAAATCATTGGCCAAATAACATAATTGCTGAAGTCATTTTGGATCATTATTGGAAAACAAGAAAAAAATATATATAAATGATACAACAAACATGAATAGGCCAGTTACCTGAATTTAACTTTTGCGGATTACCATGACCTGGATGACTGACAATCTATGCAGAGGTAATGAAGAAAAAACAAAACAAAACAAAAACAAACAAAAAAAGCACACATTTTTGGTACTATATATTGTGAACAGTATCAACTTAGGATATTGTCTTACTTGGCTAACAAAATGGGTAAAAGTGATCAAACTATTAGTAAGAATGGCTATAACAATTGTAAGACTTGAACAATAATGTGTTACTATATGCTATTAATAACCATTATGATTTGTGCTCAGATTAACTCCTTGTGGATTTTCGAATCATCACTTTTCGTAAAATAATGGTCTAACTCAAAATTTTGACCACACGAAAATGTGGGTTTTTTTTGCCTTAAATGTCTTGTGATGCTGGTCACCTCTGCTAAAATCGTCTACATCCTTAGATAAACAGATCATCCAAATTATAGACCTCAAATAAAAATGATAATAAAATAATGAGTATTTGGTTCAGTTGTTGTATGTTCTGAAAAAACTGAGAAAAAAATGACTAGAAAGACCCTAGAAAGGTGACAAAATGCTTAAAGTCCATTTTAAAACACATGCCAAACAAATACAATTCACGCAATTTATTTGATGTACTTTCAAGTGCTGTGAAATGATGTCACTCACATCAAAACTATAGATTTGTAATTCAGGTCAACTCAAAAAGTCAATTTAGCTCCTTTCCCATTCATTTAAAGATTTCACTTTGTCTTATGTTGTGTGTGCATAACAATTTCTGAGAAGAAATCAGGTAGTATGATATTAAAACGAAAGCAAATGAGGCACACGCATACTTGGAATCACACTTTGCAACTGCAAAATAAAGGTTTATCATGTACTAGGATTTAATAATTCACATATTCTATTCCATGTGTTTGTAATGATGACTAATAGTTTCATTTGTGTGTGTATGTGCGAGATGGAAGGACCATAAAGCGCCAATCAAAGTTCAAATGTGATTCTTTGTCAATGCCGAATGAGGACGGGCGAGACAAGAAAGCGACAAGGGTGAGGCAATGATGGAGGAGCGAGAGGATGTTAGGTGGTCCCAGGTGTGTGTAATGACATCAGAGGGGCGAGACATCCTGCACGTGCACACTGGAGTAAGAGATCCAGTTTCCTTTACAAGGTCTCTTCATGAGAGCCAGGTCACGGCCATTCGCCTCCTCCTGACACGTAATTGCTGATATTGATTATAGGTTATCATATGCTGCGAGCCATTTGGAAGATAATGCTGCAGGGGTTAATTTGTCAGCCATTAACATCCAGCTTCGCTTCATATGAACATGTAAATTAAGTTTAGAACAACTTGGTAATGGGCCACTTAGCCTTATCTAATAAAAGGAAATGGATTTAAGTGCTACAACACCTTAAACGGCGACAGTTGAAGCGCATTTGGAAAAGGTTGGGATTTCGGAAAATCTGCCATTTTGCCTCCAAATCAAAGCCCTTCTGATGCGTTCTATATGGCGGCGCTTTTCGCACATACCAGTGCTGACCCTTGCCAAAAATATCCTCCACGTAGAAAAACGAGAGTGGCATTTTCAGGAAAGGCCTTTTCCCTTTTCACCGAACTGTGAAAGAGCGGCACGCAGGCAGAATGCAAGTCTGTCAGAGCGCTGAAATGACCGCTTCAAAACCATGAAACACATTGCAGCTGTTTCGAGTATTTGAGGTCTTTTGAGTTGAGTTGGCTCGCGAGACAGATGCAGTGCAGTTGTACGCCACAGCAAACTACAATCACCGTGAAAAACGTGAAATTAACATTTCTGACTGTCAATCAAAACTCAGCAATATTGTCTATGTAAAGGCGTAGGTTGTGTACCGGAAAAAACGTCCAGTGAGTTTATGCACGCATTCAAGCAGCAAATGTGCAAAAATGGATTGACGAACATAGCCTTAGAGTTGGTAATAAATTGTGTATATTAAAATAAGAAGTCAGTAGCCTAATTGTACAACTGGCTCAGTCATTTTTAACGTACTTTAACATATAATGAATAAAAAATGCCAAGGTGCTTGCTAAAATTGTCTTTTCTTGATCCCTGCGTCATCTAGGTCATCCTCAGGGGTTGAATGCAGGTAACTGGTTACACGTGTTGTGATATCTCCCGTTTCCCGAAAATGTTCAAAAACAACTTGGTCAATTCCGCCAAAATATAGTCATTAGAATCTCTTGAAAATAAACACTGACATTTGCAGCCCTTATGCTGGGTCAACATGCGTTGTCAAATATGTTTGCAAATGTAAAATTTCAGCAATCCCCTCAGGGCATACAATGAAGCAAAACGTTGAAAAGCCGTCAGACAGATTTAACTGCCTCACAATCATCACGCTTGTTCACACATTTCTTTTTTCCCCGCCCTTTCTTTTCTCAGCAAGGAATCGCACATCAAATACACAAAAATCACAGAAGAGAGAAACGCGGTAACCTTTGAGAGAGTCGATCAGAGGTGCACAAGCACCTAGTACAGCCCAGAGCAGTAAAGACAACCCACTTGTACTTCAAAAACATGACATTTGCCACCTCAGAGCACCAAACATGTCTCTCTAAGTCTACACCTGTAAACCTGCAAACCCACACAATGTAGATCAAGAGCTTTCCTTGCTCAAGCAAACACTATTAAAAGTTACACAGTAGCCGGCCTCGGCCTATGTGTGTGTGTGCGGGTCTGTGATAGGGCTGAACAATTTAGAAAAACAATTTACTTGAGATTTTTTCACTCAATATTGCCATTGTCGTTTCATGTTATTTTATTTTATTGTTATTTTTTCAAGGTCATCTTCCCATGTATGTATGAGAAACACAAGCAATAGATTACGGTAATGTGTATTACAGTAAGATCTATTATGAATAAGTGTTTTGTTGTTCGAGGTTAGCTTACGTTAAAATAAATACAAATTAACCATGAATTAATAGGCTATCTACTTCAAGTAGAATTGTTAACTTACTAAACACTTTCCTCTTTTAAGCGTTCAATTCAACAACTTCACAAAATTCCACCAAACAAGTGTGGCGTGAACATAAGTCAGTCATAAACTAGATTAAAACAATGATGCAAAACAGGTCAGTGGCTGTATCACTTCAAATATTCATGTTTCTCGAAACAAGAATATGTAAACGTATGATATACAGTTTGTGGACTGCACTTATTACGCACTGAACCTTTCTAAACACTATAAAAAGAAATAAAATATATGTGTGTATAATAACATAAAGCCGGATTTAAATTTGAGTAATTGTTCAGCCCTAGTCAGTGAGAGAGAAAGAGAGAGAAGGAGAGAGAGAGAGAGAGAGAGAAAGAGAGAGAGAGAGAGAGAGAGAGAAAGAGAGAGAGAGAGAGCGGTAGAGAGATAGGGGGGTAAAAGAAGTGTGAGTGAGCGCTGGGCAGCAAATCAGTCAGTCAGAGAAACACAGTTGTTGGGTATCACCGGAAAAGAAAAAGGAAGGCCTGCATACCTGTTTGCAGCAAAGTGACGGTGAGGTCAGACCTCCATGCGGGCTGCGTTAATTATCCTCCCGGAAAGATGCTAGCTCCGGCGTCATCTCTCCCGAGGTGGCGCTCCTACTATCCCACGGTCGGAGGATGGAGGTGAGCGGGAGGAGAGAGGAGGGAAGAGAGCGAGTCAGAATCAGCGGCAGGCCCATGCACGCCATGACTGGCCCACGTGAGATTGATCGTGCACGCTAAGGCCTCTGCGGCGAAAAGGGGGGGAACTGTCGGGAGAGCGGCGCGCTTTGTGTAGCCCGGGGACACGGCGAGTCCCACGCACCGTCACGCGCGCACGCTTACGTGTCACACAAGCTCTGTTAGCATTTGAGCTAACACAAAAAGAGTGATGAAAAGTGGGCCGCGTGTTTGTATGTCATCATCCGAGCTGATGGAGGCCCTCATTAGCATTCACTGACAACCGCCTGCACATCTGCTCTTTAATATATGTGTTAGCTCACGGGGCAGCTGAAACCGGACAGGCAAATAAAAAAGGTCAGAAGTCTGGCCGGGAGAAGGGGAGAGGATGGTGATTACAAACAATGGACTATGAAAGAGATGCATATGAGTGGTGGCAGTGCGCCTGCATGGCCCCTGAACCTTTGGGGGGGTTGGCTGCAACTAATCTCATGAATGCCTTATACACATAGACACACACTCACACACAAACACAAAGGTAATGCAATGGCTGAAAAAACAACAGTCATAAAATCTTAAAATGATATTGAAAGTAATGAGGTAGCATATGGTGGCATTGAACTCCACTCACTTCGCAACAAGCAGCAGTTTGGCAGATAGTAAACAATTATTCATTCATCCATTCATACCAGGTTCCATTGCCCTTTTAAATAGTATGGCATAACACTGTATACTTTGCATATGGTTTGTGTGTGGGTGTATTATTGATGTTTTTTTTTGTTTTTTTTTTTTATGTTGACTGCCGGCTGTAAAAGGAATTGCCCCTTGGGGATAATAAAGTTCACCTTGACCTTGATTATTCAAAAAAAAAAGACTTCAGACTTCAAGCTCTTGATTCCCACTCCCAGTTGAAGTTTACTGTCAAGATAAACAAAGAAAATTGCTCATTGTGTATTAAAAAATCATAGCTTTGCCTTAGCAAAGTCTGTTTAGCTTAATGCTAACAAACAAAGCAAAATGCAATTGACAAGAAAATGAATAGCATCGATGTTACGGTGTTATAATCATCAGGCAAAAGATATTTGAATACTAACAGCGGCACGGTACATGTAAAGAGATAACACAGGGGGACAAAATTTTTGTTGAGGTAGGCAACTGTTTTTAACTCCTTTTTAAGTGCGGAATCCAAAACTGATCTCAGTTAATCTTATCTGATCACATCACGTTTTTCGGCAAAAGGATGCCCGTTTTCTAAAAAAAAAAAAAAAAAAGGCCAAGTATGTAAATAAAACACTAAAAACTTGCAAACTTTGAAAACTACATAAAATTTACATTAAAATGAAATGGAACTTACAACCGTATGGCAATGGTTACATGGGTAAGAGAAAATCCAGCATCCTCTTAATTCCAGCTATACTAGCTTTCTGTTTGCAGATACTGATAGTACTGAGCTATTGGCAGCTGCACACATCTTTCACCGCACTGCCCCAATTGTGACTGTATGACCAAGTTGCCTCGTAGCTGTAGATGAGTCCGATCGTTATCAGGTCTCATTACTACAGTCTTACTACAGCTAATCAGTGGAATTTTGCTTATCTGGTAAGTTGTGGAAAAAAAAGTTCATGTGCTGGAAAAAAAAACTGACTGCAATTTTGGAATCAGCAATTTTAGTTTAAATTAGCATAAAACTAACTCAACAGAATATTTTTTTTCAAACGTGTGTGTAATGTAACAATACACTCAGGCATGTATTTGTTACTCCCTGCAAAGAACGACTAATATTACTGCAGCTTACTAAGGCACTTAGTATTTTTTTTTTTTTAGGGGGCACCTATCAACCGTTATTCACAGAAACCCCTGGCATATGTGCTTCTTTTATTTTTTTAACCAGTCCTGTGCTTTTTTGTGTAGGTTTTTTCCCCTCGCCCCATTTTCCCAATTATAAGGCCTAGATGGGTCAATTCGATGTTGGCCAACTGCGACTGACGCTTACCCGCTGTGGCGTCAGGCAGACTGTCGGCATGTCAAGATGGAAAAATACACCGCAGAGACAGACAGCTACGCTGGCCATTAAAGTACCGTCTGCGCATGTGTGAGATGTAATACCCTTCCTTACCATCGGCGGCGGTAGTCACCATTTCTCATGGTTAGAAAAAGCCAACCGGAAAGCTATTGGCCGCTGGCGGATTATAAAAACTTAAACAATGCATTCAGCTATATTTTTGCTAACGATGAACTCCCCTCCAAAGCAAACCTTCACGTTCTTGACACAGTATCATAAAACATGCCATTGTTACAGCAGTTACATTGTCAACCCTCGCTCTTGTACTTGTAAGAAGATTAAGGCAGCGAAGGTGTGCTCAGTGTTTATCTGCATTTGTTACTTTAGTGCTCAGTGCGCTGATTTGCAAGCTAGCAGTCAACATGTCACGACTCAAGACGCCGATTCAACATGCTGAAATGCCCACCAGACGCTTCCTGACGAGGTCCGATGTTACGACGGCGTTCGCTACATCAATCAGACTGCGCAATCCGACGTCAGATTGGTGTATCTAGGCCTTCAAAAGACGGTCAATTCACAGATTTTTCAGGTGTTTAAGTCATGCGCACCAGAAGGAGCAGCACAATGTCCATTGAAATTGAAGCAAAAAAATGTGGCAAGAACTGTCTGATTCTTGACATCTGTTTAATTATGTCATTACTCTATGATGTTATGAATTGTAATATTATGCATATTATTTTATTTGTTTGAAAAAAAAAACAATCCAAACACTTATGTTTGAAATCCCAAAGAAGCCATGGGTTTCTTTTTTGGATTTCCACTCCTATTATCGGTGGCAGATGATTTGAGATACATGTGTTTTCAGTTGGTTGAATTTATCCGGTGACCACATTCATACCTCAAAACACCACTGCATATGTATTTGGGCTTCCTAGAGTTGCCATCACTTATTTGAACGTAATTTTCTTATTTTAATGAATTATTTGACTGCAGCCGTCCATTACAAGTCAAATAAACATGAGACCGGGGACATACAGGCAGCAGTGATGATGTTGAAAATCAATTTGCATTGCATTAAGGAAATATAAAGGGCAGCAGTTGAGTTCTCTACAGCTTAGAGAAATCACATTTCCCAAATCATCCATCGCATTCAGCCATCCTCTCCAGTCTGCCTGTCCCAGTATGTAGATTGATCCAGATGGACACGATGCCTGGACCTCCAGTCGTCCCCCATAGACCCCCTGGCTGAACTTGACCCCCAGTCCTACAGATGGGAAGGAGGAACCTTCACCTTTGGTGAACCCTGGGCTGTCACACCCTCACCCCCACTGCACCATCCGCTATCCTTTCGTCGCAATCGCATTGAATTCATGGCTCATTCCCAGCAGCCATCATCTTGGATACCTGATCAATACTGGGGAATTATCACAGGAGGCTTCCTCAAACAGTGTCAACACGCAAGCGTTGACCACAGAGAGCGTGTGTGATCACTGGGGTGGAAAGGAGCCGTGACCGAGTGGTGGAGCCTTAGAAGACGGCGAGCCCCTTGCAGAGCCTTAGGGGGGTGGTTTGTGGGTTTGACCGTCTGTCTTGCTGAGCATGCTGGGCCACAACTTAAAAGAATATCAGAGGCATTTTAAACCTGACACAAGCAAAACCCTCTTCCTCCTCTCTGCACTGTCCGTACATATCTTCACACATGCAAATAATTTTTTTCACCAATACATAATTCGCCAAGCACTCCGGCTTTCTCCCACATGTCAAAAACATGCATGTTACGCTAACGACAGTCTCCAAATTGTCCATAGATGTGAATGATTGTTTGCGCCCTGTGATTGACTGACAACCCGAAGACCCTGTTGAGAACAGGTGCAATAGAAAATGGAGGAATATATAAATGATGGTATTAACTCTGTAATGTGTCATTGCATCTATGAACCGTGGTAAGAAAATGATCTTTCCCAAGAAATTCCCATGTTTGAAGCATACAATTGCCCAAAATGTCTTAGGCCTGCAACACACCGAGCGAGGCACCGAAATGCAACAATTGCAAAATAATTACAGTGGGTGAGTTTGAGGCTCCGCATTTATATTATTTATTTATATATATATATATATATATATATATATATATATACACGAGAATTACCTCTGATTGATCTACAGTTTTATCTAGCTTCTTTAAATGGTGGTCAATAGAGAGAAAAGGGTGACTGAAAGATTGTTTTATGAAGTAATAAGGTTAAAATTTTACTCACATTATCCTGCTTGCCCTCCTTCTGTTCCATTTTCTTCCACCTTTTTATTTTTAAGTAGAATTTGAAACATTTATATTGCTCTGGTTAAGAGTAAACGAGCTGAGGGCAGATCTTCTTTTAAAAATATAAGTTGAAGAGACTAGAAAAGACAAGTAGTATGAATCTGGGTGCGTTTTGGGTTTTAGTCATCTTTAATCAATTCTGTGTTTCTGCACCAGGGGAAAAAGAAGTGTCAGATGAAACAGCTGAGTATTTTTTTTCGCCTCAAACCCAGTCTTGGAGATTGGAAACTTAAAAGGAGCGTAAAAAGATATCTTCTTACCTTTTATTGTCATTGTTACAGAGTCCTTGCTCATCTTGCTTTTGTTTGCTGGTTTAAGTGAATTTCCACCTTATTTGGACAAATAAGGCATTAACCATGTACATTTTCCAAGGCCAACTACTTTTGAATGGTGGATTCAATGCTGAAAGATGGCACATTTTAATGATTTTCTGTGTGCACCAAAGAGGCCTTCAACCTGTGATATCATCTCTTGCTCTTCTTCATTATCCCTGCATTGCACTACCTTCTGCTAGAAATTGCATTCAATCGTCAGGGTAAAAAAAAAAAAAAAAAAAAAAAAAAACAGGAGTCAAGGAATGTTTTTTTTTCTTAGAGGTTTGTCAGTGGTGTTTTGATAAATGTAATAAAGTAGGCTGTCAATCAAAAAAGTGCAACGCCTAATTTGACAAAGCTGTCAAGATGAACAAAATGGCAAAGTGAAGTTCAAACAAGATCATCCTTTAGTGTGTGCAAGATGTTTACATTTGTGGATCACTTAAATCAAAGGCTACATCATCGGAAAACAACCTGTGAAAGTGTGTCGGTGAGCAATTTGTTTAATCCTAAAAGGAAAAAATCAAATAAAAGCATGGCAAAATAAGCAATGTTATTCTGAAAATGAGTACAAATTGGTCAAAGCAAAGCAGCGCGTCACTTCTCGTTCTTCTGTCTAGTCCATTTATACAAAGCACAGAGAGGCCATGAAGACGCATGGGATCATTATTCAGTGAGATGACCCGGGAATGGTGTGTGGCTGTTCTCTTCTCTGAAGGGCCATCATAACTATAGTATAAGGTCAAAGGTCCCAAGCTCCCATAGGAGCCATCAAGATCCCGGAAATAATCCAAGCGCTCCATGGAAGGCGCTCATCTTGGCTCTGAGTGAGGTAGTTGCAACCTGCCAGGCATGAACCCGCGTTCCGATCTCACGTGCAGCTCGCGGTTATCGACTTGCTTATTTGTGATGCAGATATGATCCACGCGGCTCACGGTGTGGTCATACATCCTAAGTAGTGTGTGTTAAAATGTGCTCTTAATAAAATATTTCTGGGGCAGCGCCGAGTCGTGCTCCCCACGCTCGTTAGAGGTCTCCGACCGGCTTGATAAGTGCAGCTCCACTCCGTGATGATTTATTAAGGCTGGGAGAAGGGGAGGGCTGCCCGGTCCAAAGCGCCTCAGGACACTGCAACCGCAGAGACATTTGAGGGTAAAGGCTCGGAATAGGGGGTGCCTCTGAACAGATTTACATCATCCAAGATGCATTTCCAAATGAATTATGCAAGGCCAAATTGAAATACATCAGAGTCTCACAAATTTTGCTTCGTTTTGCAGGCCCGGATCTTTTATCTACTCCCGCTTCCATCTGAAGCGCTCGTCTGCATCGCCGTGAGGTAAACTTGTGGCCATTTGGTTCTTATATGAAAAAAAGAAAGAAAAAAAGCCGCTAATGGATGGATAGGATGGATGGAGGATATTAGTGATGATGTTTAAAAATAAATGCAACAGTAATGGTCAGAGGTGAGCAAACAGACAAGCCTGACTAATTGACAGGTAGGTTAGGTCGGTTCAAGAGGGAACATGAGCGAATATAGATTCTCTATAGGTCAGGATGTCTACGGTGGATCATTTTGAGGTCTGCTGCCGGACTGCATATAAGTGAAGAGAACGACTGACACAGTTTTTCCACTGCACAGTACCGACTTGACTCAGGTCAGCTCGGTTTGGGAAGATTGGTTTTCCTACTTTAAATAATGCACACAACTTACGAGAGCTGAGCTGTGATTTTTTTTGCTTTGACTTGCGAGCAACAATTTGAGGAGTGCTGTATGGTGGCAGTGAATTCAACTCAACTCACTTCACAACAAGCAGCATTTTGGCAGATAGTGAACAATTCTTCAAAAAAGGGGCTTCAAGGTGTTTGATTTAATGCCTGGTTGAAGATTGCTGTCAAACCAAACAGGAAATAAAGACAATTACACGTGTATTCAAAACAATCAAATGCCGCTTAGCTAACTGCTAGCAAACAATGCAAAAAAGCCATAGCCATGAAGGCTGGAGCAGAATTATTTTATTCATTTCAATTGGTAAAGATGATTTGAGATATGATTGCTTTGAGATTCAAGCATTGGCCATTGAATGATTCAAACTCAGATCTCAAAGCACCAATGCACAAACTCGAAAATGCTCAAATTCCACCCCTTTTCTCCTTGATTATAACGACTTCATAACTAATTATAAAGAGCTGACAGTAAGATGTAAATAACTGATTTCAATTCATTTTAGATCTTAGCATTGATAAAAATGTATTGCTCCTCTTAAGTCAACTAAAAGGCAAACATACTGTGTGTTGTCCGCATCTTAAAGGCTACAGTCATACAATAACAATAATTAGGACATCTCCAATTAACCAAAAGAGGTATGTTCAGGGCTGCTGCATTTCTTTGGTTAGGTCGCTACAATTCTTAGGCGTGTGTGAACAGGTGTGAGCAAGAGTGCTCAGCAGACATCATGAGAGAAGTGAGTCTTGAAGACGTCTCTACAGAGAAACGCTTGGTATCCTCCCAGAGAGGAAACAGGCTTAGTGGTTGGAGGATGGATCGTTTTTCCCCCTTGCCACAGTTAATTTTCAAATCTCCAACATCCTATGGCTGTCTGTTTTTCTTCTTCTTATGTTTTTTTTTTTTTTTTTTTTTTTGCTGCTTTCATTCTTTTCTTTTAAAATGAAACTGGAGCTGGGGCGTGATAGTGATAGATGGCTCAGCGCTCTAACACTTTATCCAATCCGGCGCAGATTTCATCCAATAAAGAATCACTTGTGCACTCTCAAACTAAATGGAAGTCAGGCTGCGGAGAGAAAGGGTCTGCCATGTGTTTCTGTGCTGCGAAAATCAAATTTTCGTAAAGCTGCGGCGGCGGTGGCTGGAGGACGAGGCGGCAACAGCCATGACTGGCCAGGGCCGCAATGTCTGCACACGCAATTTAATCCATCACAGAGCGCTTGACACCATATCAATCAACCTTTCATCAGCATGCCCCTCCCAAAATAAAAAGGAAAAAAAACAGAATATTTATATTCTGTCACCTCTGACTGAGACGGGCTTACAGTCCACTGACTAATGAAGGGAGACGTGAAAATGAGCATAAAGGAAAAGCCGTATTCCGAAATAAAAGCTCTGTTTAAGTAGGTGCAATATGGTGAAAATACAATAGTCTTTAAATATCATTTCAATGATGAAGCAACATCTCTTTGCGTACATGGGAATTTTGCAAAACTCTTTAAAAACGTAATCAAGTGTAATGCGTATTGACTTGGCAAGGCTTCTGTCTCTGGATCCATAATTTGCAGTTAACTATGGAATATTCAGCAGATGAAATGAAAATTGATAAAACATTCATGTGCATTAGAAAGTCTTGCGACCGCTGTGGGCCGACCGTGACAACAGGAAAAACCAATAGATCATGAGACATCATTTCCTCCTGAACGGTTTAAAGGTCTTTCCAGCCGAAAATATGACTTCTGTAAGACTGTCTGCATTTGTGAAAGTGCTGGTATGCAAAGAAATAATACTTCAGGTGCAGCAAAGAAACACCCCAAAAATGCTTACACTAGTTTGGAATAAAAGTGTAGCAGAGTTTGTCCGGTAAATTTTCATTTTGAAACTTTTGCTGTATGACTCCCCGCACCCTAGCAACCCTCTTTATCAACTCTCCGCCTCACCCCCTCCTACGGCACTCCTTTGTTCCGGGAATACAGTCCCTTTTTACCCCGTCTGTATCCCACAGGCTGTGGCTCCAGTGGCCTATGATTTATAATTCATAGGGGCCGCTTTTATATGGGACCTTAGTCTACCTGATACTCTGCCACTGGGCCCGTCCTGGGACAGTGCAAGGGGGGCTCTTCGTTACGCCTGGCACCGGAATACTAACATGACACCCGTTTCTTTGAAGCATAGCTGGTGTATGTAAATTTGACATAATCTATTTTCCCTGGCAACATCCGGAGAGGTTTTGTTTTTTTGCCATTTGTCTTGATCAACCACAGAGCTGCAGTTCGCTTTCTTTCGAACAAGCGCGCAAGCATTAAATGATTCTCAGTGTGGTGAAATGAAGCTTCTTTTTTCCAGACAAACGCTCATCTTGTTCGCAGACACGGGTGATGATGTTCTACTACGTGGCACCTGTAAAGCTCGGCTCTCGGGGTGATCCACGCCCCCAATGGACCTCACTCTCTGCTCTGACCTCACCACACGGCGCGGAGGTGTGCGCTTTTGGCCCTGGGCTACGCTGGTTGCTTAAAACCCTGTTGAGGCTCCAAAGGCCAAACACTCTGCTTGTTGCGGATGCCTCACCACCCACCAGTGTCTGTGCTGCTACACAGGGAAGGTGAACGGGCCTTGTCTGATTGCCAGCAGCGGCTCACATGACAAACAGACAACAGCCCGGCTTAGAACGGACGTGTGTATGGTTGTTGTGTTTTTTTAAAGTGCTCCTGACTAATTATTCCGCCCTCATTTGCAAACGGGGCTGTTGCTCATTTAAATTTCAATGGAGGGCAAGCTTAGGGTATGATGTCAAGTTGTTAAGCGTGTGGCTAGGCTCGGGGAGCTGAGAGACTCTCACCCACACAATCACACATAAGCGGCAGTGCAATTAATCGGCATACAATTATACTTACAATTATCACACTCCACAATTACAAAATTGTCATAATCGTAAAAAACGATTACTAATATCCATTTCTATCTGACGCACTGTTTAGTTAACCATATTTGAATGTATACATCTGCACCTTTTTTATACTTTATAATAACTCATTCTATAAATGTGGTTTGTCTTTATATTTTTTACGTTGAATCATTTTCTTGTTTTATACCAAAAATAAATGATCGTTTCAATAATCGTGATTTCAATTATTACCAAAATAATCATGAATAATATTTTTTCATAATCGAGCAGCCCTACCCCACTTTCTACGTCCAGTAACTAAATCAACAAAATGACATCGCCTGCTGAGTTAGCCTAATAAACAGTCAAAACCGAATGGATGATGTGCTTTTGTTTGTGCCAAGGGCGGCTAAGGGCGATGTATTTGGTTAGATTGACATAGTAAAGATCTCTCAGTCAAATCAGCGGGGTTGCCCCTGGATTAGTTCAGTTGTAGCACTACCCGACGCTCCGTGGAGATCATTTATGCAATTATCGAGAACAAGGCCGGCCGCGGCGGCGAACAGCTCACTTCAAAGGCCCACACCAGATGAACGGTTACAGCACGCTGCTCTATTTCCATACAAGCCGGCCCAACCCTCCTTGTTCGCCTTCACTCTCTATGCCTGCGGGCGTTTTGACTGTGCTAATGAACATAGGGCCCATTCCCCACCCAAACACACACTCGTAGCAACTGAATGATTAGAGGTCCATGTTGCACTCTGCAGGCCCACTGCGGCACAAAGACACGCACGCCCCAGTCAAGGACAACTGGGCCTGTCACACTCCCGCCTCCTCACATCGGCTTCATCGCTTGTAAGAAACTGACTTGCTTCAGGCTTTCTAAATTTGATGTCTCTGTAGTTTATAAAGCCGTTTGGGTGTTGCCGGGTTGCAGTGCATGGATCACTTATCATGGTTGCCATTAATCATGAGGTGTGGCTTAAATGGTCGGCTGGTAATAAAGGCTTGATTTTTTGATTAGGGATTGATATTTGTACTGAAAATGTGCAAAATTCACCAGCACATGACTGGTATCATACTGTGGAGTGAGATGTGATGAACTCTAATGAGATAATTCATGAGAGCTTCAGGTGGGCATTGTTCCAAACAAGTAGTTGCCAGCCATACGAAAAATACCAAGACGTAGCTAAAAACAATTCATGCCTAATCGTGTATTGGATCTTATTAATTGTGCTGCCAAATGTCTGGGCAGACAGCAGCCTTAATTTGTTGGCTTTATTGTCAGTTGCAAAGTTTTGTGGATGCCGCTGTGCAGCACCTACTTTGGTAAACTTACAAAACCAGACATTTCACAGCAGCCCAGCTGATGACAACTGAGCAGATTCCCTGATAAAGAACTTTGAGGTACCATCACAATCTGAAAATTGAACTCCACATGGAACTGATAAAAACATATTTATTGTGTGACCAGGATGTCTGAAACGTCTCACTGAGCAGTGACAAAATAACTTAGTGATAAATTGAACGCTTAGTGGATCAGTTAGGTCTCTGAAAACAAAACACATTTGTAGATAGCCACCACCTGCATATGCCTTTGTGATTCAGTGTACGGGCACACAGGGGCCAAGAACTTTGTAAAAAGTATTTTCCTGGAATTTTGCAGCGCCAGGAGATGGAACCGAGTCCAAACACGTAACGTTTGGAACGATTACAATTTTCCTTGTTTCTAGGGAACGACAACAGTGTTGTTTTCCAACCTTGCACCATGCCCCCTTGATCCAGAGCTACACTTAAATCTACTGGGTTCTTCTTGAGTCCCTGCCACACACCTTTACAAAGTTGGCAGAGGAAAAAAAAATTATGAAAATCGTACCACTTTATATTCTACATGCTGGGCTACCTAAAAGAAATGCCTCCACCTAATATCCAACTTAATTCTATGGGCACACACACGCACACACACACACACACACACGCTCAACCAGATCTGTGCCATCTGACTTTCTAATCAGGTGGAGCCAAGTTTTATTGTAAAGAAAGATTGAAGACAAACATACAAGCAACAAGATCCGCCACTTGGATAGAGTTTCTAATCAGCATTATAAATTATTCAGTCTTGAAAGACCTGCCTTCTCTAACTGTTTATTGATGCAGGATGGACAGTGTCCGCACGCTGACATGGATATGGATGCTGCCATCAAAGTTCTGAGGACAACACGGGGTGAGGTGAGAGTTGGCCCGGGTCACCAAGCCAAGGAGAGATAGGCAGCAAGTCAGATGAAAGCCCGAACATCAGCAGTGGAGCTAATCGATCGACCCCGAGCGAGGATGCAGACACGAGAGCAGACGGATCATTTAAATGTAGTAAAAGCAGATGATAAAGCAGCGGCACCAGACTTCAATCAATAGAATTATAGCACAACTCTGATTTCGATGGAGTCATTTAAAGAGTTCAAATGAACTGTGAGGGTGGTCATTTCTGCTCATGTGGCTCTTTTACGCTTATTTAGTCAATCGTATATCTTTGAATCCAATCCAATTTATTGTAAAAATGTAGTGAGACTTGATGGCCTGACTTCATTAAATGTTTGATTTAACAAAGAGAACATACTATGGATGGACTATTTACACTATTTATAAATTCTAGCTTCAGATGATTGCCTAAGGATATGTTCATTTCTAATTTAAATAGTTCCCTCTCCTCTTTGCATATTTTACAAATGCCACATATTTCACCAATAAGTTTCATTTATTAAACTTCTTTTCCAAATTTGGGCTTTTTAAAAAGCTTGCGTCTCATAGAAAATTGAGCAAAGTCATTAATGATTAATGCGAAAATCACCAGTACTGTATCTGTACATGCATGAGGAGAACTCTCTCTGGACCCCTTTGTGGGTTTAATGGAGCCATTAACTAACTTTAACTGTAGCTCATTTGTTGGCTTATCTGCCATCCCGATTACAACCTCGAGTCCGACCTTGAATAAAGACAAGTGCCTAAATTGCAGAGCTGGGCATTCCGCCTATGTGACAGATGGGTCCGCCTATCGGCCATTTTGTAGGCGATACATGATAGACGGGAAACTTAAAAAATAGACGGACCAAGTATAGTCGGTAGTCCATTTTTTTTCCGTCTGTGTATTCCTCTATCGTCTATTTTCGCAGTGCGGCTTCCGCTGCGAGACTTCACTTTCATGTTGGCCGCAGCTGAGGCTTTTTGACATCTTCTGGGTCCTAAAAGGAGACTATTTAGTTCTAGCTGCGGTGAGGCTTCAATGCCACGGTGAGTATTTAGTTTCAAATTTTGGTCAGAGGGGTTGTTGGGGGGAGTAGTGAACGTTGGTGAAAGTTTGTAGCCGGAAACGCTAACGGAAGCCCGTTTAAAATGATAGGCGGATCAGCCTATAGGCGATTAATATTAGGTCCGGCGGATAGACGGACGGCGGAAGGGTACCCTGGCTTCAGACGGAAGGCGATAAACGGACCGGGAAATTTTAGTAAAATACCCAGCTCTGTATTTTTCTATATTTCAATACCTTGCGACCTGAAAATGCGACATCAGTCTTCTCAATGTCATTTACTGACAAGCGAAAAGCATAATCTACCACAATGCTGGCACCTCCGAGCAGGTTCATGTATCTCACGCAACGCGCTCATCCATCCCCACAGGAGCACTCTGACCCTCTCATCTAAATATTGCATGAATTACAAGTGCTGATTTTCCCACTACGACTTAACCACTGCTGATGAAGACAGATGCTTGTCTCATCATCTCTGTTTAGGGACTTGCTAAATTTAGCTATTCCCAGCTGGGTTCCCTGTGATATACAGCGACGTAGAGAACACAGATGGGCAGCAGCAAGTTTGGAGTCATCTTGCAGGAATTGGCATCATCCTCTAATTCTTTCACTTCTGTAGTACTTGTGAGATCAAGGCGGGTGGGTGAGCCAACAATTATCTGCTGAGAGTGTTTTATAATGCTGACATAAAGATATCAACTAAGACCATGTGATCGGGACGCATTAGATGTATTGCCTGGAAGCAAGCCTCTCACGCTGAAAGTTTAATCCTGCTGATCTATATGAGTAATTGTGGTGCATTACTTCTAATTATGGCAGCAGCAGTGATAATCCCCTTAATACCAATCAGATAGACGGTGCAATGAGAGTCAGGGAAGCAGGAAGACGGGAGGAGGGGGATACAGCGAGAGGAGTCTGACCAGTAAAAAAAAAAAAAAAAACAATCGGAGTCAACTAAATCAGACTTGCATTGGTGGCAAGTTTTAGTAAAATAGCTCGATGTCCAGATATCCTTTGCTAAAGTGCGCTGCTAAACATCCAATGAAAATATCTTCTCTAATGCTGTTTTTAGCAAGTACTCTATCTTGGCTGCCACAATTGTGCTTCAAACGCATACTTTTGAGTCAGACCACATCTACCCTATTTACTTTATTTGAACACACCAAGTACCAATGACATTGGATAAGAAAATAGCACTCTACAGTATTGTGCTTTATAGAAACATACAGTTAAGACATAATTAAACAGAATGTGAAGAATTAAACCAATTTTACAAAAATACTTTTGCCTCACTCCAATCGACATTGTGGTGCGCCATCTGTTCTGCGTGTCATGGCCATTTGGGGGTGGGATAATACAGACATGCAAAGAGACAATCACAGCTTCTGCAGTTATATTAGTTGCTCTTTGCAGAGGATAAAGAATACATGCCTGCGAGTACTGTCATTACCTGTTTACATGTTTTGCTTCGAAATGTTTGTCCAAATTTCCGTTGTGTAAAAGGTTAAAACATCGCAACATTGATGCTATTTGTTAACCCGTCCATGGCATTTTGCATTGTTGTCAAGTTTTTTGCAGGCAAGTCAAAGCAAAAAACAAATAACAAGCAAAAAAAAAAAAAAATGGAAAATTGAAAATCTCTCAAGTGGGGTCACCTGTATCTTAAGGAACCACAGTTTACCAGTTTATCTTGTACAAATATAATTAGAAGCTGATAGGACCATTAAAAGAGATTTTTGGTCCATATGTATCAGTTCAACATAAGATGCCATAACTTCATCCACACAAGTCTTTGTTCAGACTGAGACATTCACGTTTAGCTTAACATAAAAAAAAAATGAAATGCACACTTACAACATACAGAGACGGCTGTGAAAAGATTTGGAATGGTGCTAAACTGTGTCCAATAATAGTCACTTGTGGTATGTTTTTACTATGAAATGCTTTGCTATTTTATTACTCCTGAAAAAAAACTGTAATGTGACATACCATACGCTGTTGTCATCGAACAGCAATGATATGTTTCTTTTAATAATCTTCTTATTGTTTTTGTTGGTGTCACAAACTATTGAAGTCAGATGTAGATGATGGACAATGTCCTTGCCCGATCCACATTGTTGTTCCCTCTTGTCCTCTAACTGCCGGTTGCACATTTCCAATCTATCCCATAACCTCCCCCATCTCGCACTGCCCAGCAGGGACATGCTGCAAGGAAAGGGAAAAAAAAAAAAAAAAAGATGATTTTAAACATGAGGCTTGGTGACATCTGATGGCAGGCTAGTGATAAAAAAGCAACATAGAAAAAGGATGAAAGGCAAAGAAAATGGATGCAGATCAACAGTGGAAGCAAATCCCTCCTGTCTCCATCTAAATGAGTCAGAAGGGGTCCAAACAAAATGGCCTCCATTTACAATTCAAGTAGCACACAGTGGGATATTAAAACGCTTATATATTGGAAGTACCCTAAATGAGATGGGTGGAGCACAATCAACATCACGAAAAACAAATGAAAGTAAGGAGCAAATGCTTTACAATGAGAAAAACAAAAGTTAACTTTCTCCTGTTTTTCTTTTTTTCTGTTTGCCTCGGGAACATTGTTGGTGGAAGTGCGAAGAAAAGTCATGTGACGCTTGAGCTCCTTCATCCTGTTTATTACAGTGCTGGCCCGGCAAGCTCTGTCCTCAAGCCTCTCTGCTCACCACTATTTAACTACACCTGTCATTTGCGCTCCAGTCATTTTTACCTCTCTGCTCGCCTCTCTTTCCCTGCTCGCAGGGACCGTTAACTGGGCCTGTCTGTCATGCTGGGCCGGGGTTTGGGTTAGATTTAGGCTCGGATGAGCGGCGGGAGCGGGAAAGGTGGGGACGGGAGAGATTTTCGGAGGGGGAGGTTGGCTGAGCTGGCTGTAGCCACCACATGGGTTCTTTTGACCACTGTGAGGCAGCCATCTTAACACGTACAAGTCAATCAACGTAAAATGAATGTGCGAAGCAAAAAGTGGGGCTGGGCGATTATGGATGTGCTGTATATGATTAAAAGTACAAAATTTAACAAACAACAAAATCAATTTAAAAGCAGAGTACGGAAATAAACGATAGCTTACTAAAATGACTAATTACTTAATTACTAGTCAATGCCGAACTAGAGTTCAGTTGTATTTAACTTTTTAGTACAATACATTTGCATGTAAAAAACAACAGTTCTTTTTTTTTTAATGTAGAATTCTTTTAGTTTCCCATCTCTAAGCACAGTATTACTGTTCAAACTGTATGTATAAAATGTAACTTTTTAGGAATACATTTTCTGCCTTGTTTTTTAAGATACTTCAGCCTCTGCGCTATTATATTTTAACGTTGCTAATGACGGTGGTGCTTGGACCTATTTTTTTAGGTGGAAATTGGTCTAAGAAGCTTGAGAACCACTGCTCTTAAAAAGGAAATCAAACCAAACACATTTTTTTCAAGAATATGTTCCCAGCAGGCCCACTAGTTGAAACACGGCATTCTGATTAATATTGCATTTGTGAAATATGAGTTAAGCAGCAAAATCCACCCCTTTTTAGCCATCTCAGGGGGCGGCCATTTTGTCACGACTGTCAAATGAAAATGACATCACAACTGCTCATGGCTCAAGTAACGACCAATCACGACTCAGCTTCAGAAAACAGGTCAGCCGTGATTGGTCATCACCTGAGCCCTGAGCAGTTGTGATGTCATTTTCAGTCGACAGAAGTGACAAAATGGCCGCCTCCAGAGATGGCTAAAAATGGGTGGATTAACTCTTATTCCACAAATGCATATTTATCTTTATATTTAATATTTATCAGAATGCCTTGTTTCAACTATAGAACATATTCTTGAAAAAAATATGTTTGGGTTGACTTCCCCTTTTAGATGATTAAAATAGCTGTCAATTAATTTGAAAACCAATTACTTGTCGAATAATCGATTAATCGTTGCACCTCTAAATTGTGCTTAATAATAAAATAATAAGCCTTTAAAAAAGTACAGTAAATCATAACATTGTATTTAAGAATTTGTAAATATGCCGATGGATGACTGAGACACACTATAAATTGTAGTGTAACTAACTTTTTCTACATCACCAAGCACCTCCATGAAGAAAGAGTGAATTTGAACTTTCCCTCTACAACATAATGCGACAAAAGCCTCCATTAGCTCTGAGCAGACCCTTAACAAAGAGCAGAGTGTCTGCTTGTCTCTTTCTCCACTTTCTGCCACATATACCTCAGTGTTGTTGCTCTATTATTACATTAAGTGTAAATCCTGTCTGTGCCATTTTGCCCCAGCTTGGTCCAGTCCTGCCACTCCACCCTCAGCAGGTTAAATTATAATTTAATTACCATGCCTTAGCTGCATAAGCTGCTTGGGAGCGCTTGCCCCCCAGAATAATTTGAAAAGATTGTGTCTTCCCCTCGTGATCCACCAGAGCCGAGGCCCCTGGAGGCCCACTTCAATATCCCACCTAATTATCTCTGTTAAATCAGGCACCTATTACGCAGAAATATCAGTAATTAAGTTGGAAGTAAAGGGGGAAAAAAGGGTATTCCTTGAGAATTCCTTTTAGGATTTTTTTTTTTTTTCAGAGAGAGCGGGTTATGAGTGCCCTGAGGAAATGTTTTTTCCAGAATTTACTGTTCCTGCAGTGCAACTGTGTTCCTTTGGCACAACATACAAATGAAATGTATTGTTGTCACCAACATCACACCCCTTTTGATTCACGTTTCTGTGTTTTCTGGAGAGCCAGCAAAGACTCGATAAATAAATGCATTACTTAACGAGTTCTTATAAATTGTCAAGTTCTCAAGTTTAGTCCAAATAGCAATGAGGAGGAATAATTGGGTTTATCAGCACCAGGGCTCCCCCTACAGTTGTGACGACTACAAAGTCCTTTTTTTAGGCAGAGAAGCAATTACAATTGTATGATAAGCATTGGTTAACAGTCGAATACATGTTCTTATAGTCAAACTAATGAACAATCATCAACATTTCTTCTCATACACTATTGATGATACTGTAGAAGAAGTACAATAATAACACGAAACTCTGAACCACAAATAATAATGTTAAGCAGAACAAGAGGTGACTGGTCCAGACCGGTCCAACGATAATACGGACCACTTTCAACCACAGATATTTAAACACAAACGGTGGAGCATCATATGTAGACAGATAATAATAGTCATAGGCAAAAATAATTTTTACAATGTCCAATTTTATAGTGTGCTATTTTTCCTCATTAAAATACACATTACAAAATCTTTCGTTGTTTTTTTTTTGTTTTTTTTTTAGGATGGCAGGATTAATAGCATTTACTATTTGCTTTAATAGGGAAAGGTGATATGAGACACGGACTGAATAAGATTTTTTTTTAAATAACCTAATTGTGATTTTTTTTTTCCCCCTTAATGCTGCGATTGCGATTTAATATGCAATTGTTTGAAGGCCCTCTTCCCATGTACTTTTTTTTCATCTGTACTTCAATAAACAATATCAGATTTATCAAACACATAGGTTTTGGTTTTATAGGTTAGGCTTACATTAAAACAAAGCGAAATGAACTACGAATTCATATGAAAGACAGTTTTTTTTAATCTACTGCAATTGGAGTTGTTAATTTACTGAAAACATTAATTTGCAGACTTTTATGCTTTTACTAGGACAACTTCACAAAATATTACCATACACTTGTCGCGTAAACATAAATCAGTAAGTCATTAATCAAAATTAAAAAATAATGCAACAATAATGCTGTGGCTTTATCATTTCAACTTTTTATGTTTCATGAGACAATGATATGTAAACATGTGGACTGCACTTCTTAAATACTAAATCATCTAGACACTATCTAAATGTATACATAAAAATAAATAAAGCCTAGGAGCTGACCAAAACTGAAGATTGCCACTCGAGAACCATATGTGGTTTACAGTGTAAACAGCAACACAAACGAAGCCATTTTCTCACCTGGAATCAGAGAGAACCTCATGTATTGTTAAATGGCAAAGACAGAAATTCATTGTGAATCTACAGTCTGAGTGACATCATGTCAAATTGTCAGATTGTGAGAAAAAACAAAGCTGTAAATCAGCTTTGATAGGCTTTGAGGGGGACAATGACAACAATGTTTTACTGTGTGGCAAACATCTTTTCATATCAACGTCTCTCGTCTGCATTTATTTGAATGTAAATACGACTGGGCTAGTACTGGTTTATTATTCCTTGTCAGATGATCTCTCACCAAGAATGAATCATTTATGAGGAGATTTACTTTCAAAGAGAAACAAAACCATAAACTCCTACAGTACGGCATATGTTGTATTATACAGTGTATAATTGGCTTGTCCCCCAAAAAAGGAATAATTGCCTTCGCGCTAATACAAGCTGGGAAAATTGGAATTTTCAGGCAGATGAGATTTTTATTACATTTATTCACTTTAATCAATAATCTTTTATGTGTTGTTTGTGTATTTTCTGGACTGGCTTTTGTCTGTTATTGCAAATGAACTTGAATAACTCTGTTTTATTAGACAAGCAATGAAGAGATGAAAGTAATCATTTCCTTTTCCCACTGCTTTCATAACATAACTACAGGTTAAGTTCAACTCAACCGTGAAGTTTCGTTAGGAACCCTGAAGCATGCTTTTAACACATCTTGTTCCCCGTGAGAAGCACACACAAGCCAGCGTAAATACAGAGGAGATAATGAATAGACAAGAAAATGAGCATTACTGCTTTGCGCTGTTCAATCTTCGGGCACAATTGCAGTATTTTAGATAAAATTGCTTGCACCCACCACACCCCCCACACCCATATGCACACACCACCCACACACAGACACACACACGCGCACGCACACACACAAATAGACACCCTCAGCCTTTTTCATCCGATAATACTGCAAGCAAAGTCGCTTCTCTGTCCATGCAGACCCCCCACAACGAGGGACCCTGCGATGGCAAATTAGAGTGGTGTTGAGGGGGTGGCGGGTGTATAGGTTATTTTGTTTTGCAGCACTCAGCAAAACACAGAACAGACCCAAACTTAACACAAAAAAAAAAAAAAAATCCAAATTATGGCTTGAACTGGAGCAATTTGCCATGCTGTGATAACTGCTCTGTCAGAAACTTCTTTGGCATCACTGAAAGAGATTTTCATCCTCAGAAGCATTCCTCCCGTGTGTCATCAAAAGAGCCACCGACTCATTAGGCTGCTTAATTACAGCTTGTGCACGTCTTTGGCCGTCATCCTTGTCAAAATAGAGGTGAAAACAAACTGTCCCCATCAGAAGAAGTCCATATTTCATCTTTTGTCCAAGCCCACACAACCCTGTCTTGTCACAATAGCTCATCTGTCTTTTACCTTTTCTCGTCTCCTTTGTACTTGGCCATATTTTACAAGTGGAAGAACGATCACCTTATGCTCAATCTATCACTGTCCTTTGTATTTCCCTCCAAACTAGTCCGTTGAATAGTTGGCGAGATTCTGTTGCAGTACGTCCCCTGTCTGTCTTTTTAAGGATGTCATGTTTTCTTTGTCCTACCTTGTACTACTTGCCAATAGTTACTTCTGAAGCCAAAGCTTGGCGCCACTGGATGTACAATCGCAATCGCAAAAAACGCAAAGCACAAAAGCAATCAGATTGATTGACGGGAAACACAATGCATCTTTGCAGATGAAGACATTTGATTGTGGCCACAAAGAACAGAACTGTAGTGGATGTGAGGTCACATTTGATAAAATTTTACATTATGTTCCACGAAGGTTTTTTGGGGTGACATATTCAGCGCACCTGAATTGTGAGTGGTGGAAAGCTGACAACGAAATTTAGCTAGTAAAGCAAACTGACCTTCAGACATGTTAAAAGCTGTTGCTTTGACTATGATCAACAAAAAGTGAATAGTTCCAAATTATGCTTGGGAAAAAGATGACGATATACAGTACTATATCAATGTGCATCCACAATGTGTTTCAAAACCACTTTCCTCTGACAGAAAAATAAAGTATAAAGCTTGAAGAGAAAGCAGTGTTAAGTTACTGTATAATACTGATTTACTTGATGCGTTTCAGGCTGCAATTTGAAGGAGACGTGATTACAAGCAGCCAGGTAGACAAGCACGAGAGCTCGTCTTCTTAAGGACACTTTGATGTTTATTCTGTTTATTTGGATGGGGGCCATTCCACCAAATCAGTACGCATTTGCGTCCCCAGGAAAGAGAATGTATCATTTTTTGTTAAATTAACTGTAGTAGCCTCTGCATTTTTTAACCCGGCAAAGTGTCCCTGCATATTGATCTCTTTGTCTATTTAATAAAGGCAGTTTAAAAGATTAATTTAAACGAGCTTGCACACCGGCAAAATAGAATTTGTTGCATGTCCCAAAATAAGACTCTCGCATGAAACATCATTTAGCGACGTTATATTTTTACACCTTTGTGTTACCTTGAGTATATTTATTTAAAATAGGAAAAATAAATTATTTAGTTTAAATTCACACTTCGAGTCGTGTGGCCTTTGTTCATCTCATCCTGTTGACTTGGGCCACCCGGAGTCTTATGTGAAGCCAAAAGTTTCAAATTTGGGTTTTAAATAGGACAGTGATTTTAAATTGGACAAATCCATCTTGTTTTTCTTTCAGGTAGCTGGTTTAAATAAAGCATTTCCTTTCACAACATCATTTAGAAACGGTAATCCATGGCGTTGTTACAGCTCACTGTAATGCACTTTATTTTGGAGTCAGCCAGTCCTTCTTCAAGCATCTCCAGTTGGTCCAAAATGCTGCTGCTCGCCTCCGAACTAGAGCTAGTAGGAGGGAGCGCAAAAGTCCTATTCCAATTTCCTTCACTGGCTCCCTGTACATTTTACAGTTCCTTTTAAGAGTCTTTTTTTTGTCTTTAAATCTTTAAATGGTCCTGTCCCACCTTACCTCCTCCACCTCTAGTCACCTGCCCGGTGCCTCAGGTCAGCGGACCAGACGCTACTGGAAATACCGGGGATTAAGCATAGCCTCAGAGGGAAGTGAGCTTTTTTACGTTGCCGGTCCCTCCCTTTGTAATGACCTTCCGTGAAGTGTTACTCAAACCCCCACATTGTCCATCTTTAAAACTCATCTTAAACGCATTTTTATTCTTTGGGATTGAACTCAGCATGAGACTCGGCATTGTTTTAGTGTTTTATCGAGTTTATGGTCTTTATGTTATTAATTGATTTAATGTATTTTTAAATGTTTTAATGTCGGCACAGTCCTACATACATTTGTTTGATGTTGCTTATGTTTATTTGTATTTTTTGGTTAAATCGCTGTAATGTGATTAGTGTCACCATGCTGTTAGCATGAATGCTATGTGGTTATATTTCATGTCTTTGCTAATACTATGCTAAAATCTCACTCCTGTTACTTTCAGTCCAGTCACTTAAATGAGGAGTTTCAGTACAATAAAACAATTATGTAAAAATATAGAATTGAACTGATAAACATTCCCAGTAGTTTGGTGTGTATGATCAGATTTAGAGTTTAAAAAGAAATTTTGAGTTTGACAGATTTACAAAAAGCAAATAGCACTGATACAGGCCCATATTTTACTAACAAATTATTTGTTTGTTTCAATTGTGATGCAATCCTTTACTGCTGGAAACACTACTTTGAGGAAAAACATATATGTACCTTTCAATCTTGCTCCAAACCAAGAGTACCCTACAAGTTGGAGAGAAGGCTGAGATTTTTTGTAGTCCAGTCAAATCACAGGGATCACAATAAGTTATTTATCAGAACTCAAGAGTAGATCACTTCCTGTAAAAAGCATGAATTGTGCTTTAACTGGGAGTATGTTTACTCATTGTGAAAAGTTCAAAAATCACAGAATAAGGTAACAACAGTCCCAGGTGAGACACTTTAGCGACTTCATTCCTTAGCACAATTGCAAATGACTTCACTGACAAAAGTCTCCTGAGTTTACATTAAAAGCTATACCATAAATATTGAGATATTTTATGAGTGAGCCTATTCGCTGAGATGCTGTTAATACTTGAACAATCAAAGCAACGAACACAATACCATCCGGAGTGCCAAAGGTCAAATAAGCCCTCGATACAACCATGACATGGCCAATGGGAAAATAAGATATTAGATATTCGTAGTTAACTATACTACAATATAAAAAAGGGTTTGCATGGGTTGAATGGCTTTGTTATTTTAACGTTATGTCGTCTTTCCTTACCTTTAAGCATTCACGCAGGGAGTGTTACTTTTGTCTGCCCTCCGCAAGCAACAATGAAATGAGGGTCCCATCCGAAAGGGGATCACACCTCATCGAAAGGGGAGCATACTTATAACACCTTCAAAAAATAAATAAATAAACCATCAAAGATACCGTACGGTATATTGTGTGCTCAATAAACTGGTCAGCATCTGTTGCATGTTTTTTTTTTAAAGCACTCGATAGCTAAATTAAATTGTGTCATGTCAAAACATGTTCCCCACCATATTAGATCAATGTCTTTTACATTCTTCTGGCCTGCCTGCCAATATCAATGATGGAAGCACATCAATAAAGACAGCCACATTTGTATGTGTATCATTTGAAAAGTGGAATCTATTCCTCTCCTGCCCTCTACTCCCTCGTCTTCATCCGCTAGAAACTACACGGCTCATGCTCAGCCAGGCGCACAGGATATTAGTGTCTCCACCAGCAAATTTGCTTTTCACATCTATTTCTTTCTTCTTCTAACCACTTCTTGGATGGCTTGTTTTTGAGCTCAGTGTCCACAAATGTCATTGATCCTAGCCACAACTGAGATCCATACTCAGGCACTTTAACACTCTCTCAGCGTGTTAGTAATACTAATCCTGCTCCTGCGGCAGGCTCATTGATTTTATAGATTTCCTCCCAAAGTTGTGATAATGATATATCATTGTTAAATTTCGTAGAACAAACTGCTTTGCCGATTTATCATTGCGTGTTGGCAGCTGTGATTCAAACGACAGCCCACAGGTACTACGGTACCTCTATAGATAGGGCCTATGCCTCATGTTTAACTTTATAGCTTTATTTCTAACTTGTGAAGACACCTACAAGGTAAAGACCCAGATGTAACGTATGGACACAAGTCATTAATATGTAGAATGCAAAAATGCCTCTTTCTGTAAAAAAAGAAAAAAAAAAAAAAGGAAAACAAAAGATTATATTAATGTCTTGTTTGGTTATTTTGTTGTTGTTGTATTTTTAACATAAAGATAACTTGAGCTCTGTTAATGGAAGTAAATGGATCAATTTTGACCCTGTAGCAGGCACAAAAAGAGTGTCATAATCTGCTGAGGTATAGTTAATCATAATACAATAAATCGCTCTTGAAATTTGAGTGGTCTTGCAAAGAGTTGTTAAATGGTTATATTCACCTGTTTTCTGAGTTTGGTCATGCGGCATTTGCAAGCTGAGTTGTGACTGGTCGTTACCTGAGCCCTAATCAAGTGTGATGTCATTTTCAGCCGAACGCAAGTGGCAAAATGGCCGGCCCCTGAGAAGGATGGAAAGCGGGTGGATTTTGCTGCTTCATTCATATTCCACAAGCATAATATTTACCAGAACACTGTGTTTAGACTAGACTATAACATCCATCCATCCATCCATTATCTGTACCGCTTATCCTCACAAGGGTCGCGGGCGTGCTGGAGCCTATCCCAGCTGCCTTCGGGCAGTAGGCGGAGGACAACCTGAATTAGTTGCCAGCCAATCGCAGGGCACACAGAGACAAACAAACATCCACACTCACAATCACACCTAGGGGCAATTTTAGAGTGATCAATTAACCTACCATGCATGTTTTTGGAATGTGGGAGGAAACCGGAGTACCCGGAGAAAACCCACGCAGGCACGGGGAGAACATGCAAACTCCACACAGGGAGGCCGGAACCGGGATCGAACCCACGACCTCTGAACTGTGAGGCGGACGTGCTAACCAGTAGGCCACCACTGTAAAAACATTTGGGTTAAAAATAACACAATTTGGGGTAGAAAATGGGCCGATCCACTAATTGGGTCAATTCGACCCACATTCTTGCGTTGTTTTGTACAAAACAGTCCAATTTGTGTTGTTTTGAACAAAAGATCGGTCCATTTTTTACCCAAAATTGCGTTCATTTTAACCCAAATGTTTTCACAGTGGGCGGCACAGTGTCCGACTGGTTAGCACGTCCGCCTCACAGTTCAGAGGTCGTGGGTTAGATCCCGGCTCCGGCCTCCCTGTGTGGAGTTTGCATGTTCTCCCCGTGTCGGACATACATCATTTTCCCAACGTGGCGTCTGCAACTTCCATATAGAACACTTCACAAGTACGGGGGAAAACTTGAAGCAAGAAGAAAAAAAACAAATGTTCCTTACAACTCCATTTAAGTTGGACAGAGTGGGAAAAGAGCACCTGGAGGTGAAAGAATTTTGGCAAGACTGGGTGGCAGGGAGGTAGTCCCACGTAGAAGTGCGGGGAATAGTGAGGCCTGAAGAGACATCTAATGGGTAGAACAGTAAATGCTCAGACCCAAGGTACAGCAAGGCAGCAGTGGTCAAACACAGCTGAAGGTCTCAAAGGAGAGGCAGGCCTATTAAAGCAAGATAAGGGTCTGTTTGGAGAAGGCATTCTCTTAAGGGTGTAGCGAGTAGCATCACAGACACGGACATCAATTAAAGAGAGAAAATATGACACCAGAGTAGCAGCGCATTAAATAAAAACAACAAACTGCCAGGACTACTTCCCTCCCCACTGAAAAGACGAGGGATGGGCAGGGAGCATCAGAGCTGAAATATGGTCGATCTATTCTCTGCAGAATTGTTGAGAGGGGGTGGATATGATGAGGTGTGATGTAAAGGGGAGAAAAGAAATGAGGCTGGATGCCTTCTGGACACACAACTACACAAGTAGATGAAAGATGAGACTCACCTGAAAACTTACAATCCTTAAAAAAAAAAAAAAAAAAATGCAAGTAGATGGCTTCAATGATTCCTAATTTAGCGTTACCGTCACCTTTCCCTTAAGGCAGGAGGGGATGTGGCCTGTTGCGGTGGCCTAGATTCTATCTCTGTCTGGACACTGACACATCCGACCACCTGAGCTGTTTGAAAAGCCAAAGTGAATGACAGCGGGTTCTCTAAATTACACCCCTACTATTAACGTTATTGAGCGTCTGACTAGGTCAAGCAGCCATCATTGCCCAAAGCCCCTTTGAAACCTCATCAGCCCGAGGAGGTGTGGGTGGCAGAAGGCCTCCACGGAGCGGCGGTAAACAACGATGAGTCGGACTGACACGTACGGCCAACGAAGGGGAGAAATGCTAAGTTTCTCCTGTTGTTTTGTTTAGACTGAATGCGAGAGAGTACGTGGGCTTTGCTTTTGGTTCGGGCCGGGTTAATGTGATTTCCGTTCCGCTTGTCGGTTCCGGAGAGCCGGCTTTGTGAGTGGTGGTCAGGTGAATCTCGGACTCAGCCCCCTATGGCCATTAGTGTGGAAAGAAGACAACCCAATAAACAGAGGGAAGCTTGATGTGCACAGGTCACTGCACAACTAGCAGTCAAAAAGCATTTGGCCCAGGAGATTTTTCTTTAAAGCAATAACATGCATCATAGGAATCTGAGGACCTTCATTACCGGTCCCTCGCTCACTGAGAAAGAGGCAACAGAGACTGGAACAAACCCAAAGAGGAGGTGTTGATGCTGATCTGTGGAAACATGGTACAGCAAATCGGCACGGGAAGTCATTTTGCGACTTTCAAGTTAAATATTATTCCCTTGACAATTATTTTGTGGTTCTGTTTGTATTTACCAAACTCCCATTTTCACTCCGTGTTATCTTGCCCTTTTAAAAAACACTGAGAGCAAAGCCGGCAGTAAATCTTTAAGGATTTGACTTGCAAAAAGCACCTCATATATTGTTTATGGCGGGGGGGAAAAAAGCAGATGTTCCCATCCCTTCACCTGCCTCTGAGCATGTTAGATTTATTCTCCTTATTTTTAGACTTGCACTAGTTAAGGAGGAGAGGCACACTTGTCTGACTGCATCTACACAAATAAAGACAGGCGGTGTCCTCATCTGTCATTTCTCATAAGGGGAGTCAAAACAATTCTGTTCACGTTTAAGTTTCTTAGGGTTGCGTCTTGATTTGAGTCGGGAAAAAGCCATTTTAAAGTTGTATTACCCCTTAAGAAAGAACACAAATGAGAGCTCAATTTAATGGAAATGTAAAAAGTGCCGTCATAACATTGAAATATTACTGTGGGGGTGGGGGCAAAAGATTCCGAAAAGAATCTGTCATTGTGTGTCACCTTGATCCATCCTGCAGAAACCTTCTTTTGTTTGGGGATCTATGAGAAAAGAGGCAGATGACAAAAATTACTCCCTCTAATTGGCATACTGAGAATGTACAATCATGACAGCTGAACAATACAGCCTTTAAATTATCTGCAGTCATTATGAGCCAGCATTGTAAGAAAAACCAAGACAAGGTGTGCTTTGGTTTCTTCTCTGTATATTCAACGACCTCGCCACATAAGCACCACAATGGCCACTGCCAAAGATTATGTAGTAAGGGTGCTTTGACTATTACAGTAAGGGCACAGCAAAAAGTGAGCTGTCAGATCGCGACAGTATTCCACACTTTAACATGCGTGGCCTCATCAGGACAAGCCCACCGTCCGCAGCGCATAATGGGCAGAGAACAGCTGAGTCGTCAACTCTTAGTAGTTGATGGCGTGGAGCGACAAGAGAAAGCCCTTTCGGCCCCATTATTTATCTGAACACATGATGCTTTTTTGAGAGTCAGCAACCTGCGACACACTAACCACACACTGACAAACATGCACATGTGTGTGCAAAAAAGATATGTGTGGACGACGGTGAGGTGACGGAGGTCGGGTGTGTTTGTGAGGTGTGGATATGGTTTAGCCAGGGTGAGCCAGGCATGACGCTTAGTGACGCTGGATGAGCTAAATTAAAAATGAATCCCTTTATAACCCAATGTCTAATTAAATTTAAAAAAAACCACAGCACCTTATTTGGCCAGAAGTAATTAATGCATTTTTCTAAGGTATTCTTCGTTCTTGACATCACCCATGATGAGGTTTACCTACAAGATTGTGTGCAACTTTTGGGACATATTTAGCATCTAAATTCCAGATTCCTTAATCACATGTCCTTCCAAGATTTTGTTCGGTTAACATCCTATATTTCAGTCCCTGCAGAACCTCTTCTCACCTGGAAAATGAGCCTTGGGTTTGCACATGTACCTGGATAAAGGTAAAATGGTCACCACACAAGCACAGCAACTAGAGGGCTAATATACTTCTTGTAAGGGATCAAATTGTCTTCAACACTCCTTCCCCATTATTACCCAGGACACTCCATTGGAGGTGGTGAGTGGATTCTTTGTGCAGCTGATGGTGCATCTCTCATTACTTCCCAGTGTGCTGCTAATGGGGAGCAAGGTGTTTTTTTTTTTGTTTTTTTTTTAATGGTTGATTTGATATATGGTCCTGAGGAGACTGTAGTCTGGCCCCAGACAAGAGGAGAAGACGGAGGTCACAGAGGTTCAGGTCAGAAAAATTACAAGTAGCCATGCACATGAACATATGTGCTCACACACAGCCAAGCCACGATTGCACAGATGTTCCCATCAGGAGCTTTTTAGTATTAAAATAGTCCTTTTTTTTAATCTATTACAGCAGGACAGCCGCCACCATCCATTTCATATAATTTCACAATTTATTTTCTAAAATTGCATTTACTCTCGTATTACACACGAGCCGAAGCTATTTAGAGGTGCAGAGGTCACTAATCACCCTTTGTGGCCTATTGCAGTCATTTGCACCTCCACACATGCGGCCCTTCAAACAGTGCCACTGTCAACCCCACCACCACCCACACCCACACACCCTTGCACATTTCAAGGACAAAGTGCATTGGTGACTGACACTCAATGCAGGAGCTCATTATCACCTTCCACCGGCTGCAAATGGCTGCCTGTCCCGGGTACCACGCAGGTTCATGGCGACGGGCCACTGGAGTAGGTCACGCGAAAGAGGCTTTGCCTCTGGGCTACCACAGGCATTACAGTGCTGTCTTGACATACGAGTTACTCCACTTGGGATTTTTTGCTTTGACTAGCGAGGCAAATGTGGGATACAAGTGCTGTATGGTGGCGGTGAACTCACTTCACAATAAGCATCATTTTGGCAAATAAATGAACAATTCTTCCAAAGAAAGACGCTTCAAGCTGTTTATTGCCACTCACAGTGGAAGCTTTCTGTTAAACTAAACGTAAAACAAAGACAATTGCACCTGTATTTAAAACAAGCACATAGCTTAGCCTACCATAGCTACCTTAATACTGGCAATAAATAGCATCTGTTGCACTGCTATAACACTTTAGGAAAAGGACTGAAGACAAATGGTGCAGACTATAGACAGTACTCAGTCCTATTTTTTATTGTGTGCAAAGAACGACTATTATTAGTGCCGCACTGATGAGCTGAGTGGAAATGAGACAATCTGTCTTTTACAACCCCCAGGTGGTCAAAGTGGACATGCCAGAAAGAGCAACACAATGGCCGTAAAATGTATTCATTGTGACAAAATGGTTTAATTATTTTTATTTATGTCATAATTTTATGCTTTTATAAAGTACAATATTTATCGACATTTGGATTTATGGATATTTCCCCTCATTAAAAGATACTTTGCAACACTTTTTGTTTGTTTGTGTTGGGGGTTGAAGGAAAAGATTGATTAATACATTTCTATTCATTTCAAAGGGAAAAGATGGTTTGAGATGCAACTGCAACTTTGTTTCAGCATAAAGACATACTGGAAAGAGTCAGTCAAAGCTGGCAGGAATAATGGCATTGAAAATCACTCTAAATCTGCTCCTAAAGGATCCCAGGACACTGGACGTGTCAGACGCAGTCCCATGATGGGAAATGTGTTTGAGATGGAATCTAGCGTCACATTTCACTCCAAAGGCATGCACACAAACTCACACACTTAAAGCATATGTGTACATAGATACCGTAGACATAAGTCTACGGGATAGACAACAGATAAGATGTAGGGCTGACTCTGCAGGTTTTCCTTGTGGCGTCAAGTCCACTCAACTGAGACGGCACTTCCTCATTAGCCAACCTCAGCTTCAGACAGCACTGGGGCTCAGAGAGCATTCGTGACAGTATGAGGGAGTCAAGTGCGGGTGTGAGATGGAGCATGGATCATAGACTTGTGTATTATCAAGTTTTCACAAATGAACAGAAATGGAGAGTGCCCTGCTATTGCTGAAAATACCATTTATGAGGGGAAAAAAACAACATAACAAACAAAAATTTGTAGTAAACAAGTTTTTACAAGTTCATGGTGTTCAGTTTGACCTTTTCTCCAACATCTTTGACCCATCATCGCTATATTGCCAACCCTGACCCCCGCAGGTGCAGGGCTTTTGCAACCTATGCTTTACAGTCCGGCCTAGGTTATGTTCCTGGACACAGACGAAGAGTCAAGGCCAGGGCGAGAGCTCTGAGAAAGGTGCTACTGTATGTATTTTAGCCCTGCTCATACAAAGCGTGAGAGAGATGAGAGGATATCTGAGAGATAAATCACTAAGTGCCTCACCTTGGGTCACCAATCACACCAAAGGCCACAGGCCAATCTCTATTTGAGACACTGAATTTGCTGCTTGGGGGCTTTGCACTCTGGCCTTGCTATAAATCAACATGCACCATCGAACTCCGCTGGTCCTGTTTCACCACGCAATCCATGTTTACTTAAAAATGACAAATTACAGCTCAGACTTTTTGCGCTTAAACCCTTCGCAATAAGAGAACAAAGAAGAATTATTCCAAGTAATTTGGATACATAATTTGCATCTAAAAAAAATGACTAAAGCCAACCGGTATATGCCCTTCAATAAAGAAAACATAATAGATGTTGCGTAATTCTCCATCAAATCTGCAACTGAAAGCCTCATGTACGCCTGGACAACACTAGATGTTATATGTGTCTGAATTTTTCATAAAGGGCCATGCAATATTTCCTGAGAAATTAATGAAAATGTCATGAGCTGCCTTTTCTCAGAATGTTAAAAATCCTTCAATCTGTCTCTTAATCCAGATCGAAATGTAATGAGTTCTCTCTCAATTCATCAGATTTCAACAAATTTCATGTTTGGAATGCTGAATTATGTTGCGTATTTGGCCGTGATTCAAATCAGACTAATGAAAAAAAATAATGCATAGAATACTGAGAACATATTTAGAAATTAAGAAGAAAGGGACAGAGTTAAGAAATAAGAGTTAAGTTACAGTTCCATGCAATTTACTCTGGTAACCCTTGACGGGAATAAAAATATGAGCTTGTCTCTGACACACGTGTGTGCATGGTGACTGCGATATAGTGGAAATCAGGCGCATATGAATAATGGTTGGTGTCACACAGAATACTTCAATCTCGGAAAGTCCAAACCATCCCTTTTCAGTAACCCCCCCCAACCCAAAAAAAGAAATTGCATTTTTGTTGAGCTATTAACATTGTAATGTCAAAAAGAGAGCAAGCTATTTTCAGCACTTTACAGTATACTAATCTATAATTTGTAAAAATAACATGCAAAAACTCACCAATCGTAAAGATTTGTGGAAAAAAACATACTGTGGGAGGTTTCGGCCCAACTTTTTACAGGAGGCTACCAAACTGTGGTGTTGAAATGTTTTTTTTTTTTTTTTAATGTTAGTCATCTTCCCTTTCTTCTGGTGTTCCTCACAGCTCCATCTTATGCACCATTTTGTATAGTACATTTCCCCTGCCTTAGCTATTTACGCCCACTTATGAACCTCCTCTTGAAAGACAATTCTTTTAAGAAATGTTTATTATGTCAGTCATGATCACAATAATATTTTTTAAGCTATTCACAATTTGTTGGTAACATATCTAATTTGTCTGGCACAAGGTAAAGAAGGTGTTTAACGGGTTGATTCTAACATGTAAGGACAAGAACTTCTGTAAGATGTACTTGCCGTTTTGGTGAAAACACATTTTGAAAGCATCGTATTTGGGTGCCTGCTGTTACACAGAATGCCTCGCTGCTGTTGAGATACATTAAAACAGTGTTTCTCAACCTTTATTGAGCCAAGGCACATATTTCACATCGGAAACAATCACACGGCACACCACTTGGCAGAACGATTTTTAAAAAGTCGCTATACAGAGTCATAATGTACCCTCTGTCATCTAATGGAAGGAAATTTTATTGTTCTGCCTGGGACTACATGCGGTTGGCATAAATAAATTAACAAAACTGTTTGTTTTTTTTATGAGAAAATATATATTTTTTGTCAAAATCATTGACATTGGGTAATTTCAATCTCTAATTTCAAATTTAAATCAGGCACACCTGACGATCTCTCACGGGACACTAATGTGCCACGGCACACTGGTTGAGAATCACAGCATTAAAAGACCCTTCAACATCACCGCGCTCTGAGCCCGTAAGTCTATTCCTAATGTTACACATTCAAGACACTTTTTTTTCTGATTGATACATTATGCAGATCAGTATTATTGCATAGTGATGAATGTGTTAATATGTGCACATGTGCAAAACTCGCATACTGATATGAGTAATACCTCATCCAAACAACATGCAAGCTTTACACTGTGTTTGAAGACACCATAAATACCAAACACATACCTCAGATTTAATCTACAGAATGGTTACACCCAAAACTATGTATGAATATTATTAGTCTTCACTGTGTATCTTTTTACAACTATGCATTTTAAGAGCCTGCATGTACTTGAGAAATTCTGTCCAATCTAGGAGAAATCCTACTTCTGGAGTTGGCTGTCTCCAAGCGTTATTTGTCCCCTCCCTGCCGGAAGGAAAGTCTGTCAAGCTTGTATATCCTTAAGTGTGACTGTTCTCCTCCTTTTCTCTCCCCCATTCTCTCCTTAGGTGCCATAATGTCAGCAGACCAAGCCTTGATGGACGCGAGATGGGAGTAATAAAGAATGATCCGCGGGGAGCAATGTGGGGGGTGTCACTTGTACAGCAGTATTGTCGTTGGGAGCAGCAGGCCTCAATGCATCAGGAGAATACTTTTACTCTGAAGGAATGCTGCAGGTGTTACACGCAATTACATGACATCTAGAACTCCGACAGGCGGCAGCCATGTTTTACGTCGCGCGCAGGGACAGCAGAAAACGAAGAGAGACGAAAACAAAGAATGTGAAGCAGTATTCCGCCCAAAAAATTCAGCATCCTATTAAGTGTGGAATATTAGTTCTCACAAAAGCATCCGCATCAGCAATGCAGCATGAATCCTAATAATATAAAACCACTCGGGGAAAAGAATAAAGAATTTAAGGTGATAAGATACACTAGTGCACCATTTGCCTTCAAATACACCCGCGATTGAGGGAAAAAGAGGAATGGAAAAGAGTTTGTCAAAGGGGGGAAAAAAGGAATATTACTCCCTCTATTAACCTGCCGTGATTACAAAAGCCTGATGGGCTGCCTTATTTCATGGAATATTAATTTCAAATGTGACTGAGAAGAAAGGACACTATATCCTCTCAACGAAACCTCAGGAGGCTTCAACAGACCAGCAGGCAACTTCTGGTTAGTTTCTTTCTTTTTTTTCCCCCCCTTTCATGGTTTCTAGACTCTCGCACCTTCTCCAGTGTCAATCACATCATGTAAAAGAACAGTGACTCAAAAACATACAAAGAAATAAGTACTATTCTATAACAATGTCACAACTGCAACAAATGTTGACTGTAGTTTATTTTGTATTTTGATGCAGATAAATGTTGAGAATCTGAACAAACGTGAAAAAAAAAAAATAAGACATGCAGTTTTCCATTCGCCTAAAGTGATGTTAGCTGTGAAAGGCAATTGATTTTTCAGGCATAAGGTCATTGTTAATGGAAAGGTGGTTACAAGCGGTGAAAACAGTTGTCTCACTTTAGGAACAACAAAAAATCGTTTGATCGAAACACATTTCATGTCTGGAGACTTTACTTTGCCTTGTTAGCTCAAAGTATTTAGCTAAACATTCTTCTCCACCTTTTTGTTTTTGTCACACTGAACAATAAAGATACTGTATATGCAGTGGTGCCTTGAGATTACAGTTGAATTCCTTCCATGGCTACACTTTTAACTCAAAACACTTGTATCGCAAATCTTTCCCCCATTGAAATAAATGGAAATGCCACAAAACACAAACATTGTTGTCGTGTGTATTTTAATGAAGAAAAATGGCACTCATCATTTTTTGTACTTCAAAGAAAAAAAAAGGTCATGACTTAATTAATTAACTTAGTTAATGATTAAATTGGTTTTGTTTCACTCCATTAATTGAATGGTCAATATTTTGCTCTTTACGGTGCACCCACCTTGGCCAAATGGGAGAAGTAAGACAGACGGACAGACAGATATACTGTTCATTGAGACGTGTCAACACCGCTCAGCTCATTGATACAGCACTAACAATAGTCGCTCTTCGCTGAGAATAAACGATATGTCTGATTACTGTTATATCGTATGTCTATCTGTCTTGCCGCACCATTTCTGTTCAATCCGTTGCTTAAAGGGTTATAGTACCACAACATAGACGCTATTTACGTTTAGCATTAAGCTAGTGGACAGAAAGGCCAAGCTATGTGGTTGTTTTCAATGAACAAGGTGTAATTATCTTTGTTTTATTGTCAATTGGACAGAAAACGTCAACAGAGAGTGGCATTAATTAGCTTGGAAGAATTGTATATTTTTTGCCAAAGTGTTGCTTATTGTTTAGTGAGTTGACTTGAGTTCTCCGCCACCAACAGTTTATACTTAACACAAACTAAGTCATGAGAACTGGGTGACCAAAGATAAAATAATAAGCCCTTAATCCACTCTGTATAAATCCCCACAAAAAATGGAATGTATTCTTTGGTTGATTCAAGTTTCGTTGTTTTCTCTAAACAACCAAAAACCAACGTAACCTCTCGCACCGGAATTTGGCACTGGGTGGCGGTAATCTCATTAAAATGCGAAACGTCCAAACAGAATAGCGATGCACAAAAACTATCAAAAATACAATGCAGCAGTTTTCTTTCAGGAACAGAGTTGTTATTTTGTAACCCTGGTTGCATTTATAACAGCATGGGGACAACGCATCCTGCCATTAGCAACACTGTCTAAGCCAGAGACAAGAGGCGAGATAACGAACGGGCGGGCACTTGAGTTACACTCAACATCTTTTTTTTTTAACAATTCATTCAATCGTCTGGAAAAACTGGACTTATGCCGCCTCATTTCACAAATGTACCTCAGACATTTGGTTCTCTTCTTTAACACTTCATCACTGGGAAAAACACAGCTATAATGTAATGTTGAGAGGAAATGAAGTTAGAAGGCAAAGTGATCATTAGTCTGCAGATGAAATCAGACCAGAGCGGGTGTTCAAGCATCATTATACGGCCTGGGCTTTTATGAGCAAACATGGTGCCTTCATACGGAATGCAAAATAAGCACCTCTACCTCACTCCTATCAGCTTGAATCTACACTGTTAGCTCCCGGAGTGTAACACTGCAACAAGAACTTCCTCTTCCTCTTGGAAAAAAAAATCCCTCTTGTCAAAGCATGCATGTAAACACGATCCTTAACCCATTCGCTTCCATACACTTTTTTTTCCTAGTGAAAAGAGGGTCTTCTTTTTCTTTTGGAAGGCTTTGTGCTTTAATGATGATTACTTAAGAACAGAAAAAGCTAGAAATACACTTTTTGTGTAGTGAAAAGAGAGTCTTCTCTTTCTTTTGGTGGGTTTTGTGCTTATCCTGAATTGTCACAGAACACAATATTCTGGGAGTTTTGAAAGATCAGTCAAAAACGGCTGTAAAACAGCTCGCAATATGCGGAACTGCTTTGAAAAGAGAAAAGAAGTGAAGTGACGGAGTTCATAAAATAACAGTTCATTTGTTGTATTTTACAACGTAGAGTTGTACCGGTAGGACAAGGTGACATTGGCAAAATATTTGCGCTTTGGAAGCACATACCTCGGGTCAAAAGTTTCCAACGTGTCCATAAATCACTGCTTTTGCACCACATCGGGCACTGTGCAAGGCAAATGACTCTGTGACTGCTTTCCACCAGCTTGTCGTATGGAATATTGTGAAAATGTTTGTTCTCGTCTGTTTCTTAGCGGGAATGAAAGTTTCTGGTTGCTTTTTAAAAAATTCTTCGATAGAGGGGTCAGAAAAGTCTCTAACTAAGCAGTTCACAGCCGTGTTGTGAGTGGAAGCAGTGCACATACAGAGCGTCAGTGAGGATGCGCTTTGAACTATGGAAGCCAAAAAAAAATCATGAGCATCGATTAATCGCCCACAGCTACATCAAGGAACATCAGAAGAGTCACATTTGACTTTACAGTGGTGACATAAGGGGGAACCGAGACACAAGAACACCTACTTAATTCCTTAAGTGACACATCTGCTTCCAAACAGATGCAAATTTCAAAACAATGTTCTTTTACTATATGCAGAATACACTGCGGCGAGCCGATCTGTTTTTCTGCTGTAAAAGTCCGATGAAGAAAAATGAAAAAGCATAATCCTTAACTTTGATTCAACATCATCTTCCACACAGGATATCACACAGTGCTATTCTGACCAGTGTTTCATAAACCCCAGAAAATATGTATAGTATGTTGTTAAGCTAAGATGCAAATATTTCACAATTTCTGTACACCCCTTTTCAACATATTACACGCTGAATAAAAGTATCGGGGAGGCTTTTGTAAAGACTACAAGTAGTCTTATTCTTGGGGTTGGTTCAGCAAAGAGCAAATTACAATGCAATGTCCTGATGTAGACCTGTTGTGACCAACAATACTAAATTTGTGGAAATGTTCTTCTTTTTTCTTGAATATAAATCCTAACCCTTCAAAAAAATAAAAAAGCAATACGGTTACATACATATTAAGTGACATCCTTGCATTAAATAGAGATCCATTCTGCAAATTAACATTATTCATCCAACTAGATGTAATAAAATGATATTTTGTTTATGGGAGTGAAGCCACCACAAACTTTTTCTTAGCAGCCAGAATACTTTAATGATTCTCTGGAGCTGGCACGTACGATTGTGTCTCTTATTTGCAAAGCTGTTGTGATATATTGATTAAGATTATATTCAAAATAACATGCCATTTAAGATTATGTATCACATAGCTCACTAGACTGATTATAATTGCATACCCTTTTTAAGCACAGCAGCTAAAGGGCAAACAAAATTGTGATGTGCTAACCCGTAGAATAATATCATTTAAATATCACCATAGGTGTGATTGATAAGGATTTATGGTTTGAAGATTCTGCGTTGTGGAATATTCTCTGACATTTATAAATGCCTGCAATTTTAGCTCAAGCTCAAGGGCAAACTTGAGGCTTCCAGACATTTAAACATACACAACAGGACATTAGGATCCAATACAAGAATTTGAAGGATCATGTTCATTTTTAATACTGTCAGAAAGGTATTTATTTAATATATATTACATTAGTACACTTTATTTCAAATGCTCTGCGACATACATATCGTATGAAGGCTCTAACACAATACACACTGTTTGTGTAGCGCCCACTGAGGTGTAGGGTGCAGGACAGCGCAGGGATGATGTCGGCACAGCGCAAGCCTGCCCTTATTTGGTGTAGGAAGTAGTCAGGGTGCCTTTTCCCGTTGGTTTGGATGTAAATTAGGCGGCAACAAGACAACATGTATTTGTCACCGTTTTAGCGGAAAGCTCTGGCTATTAATTCTCATAAGCAGGAGGACGAGACGAGCAGCAGCTAAAAGGGTTTGGTGCATTTGTTTTCAATGGCGCAAGACAATCTGAGGGAATTTAGGCTTGTCCGTAAGCTACATCCCAATGAAGACCTCCTTGAGGAATACTACAGGCACTGTAGTAAAATCACTTGCTTTTTTCAATCTAAAATCCCACCTTGTACGTCGCTAGCCTACGCAGTACAGCGCTGCGCCACGGAAGCACATACACATGGTCTGTGGTGTACGAAGTGCAGTGTGAACAGACTCAGAGTTCAGTATGATGTTAGAGGTTTCAATGAAGATCGATTGTTGCATCGAGTGAGTGTTTATAACAAACTGAAGAAACGTGTGAGACTAGTGAAAGCAATAAATGAAAACACAAAATACTAGACACCGGAAAACAGCAGAAAATCTTCAGCCTCACGTTTGAACCAAAATATACTTTAAATTTGTTTTTCCATATCAATTCCAAGATTTTACTTAAGTAAATATCGGTTCCAAGCTTTGTAAAAAATTGTAGTTGAAAAATACGATTAATCGCTGTACACCACACCTGTGTGGCACAATTATGTTGTCATGGTGAACGCTTACCAAACTGCACATCAAAATATTTAGTAAGCTTATACCTTTAATCGTAGTTGATAAATTGTCTTTCATATTAAATAATGCTTCATTTGCCTTTACCTCAGTATTCTATAATACATAACTGATCTGGTATTGTTTGTTGTAATAAAGATTAATTGTGGAAAAATACATTAGAAAAAGACCTTGACAAAAATTGCAACTTATATCGCAATTAGATTCTTTTCCATCATCGTTCAGCCCTAGTTTGAGTTCTTTGTTTTACTGCCAAAGAAGACCTGAGGCATGCACTCCATGCCATACACCTCAGTGCCATCAACACTGGAGTTTTGTTTCTCCTCTCTCAGGCTCCTCTGATCTTAGAGAACCTTCAAACTGAAGTTGCCGTTCCAGTACTACAGTGTTCCCTCAGTAAATACACGCAAAAAAATTGAAAAAATAAAGAACTCTGACTCGAATTAGACAGGTGCAAATCTATACAGTAGATACTTGCCTCAAAGTTTTTCCTCTTTTCAAAACCTTTACCTTTTCTTTCCTTTGTATTCCACAAGTATTCCCATGTAACACATGTGAACATGCTAGCAATAGGTTGCCATACAGAAACCCAAGTTAGATTCAAATATTGCAAGGCAGAGACCTTTCTGCTTTAGCATCCGTTTCCCTTTATGGCGCTCTACCTCTGATTAACTTTTTCCTTCTCATCTGATTCTTTCATCATTTGACCTGCAAGGGTGCCTCGGTTGTGTTCAAGGTTGAGCTGGAGTTAATAGGAAACAAAGTGAACATGTTGCTGAGAGCATAGAGGAGTTGAAAGGGGCAAGCAAGAGAACACCACTCACAAGTAACCTTTAAGCAATGTGGTCATTAACACCTCCATTACCAGCCATTCTCGATGAGCAGCTAGTCATTCGGAGCCCACGCTTGTCTCCAAGCCAGCCGCGCATGTTTTGAAAAAAAAAAAAAAACAGCAGGAAGTAAGATCTACAGAAATGTCACTATTGATTTATTTGAATGGTTCGACACAGACAACTGATGAAAATTGTATGATTCAAAACTGCTATTTTAATATTAGAATTGGACACTTACTTGATGAGCTGATTATTCCTGTTTAAGTTGAAGGCTTTCTACTTTCTCTTTTCACCGTACAGGAAATCCATGCCTGTTAGGAAACTAATTTATCAATTGTCTTTTGACTATGTTTTCAAAGTGCACCGTTTTCCTCATGTTGATGCATTTAATAATGACCATTTCATTTGAACATGCCTAAAAAAAACTTTTAATTCAGTATTTTTTTCCCCCCATTACCATGAGTACGGGCCATTCACTGAAAAAGATAAGGAGTCATCAACACTATTACTAGGTGTCATGAAAAAAAGCCATTAGTTTGAAGTCTGAAAATAGTTCTTGTTCTTCCCTTAATTACAGCTTTGAAACACATTATCTTCAGATACGGCTTCAAAAAGTAGCGTGTACATCGTGCTAACTATGACTACAGAACCTGCAATGGAAAAGACTGGAAACCTCATTAAAAAGGTGGATATATTACAACACATCAACCTGTGATGCTCCAACATCAATTACACAGCACACAAACTGACAGTTTTTCCAGCCAGTTTCTCAAGACTTATCCAATTGCAATGTTAGCTTTCTTTCACCCGTAATTTTAAACTATGTTTAGCGTATTTCTAAATCCTCTGCTTAGAATTATACACACTAGTTTTCCAAATTTCCTCAACACAAGAGACAATTTTTAAATGTGGTTTCTGCCCAGCCGTGACCCAAAAATATATCATGTATTGCCAAAATACAGACCGAAACATATACACTAACAATTAATGATAAAACAGTCATGAATTTAACTGAATATAAAGGGAAAAAAATGTTGTGTTTGCCTGCCTGACAAGCATAACACTTTACCAAGGCCTTCAGAAGCAATGATCTCTATGTTGGATTTTTTTTTGTCAATCAGATTTTAGCCTCTATATGTTGCCATGCCAATGTAATCTGCCCAGGGCCTTCAGAATCAGTACTGCTGGTTGATCACCTAAATTACTATTAGCAATGGGACTAGGGATGGGTAGGATGGGGGGCGGGGTCGGCCGTCTGCGAGTGGTGCCCGTCTATTTATTTTACTCATTTGCTCGCTTGTGCATTTAATATTGTGCATTTTATATACGCGAGACTTGGCTTACTGTTGCGATTTATACTCCAGTGCGACGTATATGTTTTTTCCTTCTTTATTATGAATTTTATGGTTGGTGCGACTTGTACTCCGGATCGACTTATAGAAAATACAGTATTTGTGTTTTCAATGTTGTTTTTTTATTGTGGGTGTGGCTTACATAAAAGTGCATCTTATGGTCCAAAAAATACGGTACTCTTAATGATGCTGCTTATCGAGCCGGTACTTAACATATCGGTTCTTTTTTTTGTTGTTTAGAAAAACACCAAAGCAAGTTGTAAACACTTGTTTGAGAAAACAGGTGAGCCATGATTGATCATTACCTGAGCCCTGCGCAACGGTGATGTCATTTTCAGTCGACAGAAGTGACGAAATGGCCACCGCCTGAGATGGCTAAAAATGGGTGGATTTTGCTGCTTAACTCGTATACCACAAAGACAATTTTAATCAGAATGCCATGTTTAGAATAGTGAAGGCGCATAGAACATACTATTGCAAAGGGTTGACATCCACTTTAAATAACCTCACTGTCATCCATGTTGAGAAAATAGTGAAAAGAAACCCGAATGATTTGACTCAAAACTAGTAGCTAAATCATGTGATGTTTTATTTGTATACATGCCATAACAAATTAATGAATTGAATTTTTATAAATATATATATATATATATATATATATATATATATATATTTTTTTTTTTTTTTTTTTCATTTGTCTTTTGAGTAAAATGTGATTTTTTTGTTTCCTTACTCTTTGGATTGAACACACATTTTGTGTAAAAATAATTGCAGAGGTACACAATGATAAATGTTGATTTGGCAACCCGTGAAATGCATTGCACTGTATATTTGCACATAGGCGTATTGGATCCCAAATAAACCCATCCTTTTAGGAAAACACATACAGCAGTGCAATTTACAACACAAACACGGAGCTAGACTGACTGGAACACAAGAGCACACACCACACCTAAAGACAAAATCTTTCGCAAATACTGCTAGAGTCAATTTCAGATGAGGTCGTGCATGGTGATGCACTCTCTGATATTGTAGTGGTCACGGTCTATGTGTCTGCGGTGGACGAGAATGGATCCTGCCAGGGGAGTTAGTACCGAGGTGGAGATGGGATGGGAGGGGGATGCTGGATGGGCCGTAGGTTCCTTTGAAGTCTGGATTCCAATTAAACCCCTGACTGAGTTCTAAGCGCACAAGAAAAATGGCTGAGGTACATGACATGGCCGGGTCCCCTCGTCCAGCAAAGCCTTTCCATTTTAGCCCTTTTGTCTCCCTGCAGTTCCTGATATTTATGATCACCCCCCGACATAACCTCCACATTGGGTCCACCGCCCCCCCAACACCCCAATAAAGCAAAGTCAAAACGATTTATTTATAGAGCACTTTTTTCTGCACAGGAAAACTCCAACAAATGGGAGGTGACTTGATGGCCAGAAGAGAAACCCATCCTCATAGTTTACTATCAAAAGTAATATTCTGTGAGATTAATTCGTATTATAAAAGTAAAAAAAGAGAAGAGCAACAGAGGAGGGAGCAGCCGGCAAGGAACAGGAAAAAGACGGAGTAACAAAAAACGACTTAAATTGGGAAAATGAATTGAAGAATCGGTTTTGATTTAAATAAGGTGAGTGTTTTCAATCGAAGCGAATTGTTCCACTTTGAAATGTAGTGGCCTTGAATCGCATCACACCCCTTTATATATTATATATAGATATACATTTTTTTATTTCATTTCTTTTTTTTTAATTTTTACTTTTCTTAAGCTTGTATTTAAAAAAAAAAGGATCCATCAGGCATTCAACTTGCATTAGTTCACTTCTCGTTTAGTTTCGTGTTTTGGTCTTGCCAACTAAAGCGTTTGATGGGTGGAATTCAACAAAAAGTTCTACAGCGGATATGATTTGTCGTCCATTGGATCTCCACAGCTATCCCCTCAAACATAAAGATGTGTGGGGAGTGACTTGAGCACAAGGAACTGCGATATCCCCTTACAAACATGTATCTGACTGCTACTTCTTGTAGTTTTGTCTTCTTTGAAGAAAGTAATGGTGGAAACAGGGAAGGTGCACCTTAGCTGGGTGGCATACTTCTCTTGAAAGGGAACGTTGAGAAATGGTGGAAATCCAAATATTCAGCGCTGCAAGGCAACGGCGGGCGATTCATACAGTACCAGACACAATACCAAAAAGCCACTGCAGTTTTTCTGTTTTATTTCAGCACATGAATTCCAGTCACTCACTTACTCACTCACACAGGCTGAAAAACACACAGGAGGTAACGATACATTCTCCATAATTCATTTGGCATTGAATTTTATTTCCTTTCCTCTTAAAAGTAAACACAGCCGCAGTCTACACCACACGGACGTACAAAGAGCAAAAGTATGTGCATGAATTTCTTCTCGTAGAGCCAAGAACACAACACGACAGTGGGAGTTCACACACTAAACACACAAACATGCTATTGAAAAGTGTCACAGACACCTGGTCAAATGCTCATATGATTTCCAAAGAAACCACCCGGCATAAATGGCTTCCTTGGGGAAAAATGGATGCAGCTAACAGGATTGGGGCAGGTTTATATTCCGTCTGTTCATGGCGGAGATGAAGCTCGAGGTGGGATGAAGGAGGAAAGGGTTAAGACGGGGAGCAAGAAACATTTTATCACACCGGAGGGGGACAGGGAGCTGCGGGGCGAGGAACGGTAAATATTTCAAGATGATAGGTGACACGAACAAAAGGTTTATTCTCATCCTCACTTTTTAAGGTGCAAAATTTGGGCTCGGTAATCCATAACAGCAGTCTTGGCTGACACGCCGATACGGCATTGAGGAATACATAGGCCCCTGCATCACAACAACCCCCCCAACCCCGCAAAATATATTGCTCTTTATACAGTTAGAGTTAGTGACAAAAAATACAACATCAAAAATAAAAAATGAGGAACGTTGTTTTTTTAATAACCTTTTTCACAACAGCCATGGTAAAATAGTCACGACTAGCACAGTTAGAGGTGTTGTTAAGATTCCCTATAAGGTTTAAACAGGGATGGGCTACTTAAACGATGGACGGACCACGATTTTTTGTCGACGCTCTGGGGGTTTACATAGCACCACGAAATCACTAACCAGATATGTGACAAAAATAACATAATAAACCAAAACTAAATATGTGCATATGTCTGTTTCTTGTTGAGCTAATATACAGAAGAGTATCTTAATAGATGTTCATGCTTCTCAACTGAAAAGTCTTTGAAACAAACAAAAAAATTGCCTCTGGGATTTCCCCCCCCCCGTGCAAAGGGCTATCTTGCATAAAAACTCACATTTTGGCACAAAGCTGACGAACAGTAAAACAACATTAAGTGCAAGGACTCATTATGTGCACGTTTTCACAAAGATCAACTTACTCAAAGATTTTAATATTACACTACCATATGTTTGTTCTGCATGTCATTCAAAATCCCCAAATGAATAGGCCTGCTCACTCACCTGTGTGAACATGAACACAGTGCAAACAATATATAGAGCGGAGCAGTATAGCCAGTATATGGCAGTAAAGTTCATCCCAGTTCATCCCCTCTGCATCACCATCACAAAAGCTTGTCCAATTAAGACCACCATATGTGTTTGTTCATAATTAGGTGTTGAATATATCCATGTTTTTGGAGGACACCAATTTAGTTACTGTAACTCCTCCTGCACGTCACTAATTGTCAACAGTTCTTGTGTAAAAATAATCGCTGTTGTTTGTGTACTTTTGAGATTGGTGTTGTCGTGTCAACTTAGGTTGAAATCTTGCACGGCTGATAATGTTTCTACGGAAACTAGGGAGACTCAATTTGGTGAACATATAATCTGCTTCCTATTTTACCTGAAAAACACAATTTTCTTGACCTAATTTAGTCTTGACTGGGCAGGAACCACTCTCCCTCCTTCTCTAGTGGAAAGTGCAGTCTTGGCTTTGGAGGCACTCTTGAGCGATGTCTGCCATCTAGTGATGAACATTGTTATCACAACTCGAAACTGCTTCACTAGAGTAAACATTTTTATTTTCAAAAATGAATCGAGGGCCCTGCAATTGTCTGGCAACCAGTTCGGGGTGTACCCCACCTCCTGCCCGATGACAGCTGGGATAGGCTCCAGCACGCCCGCGACCCTTGTGAGGATAAGCGGTATCGATAATGGATGGATGGATGGATGGATGGAATCGAGGGCCAATCTGAGTATGGGCCAACAGTTGCCCGTACCTGGTTTAAAATATGCAGGTTCTGCATAAATTAAGATGCTTTGACTTTTCTCCATCCATCCATTATCGATACCGCTTCTCCTCACAAGGGTCGTGGGGCGTGCTTGAGCCTATCACAGCTGTCAACGGGCAGTAGGCGGGCTACACCCTGAACTGGTTGCCAGCCAGTCGCAGGGCACACAGAGTCAAACATCCGCACTAGGGGCAATTCAGAGTGTCCAAGCAACTTACCGTGCATGTTTTTGGAATGTGGGAGGAAACCGGAGAACCCGTAGAAAACCCACGCAGGCACGGGGAGAACACAGGGAGGCCGGGGCCGGGCTCGAACCCACAACCTCTGATCTGTGAGGCGGACGTGCTAACCAGTCGTCCGCCGTGCCGCCGCTTTGACTTTTACTACCATCACAATTTACTGCTCTTACTTTCCCCAATTTAAACTTGTTTGAGTCAGAGCTGGGCATTCCACATAGCCGACGGACCGGTTCGCCTATGACGGACGCCCATTTTGCAGGTGACAAAACGACAAACAGGATTTTTTTTTTTTTAAAGACGGAATAAGCATAAGCAGAAGTGGATTTTCACCCGTCTTTGTAATTGTCTGTAACCTGACATTGATAATTATTGTTTCGTTTGATGCAGGCAAGTTTGCTGCTTGATTTGTGTATTTTACATCAGGCATAATTTTGGTCATCTTATGGGTCCTAATAATGTGCTGTGTGACGTCAGGGTTATACCATAGACTCTTGACAATAATGGATGCGCGCTCGCAGATGACTCCTGTTAGTGCTGCTTTTATTCTGCCCATTTATCTCAGAAAGAAACATGCCGAGTAAACACTGTTGCTATGGAACTTGCAGAAACAACTCCAGACACTGCCGCCGTCCACATATGACGGATGTATTCTTTATACATTTATACATACTTTTTCAGAAACCCCAAAACTCAGAGGGATAAATCTGATGGGTCAACTTGTGCGGACGTCCAAGTTTAACGGCAGAAAGGTGAAGCCTTTTACCTTCATATGTAGTAAACATTTCGTTGGGGGCCATATGGTGTTACAGATGACAATCCGGCCAATCCCTTGCTTTTTGTTTTTGTTTTTTGGCATGTGCATGTGAGGCTTTGTGAAGCTCTTTGGGTAGAATGATGCAGATACACAAAACAACTGCATAATATGACATGTTTTTTTTGGGGGGGGGGGGGATTAAACGGATAGATGGATAGACGGAACAAAATTCAGAGGTAGTTGGTCGCAGTTTGTAGTCGGAAACGCTAACGGAAACCCGTTTAAAATCATCGGCGGATCGGCCCGGTACTATTTTTTCCAGCCGGACAAAATGGCGGATAAACGGACAGCGGAAGCGTACCCCGGCTGTAGGCGGAAGGAAATAAACAGACCATAATTTTTTTGTGAAATGCCGAGCTCTGGTTTGAGTAACTTTTTAGGCTTGTTTTTTTGGGGGCAGTGGTGTCTATTAATAAATGAATGGACTAGGCTGTCAAAGACACAGCACTCGCTCCCTGTTCAGAGTCACAGAGCGGTCTGTCATGGCGCCTGTGAAAGCCAGATAACCCTTTGATGGAGAGTACGGGTGCTTATTGTTGTCTGCAGCCTCCACCTTGCCTCAAACACATATGAAGATTTATTGAAGGAGAGGGCCGAGCAGCGGGGGCCCGCAGAAACGTGACGGCCAACGACAGCAACAGGAAAGGGGGGCAAGGAGAAAAAGAAGAAGGGGAGACGCACAGGTGGGGGATGCGGGGGGGACTCCTGTGACCTGACTGTGGAGGACACAATGCTCCTGGTAGAGATGACCGCGATTATCTGACTATTAAAAGGAGGACAAATGATGGAAGAATTGCTCTCGCTGCTTGTCCTCCTCTGCAACAAAGGAGCAGCAAGTAGCACACAAGTCGAAGGAGAAGAAAGAGGATCACAAAAAAAAAAAGTTGAAGAGTTTAGTTACTTTCAAGGCACTTTGGGAAAGGAAGAGGTTTTCGAAGACAAGATACAAATGTGTCGCTTTTAAGCAACAGAAACAGTACTTTTAAAGAGATGGATTTATCAGGGACTTTTAATGGATGAAACATGCAAAATACTCGTAATTCAACGAGACTAAGCATTATACTGAACTTCATATTCACTGTAGCTACGGATATGAAATGCATTCAAAATATGTATGCTTACTGAAAGGGTGGACATTTTTGGGCTCATGTTAAAATTCAATGAGCACAAGGTGGACCTTCACCAACTGTAGCAACATGATTCACTTAGCACGCTGATTGTGTAATGTTTAACAAATAAATTAGGAATTTCTGAAACGTGTTGTTTTGTTTATAAAGTGATATTTCACTATGACAGAGAGAACATGTTAAGATTGACAACAGTCATCCACACGAATAGTATAATGAAAATTACATAAGTGTGACTATCTATTTTATAATTGCCCACTGTTCCAGCCTCCATTTAAGAATTGAAGAAAGAACAAAATTCAGGGTGTAATTTGACTAAAAACAGGTTTTCTTAAAGGGCCAGCAGTTACCTCATAACAGGGACACAGGCAAAATGTTCAATATCATCAGGAAAATAGAACTTATTTGACTTATTTTATAAAATAACGTATGTGGAGAGTAAAACCATGTAAAATCGTTTGTTTTCAATTTAGTATCATTGAACCACTTGCTACACACAGTGTAGTTACCGTGCATCATGTGGAACATGTCAAAATCAAGTGCATCAAAGGGGGCGCGGGGGGGGTTGCTATAAACACTGTAATGGTATGGGTGAAAATGTTTGGCCACTAATAATAAGTCCACCAAACTTTATTATTTTGCGACAGTACATTTGTATTATGATCGTGATTCTGATATGGACACCGAAGGCCTTTTATAGTAATATTAACATAGAGTAGTGTTACTGGACATACACTTATCTTTAATAAAGTAATAAAATGAATACAATGAAAATAGAAAATGCTAATGTTCAATATTACTTGAATTAAATGATAATATTAAATGTATACCTATTTTTACACTTGCCACACGACTTTTAAAAATGTGAAAAACCGCAAACCCATTCATTGTTTTACATACCGGTAAGTAAAATACACATTAATGAATTCCATATGAATAAAAGAATAATGACGGTTATGTGGAGAATGCAGGTGTCAGCTGAATATTAAATGGACCTTTCTACACCTGCAAGTAAAGCCAAGTATCAAGTATCTACATTTACACAACTATGCATTTTTTCAGTGGCCACTTGTGTATTCTTCCCCATGACAGATTCATTTTGTGTATGGCTTCAAAATACAAAAAAAAAAAAAAAAACTTGTGTTATTACTGAGTGAAAAAAAGTATGTGAGAGCAAGCAGAGAGGACAGAAAAGAGATTTCAGAGAAAGCTGATCAGCGACTCATAGTGCCCTCTTCTGATCACACGCTGCATGGTGCACAATAATGTGAAGTACCTGAAACAGTCAACCACTCTGCTCCATTTAATAGTAAGACAGAATAAATGTTTAAAATAGAATACACAGTCAAATCATTGCACAAAAAAGTATTGGAGAGGTGGTTAAAAGTACAGTGTAAACATTCAAATGGAATTCTTTTCTTTTAAAGTCCAGCCGTGGAATAATGCACAAAACCAGAACATGTTGTAGTAGAAGACAGATTCAACCAAAACATGACAAAAGTCTTCTGTTTATTTCTAACATGATCTGATGCCGTGAGTCAGGGGCGTCACTAACTTGCTTTTTATTTTATTTTATTTTATTTTTTAATGGATTCGGGGGTGGCCTCAGCCCACAGAGGATGCACAGAATGTGAGAGAGTGCAGCACGTGAGCAAAAAATTTCACAAGCAGCTAACAAAGGTTGATAATACTGTGTCAACGGTTCAAGTCAATCTTCGATTTTTTGTGTTATTTCAATCTGTTTTCCAAGACAGTCCACAAATACAGGAAGTTATGTGACGGACCGGTCCGTCTATCAATCAATAACGGGCGCCCGTTCTGCTGACAGTTGACGAATGACGGGTAAAATTTTAAAATAGATGGACTAAGCATAGTCGGAACCCCTTTATTTAATCCGTCATTCGTCTGTAGTCCGTAAATAATTAATTTTTCGTAGCGGGGCTTTGATGGCCGCGGCTAGTTTAGTAGGAATCGCCGACGGAAGCCTGTTTTAAATTAGAGGTGGACCGGCCTATGGACGGATACTATTTATATTACCTTCATCTTCATGTAAACAGCCAGGAGCTTCTAATTGACAAGATTAATAATAGCACGGGACTTCCTGCTGTTAGGCGGGAGCTAACTAATTGTTACTACCAGCAGTGATGTAGACTTACTTTCTTGAGAAACGTTCTTTCTTATTGTGAAAACAAACAAATACCGTAACATTACTGATCCTTTTAAGTTTATAGGCCACGCCTCCTAGCTGCAGAAATATGCCGTAATGGAATGTAATTCATATCCGGTTTCCGGTTCCTGTCCTGTTATTATGTATTATGCATTTTCTTTTCAGACACTTATTAAATCGCCTGGTATTTTGGTATTCAAAATTGTACGACCTCGGCTTGAATGCGGTTCCACACAAGCATCTGTGAAAAGCGTACCCGATTACTTAAGCACTTAATTCCGGCGTTAACCGGTTTTCAGTGAGAACGATACTTGTCAGAAGTGTATCTTATTCACTGTTATGGAGGCGATGATTACTGACTTAATAGTGACTCCACAACATGTTTAGCTGCACTAGCTACCCAGCAGAAGCTCACTGCCAGCTATCTTGTGGCGTAAATAGCACCAAGATGGCTTCGACCTCCGACTACTCGTGCGGAGGCGACGTGAGAGCATCCAGCCCAGCGAAGATTTTCAGGACCATCACAGCGGTTCAATTATAGGGAAAAACTGATTAACAATCTCCAATCATAAGTTTTGCTAGTCATTACCAAACATTTATTTTAAGGTTTGGATTATATGCATATAGAGTCAACAATATGTAAGAGGGGTTTCTCGTCTGAAGAAACTAATGGCAACCAGATATTGGGCTGTATAACGATAACCGATTTTTAAATCCACCTTTGGTTACTTGGTTTTATTAAAATTGGATCCAAAGAGACCCGTTCCCCATTTGAATTTAATGAAGGCTACTCTGTCTGTCTGACAAGAGGCTTTTGATTTATACATTCATATTAAATTCAACAAGAGAGGCAGCCAGGTAAGCAGCAGAGAGAAGGAGAGAGCGGGACCAAGGATCTTGGCCCCACACCAGGTACATCTCGCTTTCCTCCGAACTTCCAACCCCCATCTGCTCCCCTCACTCGGCGGAGCTCAGAAGCCAACAAGAGCCAAGGACACATGGTGCGTGGCACCCCTCTCTCATACCTCTTACTCCTCCCCCTCTCATACCTCTTCCATTATTCATACTAAAATACAAGTGATGTAAAGATGAATAATAAACGCAGTCAACACAAAACAAAAGTTGGCAGGCCAATGCTGTCAGGATGGTCACTTGACAGAAATAAAGAGAAAACACATCGTTAACCTAATAGAATAAATGCAAGTCATTATCAGAAAAGATGAAAAAAAAATTAACAAACGAAGAGTCAAATTGCCTTCATTTAACGTTTGCGGATTACTATAACCTGGATGGGTGCTAATTTACATAGAGAAAAACACATTATCAGCAAGCGAATCAGGATATATTTTATATTGTGACAGTAAATAATAATGACGTTGGCAATGATGCTAATAGGTTAACGATATTTCGTTAGTCTAATAGCATGATTGCCGAAGTTATGTTTGAACGTTTTCAGTAAATAAAAATAAATAAATAAATAAATAAATAAATAAATATAAATAAATAAATATAAAAATTCAAGGATCTCATCAAACGAAAAGAATTGCCGTGGATTACCGTGATCCGGATGACTGAGAATCTACACAGACATAAAGGAGAAAAAAAACACAATTTTGAGCAAAAACATTGGATTTTTTTTTTTTTTTTTTCACAGGGACAGCAAGTTAAAAATGACTTGTGGATCTTGTGCTGTTAGGCTAAGCTGGTGTTGCGTAAACCTCATTTTCTTAAACCAATTTTGCTATTTCACTGTATAGGGAGATGCAAAGAACTATCCCAAATGCAGTTTACAAGCGATAGCTCCATCCAGAGTAAGGTTTACAGTCAAACAGCTGTCGTACCAAAGCACAACTCCCAAAAATCACAATCCTTCACTCAAGCAAAAGACGCTGACCAGAAGAGCCGCATTAGACAACTTGAAAGAACAAAGAATGACTGCTGTATCAGGTGGAAGGGAGGGGCGCTTGAGTTTTTTATGCTAAAATGCTGCTCTTGTTTGAGAAGCCACTGGAAGGGACAGCCACACGCTGAAGCTCAAAGTGAAGAGGAAAAAGAGCAGAAGAGCATATTTTCTCGTGCCATGCAGACAAAAATAAAAAAGACTGAGAAAACTGATTTCAGAGCCTCTTTTAAGCTGATTAGATCAGTGCCACTTTTCTTCAAATGTGTTGTGTATAAATGCTGTCATTTATTGCGAGCATTTCAGACAGCATGAATCAAAATGTCCTTGATGTTTGCTTAGCGATTAATATTGTGTACATTTGTCATGTGTGGCGTCTCGCAATTAATATGGGATCCGTGTGCCGAATGTCTGCCTGAATATCTAATATAAAAGAAAAATGGGTGAGGATTGCATTTTGTTTTTAATGTTTTGCTCGAGCGGAGCACTGCTGTCACGCCTGGCTTTTTTTTTTTTTTTTTTTCAGGATGTCAGACAAAAAGAAAGGCGAGATAGACAGGGAGGGATCCTGGAGGGGGGGGGGTATGGGGTGGAACAGAGGGGCTACTGACATGCACTTGTCTCCAATCTCTTCGAATCCATTGCACAATTCATCTGCTTTGTCTCTAATGCCACGACTGAGGACAATCAGACCAGACGCCCATTAGATTCCTCATACTGGCTCCCCCCTACCATGCAGACCCCTCCCTTACCACCTCCCAACACCTTTTTTTTTTTTTTCTTCCATGACATGCTGACTGAACGAGAGGTAAAGCAATTCACCAAAGCGCCAGACCAAAAATAACCCCCCCACCCCCCAAAAAAGAGGGGCAACCACATCAAAACCATGTTGTCATGGTGATATACTGCGGTCAACAAATCACACACCATGCAGAGGGATCCACAAAATACAGTAAATATGCGCATGCAAGCCTTTATGTAGATGTGTTTGAAAATACAATCAAAATACAGAATAAGTGAACATCTGTAGCAGGGATCCTCATTTTTAAAAATATGGTGACAAAGCAGCGACAGTTAACCATTTTTTTTGACTAAATCCCCCTGCCTACACACACACGTACACACACAAAAAATGGTTTATTGCAAATGCTAAGGAGGTGACTAACAGTTTTACTTTGTGTTATAAAAGCGTTTTCTTGGTTTACATCGCACTACTGGACACTTTATATTGCTTAAAGATTCTCTGTAATTTGCATTTAGGTCCGAAATATATGTTTTGTTATAGTCTGCTGTAGTCAACTACCAGGGAGGAGAAAAAAAATCTGTGTGTCTTAACATACTCGGCCAATAAATGTGATTCTGATTCAGACGAAAGAAACCGAGAAAGTTTTTGATCCATTCAATACTGCTCTGAAAATAGAACACATTGCTTGTGGATGCTCAACAAAGATGCCAAAATGCTTCCTCTTTCAAGGTCACGTGACCGCAATGTCCAGCCACAGAAGCCGTCCGTCAGCCAACAGTGTCAACAGACAGAAAAAGAAGAAGTCTTCCTGGAACGTTTGGCATCACGATGATCTCGCAAAAAAAGGAGCAGTGAGAAGGAGTGAAGGGTGGAGGGAAAAAAAGAAGATCTAAAATGTGCTCCTTCACCTCACTTGTTCAGGACGCTGGCAGCACTTGACTTCAGCTTTTGAGCAAAACTACACCAGAGTTCTAGCCTCGTACAAGAGGATCCTCCATCCCAACAGCTCGCTGGGGTCACTTTATTGAGGTTACTCTGCTGTGCACTACATAAAAAGGGGGGAGATTGAGGGATATTAATGGTAAATGTGGCATAGCTACGGCATTAAAACCCCTTCTTTGTCCTCCTTTTTTTCTTTGTTTGGCCAGAAGAGCTGAAGGCTTAGGGATAAAGGTAGCGCTGGAATCATGAGACAGGGATAAAAGCCAGGGAGAGATAGTGAGCATGGACCAAACGACAGCGCAGTGGATAATTAAAACACCCAGGGCCCCTGAAGTTCCCCCATCCATCCATCTCCTCCTTCCCCTCCTAAAAACACACATTCTTACATGCTCACAAAGAAAAAAAAACATACAGGCCGACACATATATGCTCACCCTCATGCAGTTCTAACAGTGGCTCCCCTCTTTAAATAAAAATCCGCAGAAGCGGAAGAGTGCATATCTCCCACTGCTGGGTTATGTTTATTTTTCATTTGTACATTTTTAAGGATCATGAAAGACTATTGTTTTTATCTGATTACTCCCAGACTGCTTGCCTCCACTGCCTCAAAATGGCCCACAACCATGAACCATATGGACTTTTTCATTTAACAAATGCACCTTTGCTTTTGCCTGTAATGCATTTACTTCAGATTACATTATTTGCAGCAATTCACTCCTGCATGTTGAAATATAGATGCAATAAAAAAAAAACGACGAAAAAAATCATTAACAAGTCATTCGAAATTAGATGACAAAAACGCAGACTATGTAGCAAATATTCAAATAACAGGCCATTTGGAAAACAAACGTTGTTGTTTTTTTAAATTAGTATGACAAAGAATCTCTTTACATTATACAGGAGACGAATATATGTCCGTCTGTTTGTGATCAAGCCTCTTGTCCAGCTGTCAGGCCACACTGCCCTCTGTTGGTGGCCCTGCATCAAAGCACCTTAAAACCTTAAACAACAATACTGTACTTCACATTTTGACTAGATACTAAGACTTAGACAATATAATTCACAATCTCCAAAAAAGCTCTACATTGGCCTGTGCAAAGTCCTATTTCCAGTTGTACTTGATGAGGTGTGAGTGACTAGCTGGCTCCATATGTCGCTGGTGTGGTCAATGACCTCGCGTGGGAGAGCGGCGCAGTGCCATATGAAAAGCCAGTGAATAAGGATGTGTTAAAGCAGCATGTTGATGGGGGAATAGCAGCTAAAAGGATCTCTGCACTTTGCCCACACTGAAGTCATTACCACTGGGCCTTTGATTTTCACATACACAAAGCTCAGGTTGTGAGGGCCCCATGTGCTGCTCGGGAAGACTGCGTTTTCCACGGCGGTCTTCGTGTGGTGTTAATGTCTGCGCTAGTCAGGGCCGGATCAGGGAGGGGAAAAAAAAAAGAGGGCAAAGTACTTGCTCAGATGCTTTTTGATCATTTTGAAGATGATTAAAAGATCTGATGGCCTACGCACCCCGGTCGCTCTCTGATCGCTCACGTCTGTGCACTGTAACATATACCGGTACGCGCAGATTATTCTTAAATAAAGTGTATGGTTAGTAAACAAGTGTTCAGAGCGCATGTGCCGACAGTGAAGGGACAATCTGTGCAGGAGGTCTCTGCGTTCTGCATGATTAAGATTTTGTTGGCGACAGCCAAAAGGAGGGCAGGGAGAGGTCAAGGGGCGTGAGAAAAACAATCACCTGCTGTTCACTTAACCGCTTGGTCAACACCAAGCGTGGCTATCTAGTGGCTAGTGTGCTATCTGTCAGTTACATACACATAATCTTTTAAATATTACGTTTTTCTACATGTAGCTGTTTTGCATATTGTTAGGCTAACAGCACAGTGACCCCGGTCATTTGAACATTTTTATCGAGCAATGTGTGTGTTCAATTGAAATTGTAGCAGTAAGTTAAAAAATGATTTAAGGCTAATGATATGTCGAATTCAATACCCAAAATATGCAAAACATTTTTTTCAAAATATAGAATTTTGTTTGTTTGAGATCCCTCAACTTGTGATGCATCAGCTTCCAATAAATTGTTGAAGAACCGGTAGCGCTGCTCCCTTCACACCTGACTTCAGCAGAGGGTTAACGTCAGGGAGACCGGATCCGACAGCTTTAGTCTCCAGAACAGCCAGCTTACACAGATAAGTGGGCCAGGCTGGATAAGCCTCACTCAAGTATTCTATTACAGTGCCAATTACCCTTCGGTAAATAATATAACTATGTGGAAGAAGTGGAATGTCCAAATAGTTCAAAATATATACATATATATTTATATTTGTAAGCCTGCGTAAATGTATTTGCTTGATGATCTACAACACTCTACAGCCTTAGATGAACACCAAGTGCGTAGTCACATGAAGCCCGCTTGCCGTTCAGGCCCAAGCAAGACTCTCACAGTAGACAGCCCCAAAGCTGGTTCTCTAATGGGGACAAATTGGCAATGTCTGTACGGGCTGATGCTGTGTGCTAGGAGCTGCGAATTGATAGTGATGCCTAATGATCCCCCTGGGTAGATCAATACCAATAATCCCTTTCCCACCTATCCTCGTCATTGACTACAGTGAAACTGGAGGAGCAGTATGGGGGAAAGTGCTGACCAGAGCGGTGGGGTCAGGAGTTCAAGGGCCCCAACTCTCACACATACACACAAACTTGTGTTTTTGGGCAAGCAAGGAGATGAAAGCGAAAGCAAGGTAATCTCATTTTTGGTAACCATTCATGCGTACATATCGAAGAAACATTGAAAACGTACAAACGCTCAGGAGGGTACAGCTGGAGGGAGAATGAAAACAAACAGTATGGGGGGGGGGAAAAGAAAGTTGCACGTGTATTAGGTGATCAATACCACTTTTTTAACTTTATGCAGTTATTATAGCCTTCGATTTCAATTACCAGCAGGGTCGAATATATACAAATTGTTGCAAATTACTGAGGCGCCCACTGTCGAAAAACTTCCAGTGAAATGTTGAATAAGGAATAAGTTACTTTTACCACACCGAAGGCTGAGGACTATTTTTACTATTCACATTCACATCTGTGCATATAGTATCTACAGTAATTATTCATGTCGAGATGCCATTCACATCCAACTATATTATACAGCTGCCAGATACAGAGTACGACTGATGCCTGGTGTTGTGAATATGTACAGATCTCTTTTATTTGTTATACTTATTTGTGTGTGCTGCAACGGTGTATTTTGCTGCTATAAAAGCAGAAATTCTCCAATGCAGGTCGAAAAAAAGGCTCATTCACATGCTGTTGTATTGTGTGTTGTATTCAAAAAAATAATCAAAAGTGTCATTATTAAAAAATGTTTTTTTTTTAAAAGCCGCCATAACAAAATATATTTCAATTTGTGTCATTGTAAAGTTTTCATCAAAAATCGACTACTTTACTTACGTTATTTCCAAGTAAGAAATGAATTCTCTTTGTGAGTTTGCGAGAAGCATATATTGGAAGAACACATTTTTGAAAGTAAAAAGGAGAATCCCGAGTGAAAAGCTCGGGACATGTTGGCCAGTGCAAGAGTGAGATGGAGCGTGGAGTCTTTAGCGTGCGTGTGAACGTGCCGTGTGCGTGTCCGTGAGCTCTGCAGTCATAAAGCCTCACATCACCCCCTTGGACCCCATGGTCAGCAGCTGATTACTCCCACCAAACGCATCCGTACGCTTTATCCAAGCTGTCATAGTGCATACTCATTATGGGCTGCACCAGCCAGCTGACTCCACACGGCCACGCCCGCCTGGACGCGGCCGCGGGGCCAAGCTGGGGGGCAGCAGCCACAAATCAGAAAGCGGGAGAGTTAATGAATGCATTTGCTTCCCAACTTCACCATTAGGAGCGCATGAGGTTTTGGTGGCAATCCTTGTTTTGTGTAGACACACTACACCTGCATATGTTGACATTAGTTTTATGTTGGTGCTCTATGAATTAATAATTACTCTCCATCAAATTACACCATTGCGGTATGGTGTCATTAACTATTGATATTAGGGTCCCGAGTTGATTCGACCATTAAGACAAGTCAAACAAGGAGAACGGGAGGGAAGTTTAAAGAAATCAATCCCCTCAACTAGTCTTCTAATGCCCGCATAGCGGCTATCCCAAATACTGCACTTGCCTCAAGCGTGTGCGTGTGCGTGTGCGTGTGCGGGGGTGTGTGTGTGCATGTGAGAGAGAGCAGGAGGGGTCCTATCAAAGGGAGGGTGCAGTGATGACAAGGGTGCCACGCTCCAGGTTCTGTCACACAGTAGGTGTGTTTCACTATAGCAACTCAGATATGGTGTCTCACCTCTTTTTAGCTTCATAAAAACGATGTTTTAGCCAGCGCGTCAATCGATGTTCCATACGCTTTTATCCGCAGCGCACACAGTCACCGTTTGTTGCTCTGGTCTAAAGGCCATGATAATGTGGAGGAAAATGTAGGCACACAATTGCATTTTCACAAGACTATGAGTAAATACTTCTGGAAAATGCATATCAATTGCTATCATATCATGTTTTCAAGCAAGTTAAAAAGACAAAAATCACAAACTCTTCAATCACTAAAAATGAACCATCCATATGTATATACATGTTAGTTGTTTACTTTATTTTTTAAATGTTACCCGTTATAACCATGAGAATGAACTAATGTAATTTTGTTAATAATTAAACTGGCTAATTTACGCTGCAAGTTGTAAATGATGTACTTGAAGTACAATTTACAATGTACAATTTATGACGCTGGTAATCAAAAGGATGATTATGGGGGGGAAATAGCAAAAATATGTAAATACAATTAAACTAGCCGCAAACTCATTTGTAATATAATCAAATCAAGAGGGAAAGGTTATTTCAATCAGCATCTCAGAGATGAGAGTAAAAGAAAACATGCCACGTGTGCCCCCCAACTGCCCCGCCCCCCGTCCTTGCCTCCCAGGATAGCAAAGTGCAGAGTTTAAACAGGAGCTTTTAATTCATTACATCATTATGTCATCTCATCCTAATCTGTGCAGTGGCCTCAACTGCTTTGACATGCAAATGGCTTGGAAAAATGTCTGGGGAGGTAAAGAGGGAGGAGGCGAAGCACAAAATAGCAATCATCACATCTTGTCAACGAGGTGAAAATATGCCCTGAAGCACATCTGCCATTTTTTTAACCCTCCTCCCACTGCAACTGTGAGTTGATTCCCTCCGCTTTCTGGCCAGCGCTCATCTTCCGCCATTTTTTTCTCCGAGAAAGCCCTAAACAAAGCGATGGCAAGATCACACGGGGAGGCGGCAATCTGTTGAGGCTCCGGCTCCCAACAGAGAACGTATAAACAGTAGAACGCGTGGCACACACGCTCGCGTCCGGCCCCCTCCCGTTTACACGTGCCCCTCATCTGCATATTCACAAAAAAAGGCCCCTCTGGCTTCCCCCTCATCAGTAAACCCCTCCCCGAAACCTCATCAGCACACGCCGCCTTCACTCAGGAAAGCCAGCTGACAAAGTGTGCCGAATGGGACCCCACGCACGGTGAAAGATGACGCACAAAAGTGTCCATTTTTACCACACACATCATACAAATATGCACTGGCATAGTAAACAGAGAAATCAGAGAGCGACTTAGTTCAACGTGGCCATGCGAGTATTGGTCGCGCTCATCTAATTTCCATCCCGCCCAGCCAACCAACCCCCACCCCCTCCCCTCACTCAATCTACCTCCACCCCCTTTCTCCTCACCCATCTCCCCCTCCTCTCATCATCAGGTACCTGGTGACGAGCGGCCCGTGATAATCCACAGCCTCTAACCAATCAATCAGGGGCATCGTAATCAGCGGCAGCAGAGAGGGAGAGAAAAAGGAGAGGGAGAGAAAAGAAGCCCATAACTTACCGCGGGTCGCCTCCAGTCTGCTGAGCACAAGTCGAGATTTCTGCTCAGGGCTTTTGGCTGCAGCTACCTGGACGAGTTCACCACAAATATGACATCTTTGGGTGATTCTTTAAAAAAAAAAAGAAAAAAAAAAAAAAAAGAGATTTTCTTTTTCACTGCATTATAAACATGGAACCAACATATAAAAGCATTCCCCCTCCCTTTTCCTATTTCAGTCGGACTCTCTACCTTTCTCCCTCTCTCCCTCTTGCTGTCACTCTCTCTCTCTCTCTCTCTGGCTCCCTATTTGACTCTCTCCTCCCTCAGTGTGTGCCTGTTGCAATCGTGTGGACATATACAAGCCATACAGTGGAGATATGTATTAGGAAGCATGGGCAGACCGTAAAAAAGCCTGGCTGGTGTGATAGCCTGCAGATCAGCTGGACCTTGTGAGTCTGTTGGTGGGAGGGAGTAAAGGAGACAAGGGAGGGTCAAAGCTAAATGTTCGACAAAGAACACAGGGACCAGATTCTTTGAATCAAACATATATTCCCCCCGCCTCGCTCCCCTCGCCTTGTATTCGCTAACCCCCCAACCCCTCCCATCACCCTCAACCCCATCCCAAACCTCTCTTCTCCTTCCCCATTTCTGCTCATAGGCATTTCCCTCTGCAGACATCCTTTGAGGGGGTTAGTCGTCTTGAGGAAGAGGTAATGCCGCCAAGCAGCCCCATACATTTTGCCTTGAGGGTGAGATAGCTGAAAAGCCATGCCTGCTATCAACCTTTTTTTTAGGCAAAGACAAGAGAGACGTACTGGTTTTACACACCTCCCCAAAAAGATCTGATGCCGAATTTAGCATAGGATTACACAAAACCTCTCCGGTGCACCTCTGAACAGAACCCGGGTTTCTCCGCACTGTGATTCCTCTCCTCCCCCTCACCAAAGGCGGCACACAAGCAGCAGCTGGGGCGCAGTGCCTAAGTTTAGTTGTACAACAGAGAGCTGCGCCGTGAATGAAATGGAGTGTTCGAGGAAGCCTCTCCATGGAGATATTCCTAAAAGAGAACACTGTATATTTGTTTCCCTGGCTGCCCATGGTGAGGTGCTGGGATGTCAGTACGTGGCGAGGCGCACTCTGGAGGCCTCATGGATAAAATCTAACTGTTACATTGGACGACAGAATAAATCTGCAATGGGGCAGTTGGAACACCCGGAGACAACATTATCTACATTTACAGGCAAAAGACCAGAGAGATGATCATGTACCGTGTACCGCTTCTACGCAACGCAAAAAACATAGCGTGATTGGCAAGGAAGACGAGGGTTGTCAATGACTGTCCTTGCCGCACAAAGATTTCATCCGGTAACCGGTACATAATGAAATTCAAAATACTTTGTAGTTAAGTATTGTCATAAAACATGATATATACGGTATGTATGCTGTATCCCTGTATACTGTATTTGTATAACCCCAAAAAGCTGTGTGAAAGCTCATATGCATTTTTAACTGGCCGCAACACTCACAAAAACTAATTGCCAAACCCTGCACACTGTGTGACACTTCAGTCGGTCGGGTTTGGCCGCATTGCTCGGTGTGCGGTGGGCTTAAGGAATGATGGTGTGGTCCTAACACAATTCTACAGATTTGTGGTGGAGGGCCCTCGCTGCTTCGGCTTTACTGTGAGGTACGCCGGCAGCTCGGCGGTCAGCCTTGCACAGGGTGGCGAAGGCTGTACACAAGTTGGTCTGGAACAGCCTACCTTCCACCACTGACATCTTCGCTTCCACATGCAGGGTGAGGGTCACTTGCATCAGGAAGGAGTTCACACATCCGTCACCCAGACTATTTGCCCCACTTCCATCAGGAAAGAGGCTGGGGAACATCAAAAGCAGGAAACGCGCATGAGGAATAGTTTCTTCCCTATAGCCATGAGACTGCTTTAACTCGGGGGATGCTCACAACAAAAAGGACAACAAAAAAGCACACAGCCAATATTGCATATGCACTCAATCATATTTTATACTGCTTATTGTCGGCGTCGGGCCAAAACCTTTTACCTCCAAAATAGTCACTGTTCAGGAGACCAAAAATGGCAAGTTTGTCCAACCATTAGTAAAAGCGAGCAAGCCATTTTCAACTCTTTACATTGGTCAATAATTTGTCAAAATAACATGCGCGCATGCGGATTGAGCAATAATATCGATTTTTGAAAAAATATGAAATTCATCAAAATGTGACTTATGAGGTTTTGACTCGACGCCAGCGCTGTTTTATTCGAAACAGTATTTTATAAATGTATGAGAATGTGTACACACAATTTAGCAGGTGTAGTTTATTTTTTTATATGAAATCTGTCCAACTACCTCTTATCTTGGCAGGCAACTGCACATAACTTAAGCTCCTATCCCACTGAGGGGTGAAAAATCGCCACTAATGGCTAAGGTAGAAAAATGCGGCTTGACGTCAGAATTTGTCATGGTTTGGAGTGTGTTGTGTGAAGTATGTGAGTGCGTAGTCCAGCTGTGGCTTGTCAGTTGCAAATCGTTGCCTAGCCGAGCTGCCAAGTCATGTGCAAGACAAATTGTGACATCACAATCCAACAAAAGCCAGAAAGGCACACTCAGATAGATTTTGAGGAGCAGATACGATTTATCTGCTGGAGGTAAAGGACAACGAAAAGGTCATCCACCGGTTTGGATAGTTTTGTCGGCCGATGGGGTGAATAGTTTCTGCGTCATCGTCACAAGTGCACACCTGCACACACTTCATCACTATCATCTCTTGTAGGTGCATTGATTCCGTAGTCAGACGTCTTGTGATGAGCAAATTTTGTCCCAGCCACCTGTGAGCGGACTGCACCTGCAGGACATCTCAGGCTGCGCAGACATCCACAGTAAACACCTCTGAGAACAACGTGACGCTGGACGCACTCGGCGCGGATGGTGAAAAGACGCACGGGAGACGCCACGGTCCCCATCAAAATGGATGACTAGCCTACATGCGAATGTCATTAGAAAACTCCAGAGATGAATGTGCGCACGGTAGGGAAGTTAAAGTGCACTGGTGTCTTGCTACATGAGAAGCCTCCATGTTCTCAATGAGGAGAGACAGAATTTACGCAACATGGCAGCTCTGTGTTGTAATGCATCAAGCCTACTGAGAGCAGCACTGTCACTACCACTCTTCATCATCAGCAGGAGCAAAACAACAGCCATGCATTGTCTTTTGGGCAAGAAAAATGTGTGTGTTTGCAAGTGTGCCTGAGCACAAGTGTGTACGTGCGCATGGCGGCGTTTGGGTTTATGAATGTATATATATACACGTGTCCGCCTCCGCTGCATCCATATTAAACAGTTTTGGAGGTGAATGTGCTTCCCTGGGTGTCATGAATATAAGAGAAAGCATCCATCTTCCTGAATACAATTTCACAGGTAGTGACAGTAAAACCCGACTCTGACTCTCGGACACACAGCAACACACGGCGCAGACGCACACGCGCAGGCAGGCAGGCGCACGCGCGCAAAATGGAGAAGGGAAAGATATGGACAGAAGCTGCCTGCCGTCTTCTGATTTTAGAACCGTGATAGCTCTCGCAGCAGCAGCAGCAGCAGCATCCCGTATTAAACCTATTATCTTGCTCAATGGCTAAATTCCAATAAAGGCAAGCCCCGCTGATTGATTCAAGTCAATTCAGCCCTTGCTGACCTCATTCATGCGACGGTTCCTGTGAAACGGACCTAATACCTGTTTCGCTCTCATCAGGCAGCAATATTACGGTCACTTTACAAATTCTGCTCCATGCTAAATGGGTGATTACCATTTCAGGGGTGAAAATGTCCCTCCAAGCACATAAATGCGAGGAAAAAACTTCATAGTTAATATACACAAACTTTCTTTTTTTATAATCTTAAGATATATGAATGCATTCAATTTTTTTGAAAAAGCACAGCACTTTTTTTCTCTTAAAATGGAAATAGCAATAAGAAATGTACATTCATGTGTCATCTTCTGTGAATTACCTATTAAGACATCTTTTACTGTGATTTTTCATTAATGATGTGAAAGTAGAATCGCAGGTGGGAATTACACCTGCGTTATAACTGTGCAAAATTAATTTAATTAACTAATGAAGGGGAATCCTTCATGACTTGATTTTTTTTTTATGCATTTCAGTATTTAACGCTGGGTTAATTATCTTAATCATGCACTTGATAATGAATTAATTTGGGCAATTAAATCCCAATTAAAGACTGACATATGTGATTATGTACTTACGGAGACAGAGGTTGCGTGTGCAGAGCGAAGGAAAAAAATGTATTATCGTCGAGGGGGTGAAAATGCAATAAAATACAGTCAAAGCTGTAAGGAATACAATGATGTAATTGATGGTTGAAGATAGCTGACTATGGCCACAACTCTTTAAATAAAGCATCCAAGTTCGAGTTCAAAAACAAAATATTGGATGAAATTGAAAATTAAAGGCATGAGAGGAAAACTTGTAACGATAGTAACTGGACATCATAGAATCACACAAGGACGGGGGAAAAAATGACTCCTGGCATTTTTACCACAATAAGACGCACTTTTCCTGCTCCTAAAACCCTGCACTTGTAACAAAACCTTAAGAAAGGACAATAATTCACGTCAGTCAAAAAAAAAAAAAAAAAAAAAAAAGAGTTATGTCATGTGTACTCACTGTTCTGGTTTTTGCCTGTTTGTTAAGCCGACTCACTTGTAAAATATGAATGTTGCTTCAGAGCAGTGCGGACGTTTTTACTACAGCACTTCTGTTTCAGTACTGTTGTTTTTCTATGTTGGTACACAACCGCTAGCCTGATCTTATGGACACACTGATGTGGTGTTTGTGTTGTTCTCCAGGTCGGTTTGGACTGTTTGGGGCCTCCGCATTCGCTCCAGTACACTCGGGAGTCGCCACATGCTTCGTGCACACGACTTGATGAAAAACATGAGTGACAAGATTCATGGCTATCAGAGCAGCTGATGAAAATGGCCTGGTGAGAGTAGGGGGGGGGGGGGGGGATTTAGGAGGGCGGCACACTTTTGAATTTCTGTTTTTTTTTTTCTATTTTTACAGCCTTATGTCTTCTAGGAAAAGACATATGACCGATCAAATATACATAAAATCTTTTAAAGAAATTAAGGTCCGTTCAAATTTTCTTAGTCCTCCCACCCTCCAAATGTGGTAACATTTATACTTTTTAGTATTAGATTAGATTTGTACTCTTTTACAGACAGATGTTCTTGTATTATTTAGAATATTTACATTATAGTCAATCAATCAATCACATTTTATTTATATAGCACTTTTCATACATCAAAATGCAACTCAAAGTGCAAAGTAAAATGCATAAATGTAATGCAAATTATTCGGCATACAAAAAGAAGATACAAACCTAAATTGCACAACTACAAAAAGACAGAAAGATGACGGCCTTTATATTTCCTTAGTTTCCTGTTGTTGATGTTATATCCCAGTTCAGCTCGACGCAGACATGATTGCATCACGCTTGACTTTACAGGCACCTGGGGGACTGAATGAGGCCGCTCGCCCTGAGACTGCGGCACTTGGGCCGACGTGAAAGCATAAAACAGCATCTTTCACTTTGAGCTCTCAGAGCGAGGTCGGCCGATTGCAACCACAGGCATCTGGACATGAAATATAACATTCAGGACATGTCCCTCCGTTATGTTGGCAGAAATATTAAGTAATAAAAATTTTTTTTTAAAAAGTGTAATTTTAGGTATAAAATATCTTTTCATTAACTGCATGTATGTATTTTTGCAGTTGGGATCCTAAATTAGTAATTGCAAAACAACATGTATGATGTAAAATGTGTTTTAATACACACTAGGTGTGCAAAGAAAGACAAAAAAAAACTGAGCCAACATAATGTTTCAGATGTGATGTGGCACGCGTCACGTCACCTGTGTAGCCGCCGCCTGATTCGGCTCTTCAGCCAGGGGGCAAGCAGCTCTGGGGACAGAGCGAGGAAATGGCTGCTGTGGTTGTTTGAGATGAGGTTAGCAGAGCGGCGGGCTGGCTGGATAGATGCTGCTGTGGCCCAGATTTTCACCAATCCCCATTTGTCCACTCTTCTACTGGTTTCACTCAGAATATTACTTTGTTTTTATGGTGTTTGCTCAGGGCAAGAAAAAAAAAAAAAAAACAGATGCAATTCCCATGTCCGGCATTCTGGCTAAAGACAAGGCTGACGATGTGTTTTTTTTCCACAAAAGATGTCCGATATTTAATCCATCAACTATCATCTGACAGTGTTGCTTCAACAAAGCAAACTTCTCGTAAAACCCCAAATAGAAATAACATAACAAATAACCCCAAACAGAAATAAATTGAGCATGCTAAAGTGTCCTGTGAAATTCTTAATAAAAACATACTAATTAAAACACACAAAAGAATGAAAAACCTTTCAAATTTACATGAGTTCAGACACACAACTTGGATCAGAGGTAATAGAATTGAAAGTGCAGCCATCATTTAGGGTCTTTCTGACCTGCTGCTTGGAGGGAGGCCACAGATTCTGAGATGCATCTCAATAGCCCAAAAAATATTTTCCAACAATGGTAATATTATTAGTCATTAGCGTGTTGTCAAATTGATCTGTGTCATTATTTCAGCATTCTACATTTGCCAATGTAGTCTCTGATGCTTTTGCCAACATGAATAACAGTAAAAGCAGCAAGTCCAAGCAACATTAGAGATGACTGTGATTTCCTGTCAGCAACGCAAATACAAGAAGAAGGCATCGCTTTTGGACAACAATTTGGGCTTCGCTCAGATGGGAGTCTTGCAAAAAAAAAAAAAAGAGGCATCTTGCAGAAAATAAGACTAGGTGAAGCCCTCCTTGTTCGGTGTTTCTTTTAAGCGAAAACTTAAAAGCATGCGGAGATGAGGAAAAGGGGGATATTTTTTTTTAATATTGTCATTTCTGTGAGCATTACATTTTGCAAATGGTGAAATCAGTGTCAAATACAGTTCGAGGGCACTAAGATTGCACATGTGCAGGCAAAATAGGGGCATAAACCTGAAGCATTACCATTATTATAAACAACATTTCCTATATTTCCTTCTTTCTCTTGGATGAGCAATTTCAATGGCTCGCCCTCCATGCCAGAAGCACTGGTGAACATAAAAGACAACACAAGCTTTTGCAGTCTGTGTTGCCTTCTTTGTTTTCTGGATTTAAGAACACCATAAAGCCCTGCTTCTGTTCATGTTAAATGAAGTGTACAGCAACCGTACAAGTGCATGTGCATGTGTGTGTGCGTACACGAGACTGAAAAGAGAAAGGGATTCAAGATCCATAAAGAAGGGAGAAGACATTGATGCTCAATATGCTTGTTTTGGTCAAGTGACTTGGTGCAGGCAGCATAATGTGAAATAATTTTTGAGGTTTATGGCAGCAGGATAAAACAATGGGAGAGGGGGAATACACACACATATAAAATGGAAAGAATTACACTTTATTGTTATTTCAATTTGAACTCAAATCAGTTCACTGGTGTTGTTAAGGCTTAATAATGCACCTGGTTATTTTACTTTTGACCAAATCACATTGGCATTCATGGGATCATAAATAGTTCCCTTAAAAAAAGATAAAGATAAATTATGGTTGTTTGGGCAGTGTTGCTACAAAAGTGCCTTTTCTTCTTTCTAAAAATGTCAGGGGGATGTCATAGTTAAGACTGAGTAGATGGGTTATCTTCATGTCAAGCAATATAAATTCATCTCATATTCATCAGAGTGGTTGTTCTCTGCGGGGGGCTCATGGCGCTACCTCACTCTTTTCTCTTTGATTTGGCTCATTTGAGCAGTGCGGTCCCCAGCAGCTTGTTAGAACTGCCACCTCGGTGACTCTGCCCCCTGGATGGGGAGGGGGAGGGGTAGGGGGCGGGGGCGGGGGGGGAGGCGGTCAGAGATGGAAAGGGGTGCTCAGAGGGGTGTGTAGGATGATAGGCTCGGGAGGCCTACCCCACAGTGCTTTTGCAAGTCATGGGCGAGAGAGCAAGGGTTAGTAAGGCGGAACAAAAGTGAACAAGACACACACACACCATCTACTGGCGAGGCGTGGTACTGCAGTGTTCAGAAAGGAGAAAACTCTCCCATCATTACACAGGTAGGGACAATGTGGACAAATGGACGTTGAAAATAGTCCAATAATTGCGAAACAATTAACTAGCACACACTTGATCAGGTTTGGTTTACTGCGGTTGATATCAATTTCAAACAATTTTCAACCTCTCCAAACAGATGATACAAGACAACAGATGCATAGAAATGAATTGACTAAATATCAAACCATCCAAAGGAGGAGATACAGTAATGCCTCGACTCTTCGCAAGTCGAGTTTCTCGGCCTCAGTGCATCACGGGTTTTCAAAAAGTATTCATCAAAAAAAAAAAAAAGAAAAATCACAGCCTTATTGCAGAAAGACACACTGTTTCAAATGGATGAGTTGACTCGGAAGCTTTGTACATACTCATAAAAAGGCGCGTGTTTCCCAGCGCGAGATCGACCAACGACAGCACAAGTGGATTCATTCCGTGAGCTGGTTGGCTGCGCATCATCGCAGCCTCTCGCCAGTCTCGTCCACGCTAACAAACAAACAGCACGTTCTGTTAGGAAACTCAACGTTATTCAAATGTGCCGTTCGGTTAGTCAGTCAAGCTGAACAAGCGGATAATAAACAGCTGTGTTCACAAGTTGTGAGCAGAGCGCGCTCAGCCGCCCGGCAAGCACGACGCGCTCAACACAAGGACGACGAAACATCGGAAAATAAAATGCTGAAGCCATGCTTACTTCCGGCGACCGTACTTCGTTTTAAAAGAAGAAGAAGGAGGCAACGAAGAACAAGCGGCAACAACAGCAGCAGAAGTAGTGACACTTGCGCTTTGCACAAGGACGGCAAATGTTTAGAAGTGCATTACACCAGGAATGTACCTTTGTATGAAATGAACCACGGCATTCTGGTTCAGGTAAGTCAATTTTATGATAAAAATGAAAACTTTAACGTAGTTATTAGCGAACATTCCGTCGTAATCGTCCGCTGCAGTGCTTGAAGCTCACGTTCCTCTCACAGCCTGCAGCTTGCTATTTATTCTTCATTTTGCATTTTTAAAGATAATTTGTTGTATAACAAGTATTTAGAAGGGTCGCAATTATGTCGGGGAGTTCGCAACGGCGTAACAGAGGCGTAAATCTCACCAAAATAAAACTTTAAAATAAACATAATATAAAATTTAAATAATAATAAGTCAACCTCTAGTTTGCGGTTTTTCACCTATCGCGGGGGGTTCTGGTCCCCATTAACCGGGATAAACAAGGGATTACTGTATTGCAAAAGGAAGCTGGTCCTGTTTTATTATTAGTGACAGGCTGCAAAAATGATCCCTTTGGGTCAAAGGGACAAGAGCCATAACTTCCCAAATTACCTATAATGGCTCACACATGTAGCCAGGGCTTCAATTTTGCCTCAATAAATTTTAAAAGCTCAAATGCACATATATAAAAAAAAGATGGACAAGAGCATGTTGCACATTAGACATGTACCTACTCAACACAGACTACATAAGAGAAAAAGAATTCATACAAAACAGAATTATTGTTCTTCAACCTTTTCCATTTGCCAAGGTCGTGTTCATTTATCACAGCAGGATGTGCTCTGAAGACTGGACAAAGGCTTGAATATATAATCAAAGCTGTTGTAGAAAATGCATAGTGTGAGGCTATGAGGTGCACATTGCATCCAACATGGGTCTGATGGGATGTCCAGACGCGCTATAACCTTGGCGAGAAAGGGGGCGAAGGAGGGGGGTGCGGGGTGGAGGCGAATGAGTTAAACGTAGAAGGACAATGACGCATACTACTGCACACAAAACTAAAACCAACGCGATAACAACAGTGAAACACATGACTGTATGGTTTTTAGTTTACCAATAAACCGTAATATCATTTCACACACATTTCAATTACACATACTACCGTTTTAAGCAAAAATAGATGCGCTGTGTGTGGCCCCTTTAAGGGGTGAAGCGAGAAAAAGAGAATGAGGGAGCATTAGCGTGTGGCTATATGACACAAACTAATAAGGTGGACCCCCAATTCCTGCAGTGGAGGGACAATGGGAATTCGCCATGGAATCCGGGTATCACCAACTTCAGCCCTTGAATAGACGACAGAGTCCCCTACACTCCCGACGTCGGTCTGTAGCCTCAAGCAGGAATGGCTAACACCTGGATTACATTACTTGAGTTGTCCAGAAGTTGTTTCAATAGGCTGAATATACCCAACTTGTTTATATAAGTAAGAGCCTTGTGAACACTGTCAGCTCAAATTTCAGTTTCAAATCATATTCCTCTAACTACACCTTTCACTTCACTTAAAAAAGGCAGTGATCTGTTTGTGTACGTCTCTAGTAGACTGATGGAAAATAAAATATTTGATTGACTTTTGGTTCCGATGATCACATGCGTCTGTTTGTCGGGCAAATTCAATTTCAATTGGAAAACATTTCAAATTTAATGGAATTCCACCATTATAAAACATCACTGTTGTGTTAGTTATTTGAATTACATTTTGGCAGGTATTGCATACATGAAAATCAAATTAGGTTCTTCTGTTCACAATTTTTAATGTCCAAAATTCGCAGGGTTTCCCAGTTTTCTATTTTGGTGTTAAAAATCAAATTACATTTGTTACAATACTTTCAGTGTGAGTATATGTCATTTTTTAGTCAATATTGCAATCATACTGACAACCAGAATAATTTTGATCACTATAACCGTAATTTGAAATGTTCTGTTTCATTCGGAACACACAAGGCTTGCAAGCACAAACATACCCACACACTACAGGGATGCTCTATTATTCCCACCTTATGTAAAAAGGTTTGAATAAAGCTTTAACAAAAATAATACTTGGCATTGAAAAGACATAGATGATTAAGGGGAGGCCAATATATTAATTTTGAAAGGAATGCAAGCACGGGGTCTCTGATGGTACACTCGCCTGACTTGTGTGCAGGCAGCGTGGGATCGGTTCCCGCTCAATGACGGTGTCCTGCGACTGGCTGGTGACCAGTTCGGGGTGTAGTCCCCCTTTGCCTGAAGTAATCTGGGATAGGCTCCGGTCCCTTCCCGCGACCCTGTACAGCATGAGCGGTGCTGAAGATGACACATGAATGCAAGCACATTCACTACCCAAAAGAGAAAACGTTTGTAGAGGTGTGTTACATTGAAAAAGTTGCCAGTCACCAAGGTCGAGAAATTGCACCATAATTGCAATTTCTTTTTTTGACTATACATGCAGATGTGCTTGTCTGTGATCATCCTATGATTAGCAGGTCTAATTTAAAGCTCCTTTAACCATTTAACAATGAATGCCTGTGAAGAGTAGCAAAAATCTATCCTAAGGTATACTACAAGGAAAATTATAAATTCATATTTTCTGGGTAAAATAAGTAAACTTGTATTATTACAGTGACATTAAACCACTAAAGGTATATTGATCTTTTTTTTGTTAGTTTTTTTTTTTTTCAAAAGGTTGACTTAAAGCACTTGTCAAAAAGTAGTACAGTAGCGAAGCACAGATTCTTAAGTGGCTCGTTTTACCTGTTTAAAGTGGTAAAAATCATGAAAGATGTCCAAGAAGTAACGTAACAATGAACATGTATGACCTCCATGATGGTGCTGATCTCCAGTCGCATCAATAGGAAGCAAGGAGGAAGGCTGAGCTTCCTAAGGTCAGCAGCCAGCCACAACATGACTGCTAGTAGGCAGCTTTGTGGAGCTGGAGTTAATAGGGGTTTCAAACAACTCCGGGCGAGGGGAGATAGGCAACTAAATTACAACATTGTTTTTCCCCCAATGAATCTGAATAACTTTTTCATTAGCTCTGTCACAGAGATCAGCAGTTATCAGTAGCTCTGGAGGGAATGCCGAAAGGGGAGGAGGACAATCACTGATTCTTTCACCATCTAATTTCCGACCGTTCATTTCGAAACAAAATTAATTTCCTTGGCTATCTGATAAATCAGAAACATGTGATTGTAGTTGGTTGCCAATCCAGGCAGTCACAATGAGAACACTCTGGTTGAGTCCGACAGAACGAATGGCACCATGCAGCCTTTGCACGGGATCTCCCCCTTCAGCTGCAACATTACAATCACACATTCAAACAATGCCTTAAGTGCCTGCTTTACCAGAATAATAGACATTGAACAATAGTCAGGGAGCTACAGTGTGCTGCCACACTCAAGTGTAAAAGTCATGCATGGCGTTCAGCATGTGCGTCCACTTCATGTTTCTTGAAAAATACCAAAAATTCCAAATAGTCTTCACTTTTAATAACATTGATATATCGCAGGGATTTTTTGTTACCAATCCTCTTTTAAAATAGATTGAAAAGTAGTGGAACTTTTTTTTTTTTACTGGCTTTTTTTTACTGATTTAAAAACTAGTTATTCATATACACATATTGTGTATATGTGATAATATAAGGCGATCAAACATTTATATGGGTTCACGGTCATAATGGCCCTTCAAGGGAAGCCAGAAGCCATAACTAACTACAATGTGGCCCGTAACAGAAATGAGTTTGACAGCCCTGATCTAGATGATGACTACATAAAATATACATAAATAATAATTGAAGCTTACTGTTCTCCAGTCAGTAACATCACACATGCTAAAGTGTAGGAAAGGAAAGGAAAGGAAAGGAAAGGACAAATATTAAACAGTACCTGCTTACATGAAATAACATCTGATTTAAAAAATAGATAAGCGTCAGCAGGCATTTCATGTGGTGGTGGTGGCGGCGCTTCGTCAATAAAATGAAGCGGAACATCACTTCGTCTGTCTTCAGTGTCATTCATGAAATCAGACGACACAACATCTGACCATATACAGACACATGTATCCTCTTAATATGCAACATTTCCTCTTACCGCTACAACTTTGGGTTTAGTGGAGTTGATACAGTCGGCCAATAAAGAAAATGGCACAGTATGTACTAAATGTTGGTCCAAACTTCTGAGGATCTCTGGGAACTGCAATAGAAGGATTAAACATGGGATCCTTGTCACCGTGTTCCTCAAGCCTGGCAAGAAAGTGCCACTAAAATATAAGGCTCCTACGGAAGTGCCTAAAGAAGACGAGCTAACGACTCATCCTGAAGTATCTGAAGAAGGGGAGAAGGAGCCACCAGAGAAGATATAACGTTTCTGTTTTGCTGTACAGTTATATATTCGATCTTTCAACGGACTGCACAGCGAAATGTGAGGAGCATGTTTTGACCAGCTCCATATGTGCAATACCTGGAAATAGTGTCCGTTGTAAGTTGGCACTATATGCAGTAAATAAAGTTGACCTGCCTGACTTTGTCAAATAGCCCCGCCCTACCCTCCAAAAAAAAAAAAAGCATCTTTATCAATGGCTAGCAGAACGACAACACAAGTCTACGAGTCTACTTGCTTACTCGATTATAGCAATACCATTCAAGTGTCCATATGATGCATATCGTCACTGTCCTGTAAAAAACACTCATGTCCAATTTTGGACAATGTTCACGTTAATGCGATGTCTGTAACGCGGAAACACCGTTCATGTAAAAATAAGAAAATTGAAAAAAATGGACTTAAGTGTTTTTCACAGGACAGCGACGATATGCTACATTATACATGCAGCATCTTTTCAGTTTCAATGCATGTTTTCTACATGACCTCCGTCAACACAGACAACACGAGGGGTTTTGAAGATCAGCCATATGCTAAAATGCCTCAGGCAATCTTAACAGGGTGATAGAGCATCAAGAGTAGCAGTGTACACCCAGGGAGGTGAGGAAGCAAACCCACCCCATACACTGAACTACGCCTAAGCTCTCGGTACACTCCTTTGGTGAAACCTTCAGCGCTTGTGGGGCCAGCGTCGAGTGGGTAGGAAGGGTTAAATAACGGTGTTGTAAAACATTTAACTGCGGCCGAGAGAGTAGTGGTCCCCAACCTTTTTTGGGTCAGGGACCGGTTTAGACAATTACATGCTTTTCGCGGACCGGAAACCAATCGCCGACCGGGAGGGGGAAGAGGATGAGGCGGTTCCGGCGGGCTATAAAAATCGTCTTTACATTGCTTTTAAATTGCCAGTTTCAAATCACTGGTACTTAACAAAAGATAATTCTAAGGTAATTTAACATTTTATTACCATACAACATTTTCCTTTCCATTCATTTCAATTTTTTTTTCAACAGTACAACAAATGTAACAATATCTAAAAAAAATAAAATAAAAAAAAAAAATTAAAAAAAGTTTCTTTGGTCTGTCTCTCTCTGGCCCGGTACAAAATGGGCCATGGTCTTGTAACAGGCATACACACAGTGCCTGATCTCTTTGCACCACCTCATTGATTTTGAGACCCAGAGACAATGGCTACGTTTACATGCACAAATGCATCTCTTCACTGAAATACTGGAGTTTGTTCTCGCAACTTGACCAAACTCTGTGGAGTCCTGGCTTACATGCACTTTGTGCAATTCGATCGTTCAGGAAAACTGTCTGCCAACGCTACTCTAGGTCAGGGGTGCCCACACTTTTTCAGCTTGTGAGCTACTTAAAATATGGTCCGAAAATGCTGCTCTACATTCCCTCATTCAGCCGGCCAGCAAGCGCCCCAGGCAGACGCAAGTGATGCACCGGTCAACTGGACGTCCCATAGTCATCCCCACCACAACCACACCAAGCAGCCAACGCAACAAGCGCTGTCGGAGGGCACCTGGCCTCGTGTCGGTGTTCAGGTAGACAGCTCCTCCACCCTGCGGGTCATTCAGCAGTGCCAGGTAAACTGCAAGCATGGGCCCGAGTGCTAAGGCTGAAACGGGTCCTCGAATAATTCGAGTACCTTGGTTCAAAAAAATGCCCGACGCATTTTTTTCTGCCTCGAGTACCCACTTATTTACATGTAAACTGTCGTGACGAAGAGGTCCAGCTATCCACAACAACAATTGTTCATGCTATACATGACAGTAACATTTCACCAACGCGATAAGAAGGCCAACTTCAAAATAAATCTTGGTTACCAAATAATATCTGAAAATCAATGCCAAGGTCCGATTTTATTTTGAAGTTGTTCTTGGCAGCGTGTTGCGGCGTAACGGCTGACTCGTTTTCCAGACTGTTTGGGAGATCGTTAATTGCCATCACAAACTGTAGCTTCAGGCGACATCAATACAACATTATCATGAAATAATATTCAATCGCTAAATACGGGCGCTAAAAAAAAAGATTTAATTAAGCTGACACTGTATTACGGCTCCATTACTCCTCCAAAAAAATCCCGATATCCTCCGACAACTCACGACACCGTCACATGTATATTTTCTGATGCATATTATTGGCTAAAATACAGAGAACTGGATTAAAAAAAAAATGGCGTATGTGCTCTCCGGCTTTAATGGTAAAAACGCGGTTATGCGCTCCCTTCCTTAATGGGTTAAATCATAACTTTTTTCAGCTGATACGGCATACATCCCATCCAGCTTTGCTCAAGTTAGGCTCAGCCATTTTTCCATCTCAGAGTCGGCTCATATGCTCAACTAAAATGTACGTACAAGAGGAATTTGCTTTCTAATTGAATAGTCTGTGTGCTATGTCAACATTTTACCATGTGGTTTCAATGTATTTAATATAATAGGTCAGTTTTCTTCAGTGCATGTAAACGTACCTGGTGTGCCCCCAAAGGGCAGGTTATTACAGGGCACCTTCAATGAAATTACACCTGCATTGAAAAGTTTACAGGTAAATCAGTGAGACATGCTGGATAAATAAGATTAATTTAGTCCTTTTAGGCACATGCATTAGTGCGCAGGTGCTTGCGCAGTCACAGCCATTTCATATGACATACACCTGCTTTCTTGAGTTTCAAATATACATTTTTCCAAATTATTTGACTTATGTAGCATTTTCTATTTCTGGTCAAAAGTGACAGCTCAGGAATAAAGCGCACGTGATGCCTCTCAGATTTTTATTAAACCCAGACAGTATAATAGGTTCTCCTCCAAACCTGGTGAACGATGCAAATAATTTAAACGTAAAAATAGTTCATAACAGGGGTGGCCAAGCACTCAAATGCAGAGCCACAATTTTGACTGTTACCGCAAAGAGCCACAGTATACACATACACTCGGTACCTTGATTGTCGAATTTAATCCGTTCCAAATTCATTGGAATCACTCAAAACCCACAAACAACAAATTGTGTATGAAAAACGAATAACTGATTTCAAAGTTTGACTTCAAAGAGGAAAAGAGACCAACTTTCATACTGAAATTGGGTCCCAGCTTGTTGTCCGATCGTCACTTTGTTGCTTTTGTGTGTAGGAGGGTCAGGAGTTCAAGGACAGCATCTTTGATGGTTTGAATCCTATCAAAAATGACTGAAAGACAACAGCCTTGAGGAAAGACTGAATGGAATCAACAAAAGATTCTCATAAAGGCCTGTAAAAAATTCAAAGCATAAAATGTTTGTTTTTCTGTATGTCACATGATGGTAATTCGCGCGCCTAAATTGAGCACATCTTGGTTCAAATATAATGGATGTAAGACATCATGAGAAAAGCTGCGGATGAATATATGAAGGCAGTGACAATAAGCCTTCCTCAACTCTGCCACACCTGGAAATATAGTCTCTCTTCAATTGTTTCCCCAGCTCCAGTCACTCCTAGTAAACCTAGCTCTCAACACCCGGCACTCACTGACCTCAGGATAGCCCTGCAAACATGAAAGAGCTTTTATATGAACCAGGTGTGGGCTGACTGTGTGTCGGGGAAAGTGACAGAGATGAACATGTATGTAGATGATATAGGATTCAGACAGCGTAACACGAGACAGCAATACAGTTGCTGGGTTCCAAATTGTAAGCATGTGATCGCAATAGGACAGCCCATTTACACCCATTATCATGAAACCAGACAGAGGCTTGGCGTTTCTGCTTTATGTTAAAATCAGAGGGCTCCTCAAAGTGTCAGAAAAGGAGTCAGATATGTCCCGGTTGACAACTTGATTGGATTTTCGGTTGCTCTGGCATGAGTCTTGTGATTTTCAGGACCTTAGAATTGCCTCATTGATCTTTAATTGAAATAATGATTTTGCTATAATGCATGTAATTCGGCGCATTGTTGATGAGCTATGCTCTGCAGAGACAAGTAGGCATGCCATCCACCCCCTTCCTGTCACTCTGTCTGGTTTCAGGTTAAACTTGACCCCTCACACTTGACCTTGGCTCGGCCTAGTGATGGTTGAGCGGAGAGGGCACAGCTGTTAGGGAGGGTCTGCAGCAGGACCGACTCCTGGCTGACAAAGGAAGAAATTCAATTGCAGCATGTTAGTGTCCGAGTCATTGAGTATCACTCATTTTGGCTAACTGGAAACATCTTTTTGCTCTCCACTCAAGGCAACTTCCATTAACCTCAAAAGAAGAGGGAGGGCATGGTGGTGGTGGTGGTGGTGGTGGTGGTGGGGTCAGACGGTGGCTACCCCAGCTTCAAATTTCAACACTCCTCTGCGGAGCTCTATTTTTAACACCTGATACATATTGCTGAGGTCATTAGTTTCAATCTCTCTGTCCTGCACTGTCAAACGCCTTGCGGGTTTGATGCATGAACGGGGGTCCATCACTTACATTGTTCCCCCGGACAACCGATGTGTGTGCGGTTCCCTGCAGTGGCGAAGACAAAGACAGATAGATGGGCTCGGGCTCAGGCCACAGGTACCTGGGGACACTTTGCAGGACAGCTTACAAATAGGACTGAGAAGGAAGGGATGAGGCTGAATAAAGGCTCAACCCATAACTGTCACCTCTGCAGATTGAACAGCTGCCCCAAATGAAGACAAACTATCGATCCGCAGAGTAATATCTGCTGTTTGGTATGTCTACAACGAGAACAAGAGATGCCAGAAAAATATTCGCTTGCCGTGTGAAAATTGATCTAAATCGTGACATGTAGACTTTATAAACATGGCGGGAAAGCGATGCGCCGTAGATCCAAGTTTGTCTGCGAGCTGCTTTATAACAAATTAAAAACAAGGAGGAAATCATACTGAAATTGGGTCCCAGCTTGCGGCAGCAGCCCCCCACCCTCACGTCTTCACCCCCTGCCATCCCCAATGTCTCTTTTCTCGACAATCAGTGTCAGAAGAAGCGGCGAGGAACGGTTTGTGAGAAACACTTATCTAGCACAGCGGCAGAGCCCTGTTCCTCCACCCTTTATCTCACCATGAGATGGAATTCAATATACAAAAAAACCCCATCACGCAGCAACATCACGCCTATGCTGGGGATAAGGGCAGGGTTGCCAGGTAATTGGTTGGTGGTGGACGAACACAAGGTTTGAGACTACCCGTGGAGGAGTGGAGATTACAGCAAAGGGTGGAGGGACTGGGTAACCAGGAGTCTGTGGAGGAGAGTGGGGGGGACGCTTCTTGACAATCTTTTTCCATTCTACCCCCAAACCCCCTTTCTCCTACAGCCACGCATCCCCCCCCACCCCCACCCACCTTCGCATGTAATCTCCAGCAGCGCAAATGTACATGTGTTGGTGTTTTCTGGCTCCAGAAGGAACAACAAAGCGCATCAGTTCCTTTGTACCGCGCCGACGTCACAATGCAACCCGCACATTCTCATTCAAACAGGGACATGGGAATTTTCTCTGAACATGCATCCTCTTTGCATCTTTATTATTAAAAAAAAAAAAATGCTCACATTCATGACATTTCAATTGAAATTAAAGACCTGATAACGTCATAAGCAGTGCATATCATTACGGAGCAAAAATAATTTCATTCCTGTGAGATAGTCTCAAAAACGGGGCTGGAAGGTGCTCATCCAGCAAACGTATTAAGAACGGTGATGACGGAGACGCGCACAGGAAATCCACGGGCACTCCATTTCCCGTTTTCCAGCATCTTCTAGAGATAACCGTTGCGGAAGACGGAGAGATAAAGAAACACGTGAGGAAAGAAGAAAAAGTCATTTCTCTGATTTATTTATGATGCGGCGAGGTATGCTGAACGCATCAGAACATGCAGCAGTGGTCATACTGTCAAAGAAGATGAAGTGTCTTCATAGTCGACTGAGCAAAAGAGCGGGGAAAAGAAAGAGGGGGAAAATTAGAGGGGCGAGAGATGAGGATACTGCAGAAGGGTGTTAACCACCTCATCTCTACCGCATCACCCCGTTCGCCACAAAATGGCTACTTTGCTCTTTCTGACAGGCGGCGCCAGAGGAAGGGAGGAGGGGGCTATCCGAACCGTCACTGTGTCATCTTGAACCTCTCTCTTGTTCCTCAGCCTCCTACTCGTGCTTATTCTTGTAACAGTTTCAGAAAAACACACTGTTGAACGACAGAACTACTTTTTTTTCCCCCTGACACAATTAAATTGACAAACGCTGGAATCAATTTCGGAGTGTGCAACTTATCACTGCTCCTCGTGGGTCACCGGAACAACGTCCTTAACTTCATACACAATATACCGCGTGGCCTTTCATGCTGTAGAACGTGATATCTTTACATGAGTCATAATCAGCGCAATTTTTAACTGACAAGTTTGCACATTGTGTTTTATTTGCTAATTGTGTGTGTATGCCCCTGTGCTATAACACTGTAAAGCTGCTGTGGAGCTAATAGACCACTCCATTACGTTAACTTATCAAGTTCATTTTAAAGCTGTCTAATTTTCATGAAAATGCATTCACCCCAAAGCTCCTACGCTTTGATTAAACTTGAAGTGAGAACGAGAGGCAAAACGCAAGTTGTTATAGTAGTATTATGATCTAGTACTTAAGACCTGCAAACCAAACCATTAAGCAGCAAGGGGGTGAGTCATTGCAGCAGCACTTTAAAACAGAGGCTGCAAGCGTTTGTTCGGTGCAACATCCCCCTCTGCAGGCAAAGAGAATACAAACACGCTCCACAAAGAGCTGCTTTTTGATGTGAAAATAAGACAGAACTTTGGTGGCCAGTCCTCATGTCACATTAGTTTAATGGGTATGGATGAGTGTGAAACCGAAGGGATTGTGTTCCACTACATTTGCAGACTCAGCCGAAGTTTGGCCCCTCCAGTCCTCATTACATAACTATGTGCGCTAAGCAATTTCCAGCTGAAACTATTTCAAGCAAACACCTATTTAAGTTTAGATTCTGCCTTCCATATTGCCCAAGACACTTGACTATGACCCAGTTCAACAAAACGGTGCCAATACATTGCACTCTAAATTGAAAGGGGCCACAAAGTGACAGCACTAACAGACCTGAACCCAACGTTGATCTGACCTTAGACAATCACAAATGTACATGCATCGGAAACTTTTGCCTCTGTCTCGGTATGCAGGTGTCATGCGGACAATGGACAATTTTTACAAAATGTTGAAGACGCTTTAGCTAGCTAGAAACAATATGTAATCCAGCATAGAGCAAATTTTATTTTGGTACATATGCTGTCCATCAATCAGGTACTGACTTCATTATTTTTTATGGGGGCGGTGGGGGGTGGGGGGGGTGGCAACGCGCCATAAATGAGAAGACGCCCTTTGTGTTAGCTGTATTGCAAAGATTTTCTGGTTCTGAAAGAAAAATCTCACAGCATTTAAATTCAAAATGACACGAGATAACTCAGACTATAATAGTATTTTACTTCAGCGTGTACTGCTCCCAAAAGTTCAAATTCAAACTTACAATATTCAACGTGGTGACTACACAATCTTGCTTTGATTCTCATTCTGCTCATAAAATTCAAAGGTTTCCAAATAATAAAAATCTCTTCCGCTTGCATGGCACGATGGTTTTAGAGCAATTTATCCAGCGATTGACCTTGCGCTTCTCCCTCTGTGTTACGGCCGACTTTGCAGCTGAGCCTTTGAATCAACTGATACTTTAGCACAAGCCCCCAACTCCAAGGTTATTTCTTCAGGATTTCATCTAAGTTCTTTCAAGACCCACGAGCATTTGGAATATATATATTATACATAAAAACTCCATCTAATAACCCAACAAAAGTTAGGGGCTCAGAAGCATAAAAGAATTCCTGGATTGGCTGCAACCACATGAAGAGCCTGCTGTCTTTGTGAGCAGACGCTCCAAGAGGTCCTGCGAATTTTAGAGCCTGGCTTTAGAGTTTTTTCCAAGATTATCTTTTGGTCTTTGATGTGCAGAACCCACCTGCTTCAATCCCCAAAAATGCTTCTGCTTTGGGTTCCAGGACGCAGTCTCACATAACATAAACAACAATAAGCTGACCCTCGGGGAATTGCTGTTTATTACTAAATCTTTGCAGAAGCTCTACACGCAACTTGAAGAAAACACACACACACACACACATGAAGCATGCACCCTATGAAATGGGAATTTCTTGCCAAAATGTCTAAATAATTTATGATAACATCTAATCAATATTGTTTTTCTGGGTGGATATGAATCCATTTTATCCAATATGCTACAAAGTCCACAATCTTTATAAACTGAAAAAGCTTGCTGGTAGACTCAAATGTATCTCATGTTTTCATAGAAGTACAACTTGTTTTCATTAAAAAGACTAGCAGCACATTGCTTGAGTTTAACAAAGCCATTTTAATTAGGCATCTTTGAAAGAATTCCCAATTCAGAATGATTGTGTTTAAAGAAGTCAACCTTCTTGACCAAGTCTATGTTTTTTTTCTCCAGAATATGTTCTATGTAGGCCCACTAGTTGAAATACGGCATTCTGATTAAAATCACATCACATCACATCTTTATTTACATTGCACTTTCACAATAGCTACAGGAAATTTGAAACCTGAATGCCGCAGCCGGTTCATTCGCACACACCGGAGATGGGAGGAGCTTTGCTTGGTAATATACAACGACTGACAAAACCAAAAAAAAGGTTTTGACATCGCTATCAAGTAGCCATATAAGTTAAGCAGAAAAACCCACCTGTGTTTAGCTGGCTCATTGGGCGGCCATTTTGGCACTTCTGTCAACTGAAGATGACATCGAAGTTGCTCAGGGCTCAGATAACGACCAATCACGGCTCACCTGTTTTCTGAAGCTGAGCCATGATTGGTCGTTATCTGAGCCCTGAGCAACTTCGATGTCATTTTCGGTCGACAGAAGTGACAAAATGGCCGCCCCCTGAGCTAGCTAAATACGGGTGGATTTTTTATATGCCACAAACGTAATATTAATCAGAATGCCGTGTTTAGACTAGTGGGCCTGCATAAAACATATTCTGGGAAAAATGGGTTAACTTGCCCTTTAAGTCACAGTCACACCAATACAGTGACTTTACATTGAATACTGTCATACAGGTATAAGATGAACTATTTTGGAAGAAAAACACAGAGTTACGCCATAATTACAATAAAAGATTTTTAAAAAGTAATATGATGCAAATGAAGGTGCCCAAACTTTGCTCCCTTTTAACTTTGGTGCTTTGTTCATTGAGGCACAAACTGAAGACAAATGAGATCTCCTCCACTGCCAGGCTTTGTGTCACTGTCCTGATTACCCCGCAGTGCGACACCGAGGCAAATGGGCGAGCGGCAGTGGGAGGGAGTGGGGCGGGCTTGTGCGAATGAGATGCTCACTGACCCTGCCATCATCACAAAGCGACATTCTCATCTAATATCCCGACTGGCTGAGTGACTGGACGGCTCGCTCCATATTAGGCTTACAGTGCCGAGCCGAAGCCCTTGTTTTAGCATCAAGCGCTTACCAATTAAGGGGCATCCATCACAGACTAACAAACTGTAAAAGCAGTTTAAGTTAGTAACTTTTTCTGCACTGTAACCGTGGAGAAGCATTATCTATGCACCACACATTCCGAGCATATTTCCCCATAACTGCCGTCTGCATAAGGAGGTGCCACTTTGAAGGTTAACAAATCAATATTCCAGAAGCTTGTCGTTTATTAACACAGGAGATGGGGTTGGATAATGATACGTGTGCAGACATGGAGCGACACTTCTGTGGGTAGAGGCTATTAAGCATTGCACACACCATAAAGTAGCGAAAGGGACTCTAATTGCGAGTATGATTATTTGTCTGCAGCACAGTCCCCTCAAATATCACAAAGCATTCCCGGAGCGAGACCTGTCAGCCACATTTGCGTCCATGCGCCACTGTCCAAACCACTCGAAAGTTCAACGCAAATTAGACCAACTTAATTTTTTAATTCGCCTACGAAAAGTTTGCCACGGCACAACCCGCCACAAAGTTAAGTGTGCACAGCTTTGGATTTGCTCGACCAAGTTGCGAAGCGGTGTGTACAGACAGCCCAGTCAGCGAAACACAGAGGATGTGAGGGGCCGGACGCATCCCACGTCTATTCGCATTAGACGAGAGGCTGACGATGTTAATTAGGCAGTGTAAATTTACATGGGCAAATTATGTAAGCAGCTCGAAGAGTAACAAAGCGTGATACCAGCTAAATCACAGCTTGGCTGACGCTGGCCTGCCACTTCATGCTGATGTGGCCATGGTCGATCAAGCAGAGAAGCCTCAAATGCCAATTAGACATGAGTGGGTAATTGTGTCGGGGGGGGCTGGTGGCACAGGGGACATTGTTACAATGTCCTCAGGCACTTTGTGTTTCCAACCGTTTCCGACATTGCAAGTGACACATCTGACACACACAGAAACACACATATGCACGTTTGAGTCAATTTTTCCGAAATTGTGATTAGGGTTGGTTGTGGCACTAAATGTGATCCAAATTTAGTCCAATACCGCAATCTTAATTCATTCACCGCATGCCATTTTCAAAGCAGAGTTTGCCATACTGCCAGTATTTTGACTGATCTTTCAAGACCCACAGAATAGTGAGTTCTGTCACAAGAAATTCCTCTTTCACCAGAGAAAAAAGGCTTGTTTCGAGCTTTTTCTGTTCTTTGATAAGCAGCAGTAGACCGTGGCTTGGTTTCGCCAGAAATGATGGTTGCTGGCCAAAAAGCAGAGCAGATGAGTTTTTTTAGTCAAGAAACACTAACTTTGCAGCTAATACGTTTTGCTTTTGTGACACTTCAACTTTTAATACAATAAAAACCAAGACAAAGAGAGCTTTTGATGGCAAAATAATCACTAATTTACAAATGTAAACGTGGTCTCAACGACGCATGGCTCACGCTGAACGTCAAGGGCTTCTTTTTACATCGTCGTTTGTCATTCAGGTGGGATTTGTGCCCCGGCATTTGTAACTATTTTGTCTTCGGACACAAACAGCAATAAAAAACGGGTCATCGTAGCCTTCAACACATTCGTAGAACATGGGCAGTATATCTAGTTAACGGTGCTCCTGTGCAAGGAGAAAGAATACGACCGTGCTTAGTTCCAAAACTACAAGCCGACACGCCAGCTGTGATGTCCTCTGTGCCGCTTGCCCTCGCAGTGGGACCCGGTGGCCAAGGATGCCCACCCACATCTCCGCTTTCTGGGCTGCTCTTGATTCTAATTGGCCTGGACCCGTTTTATGCCTCTGAAGTCCCCGCATGTTAATACTCCCACGGTAACACTCAGTCACCGATTGGCTGCCGCCCAGTGAGAGGCCTTTTCAGCCACATTACTTCTTATTGAATTACAGAGCCCCCATCGTTGCAAATACGACAAATTTAATTGATCCGCTCTATAAAAATCACTGCCGCTGCGAAAGACCCGTTTCTTGGATTTCTTTATTTATATAATCGCACTATTTTTCCCACCTTGCCGAGTGAGCCACTGCATGAGACACGGAGAAATTAGGTTTATGCTGCGCCACACATAAAGGAAAGGACGCAGGTAAGGAATTAGAGGCTTTCAAAATTAGATCAATGGTTTCAACAATCTATGAAAGGGGGGTTCCATAGGAATCATCTTATTGCTGCAAACCATACATCAACCTTTAAAACAGCAGGCGCAAAGTCCATTCACAAGTGAAGCATTTAGGGAGCAGAAAAACACAGAGGCGTGAAAACCAAGGACGCCACAGTTGGCATACACACGACACTGATTGCATCAGTGGCTGAAGGTATATCAATTCTGTTCAATATAAAAATTCCAGACATGGAATTGGGTTAGACGTTCTGAGATAGTGTGACAAGGTAATCATAAATACCAGATCTAATTGAGTAATGTGTGGTAATTCTGCATCCCTGTCATTCTCGGTGTTGACATAAATTCTTTGTCAAAGTGCTTAAGATGTATTGACAGTTCGTGTAAGGGCCAACTCACAGCGACGACACGGCCGAATGCGACTGAAGTGGACGATCACGAAATTCACCTCATACTACTTGAGCACCACAAATTGAGTGCTGCACTGCATCAGAAAAACTGCACTTTATCAGGTTGGGAGACGCTACATAAAATACACTGTAATGTTGATTTAAAAAAAATATATATATATATAGTTTAGAAAGACTGACGGAAGCCTGTTTAAAATCAGAGGCGGACCGGCCTGTAGGCTGGTACCATTTCCCTCCCTTTCGGAAAAAAGGCGAATGACGGACGACGGAAGGCTACCCACGCTGCAGACGGATGACGAATAACGGACGCTCAATTTTTAGTAAAATGCCCAGGTCTGGCAATACGTATTGTATTATTAAACTTACACCATTTTAAATGAAGTTGAGTATGGATATTAAAAGTTTTCCTGCCCTGACTTTCACCTATCGTACATATAATCCCACCGCTACTACAAACGATAGGTAAAAGGGATTGAACACCGGAACACTGGCCTTAACTCGGCTATAAAAATGTGATAAGGAGAGAAATGGTGGGCAAATTCTGAAGTAATCCAACCAACAGAGTGTATCCCCTGTGATTCAACAATTCCCAGCAACTATTGTGCATGTTATACAGCAGAGCAAAATGTGTGCACTTGAGCAGGTATAACCTCTATCTCCTATTAGAAAAGCCGTGCTGAATGCCTCAGCATCTATTTTCTATGTGTACTACTGTATACTAAAAACGGGTTTGAGTTTCCATGTATCAGTTGAATGATTATCAGTGTTATTGCTAGGGTGTTGTGGTGTTTGCTAACTACTTCATTAGTTTGTGCTCGATGTTTCTGGCTTCAATTGCAACAAGATTTGGGTTCAATAAGGGAAATAGTTGGCGGTAGAATATGGAATTAGTGTTCAAACTCTTGCATAAAATGAATACTAATTAACTAGAGGAGAGACTACTTGAAGAAATGGGGAATGGGGCAATTAACGAAAGCCTGGAGCAACTTTACAGACGACGAGCCTTCCAGTCTTCCTAATTAAATTCTCTCTCAGACACCTGGCCTTTCACCTCCTCCTCTATTTCCCCCATCTCCCATGTGGCTGTCACAAAGAGGGGCATCTCTTAAGCTTTGTGCACATCTTTTTTTATCTGGGAAGTACAAAAATGTTCAATTTTTCATGGCCAAACTCTCTCTTGAGGTAAAGACAGAGACAATGCGCAGTGGTAGAAATGCTGCTCCACAAGACCAGTGGGCCACCTCGTATTCAGTCACAACAGCTTGTGCCTTCGTGGTGCTTTGGAGTTATTTTAATCGAATAGAAGCACACCAATAAAAACCAACCAAGTAACTTTCTTAACTGGACAATCGGTCAGATCATGTCCCAAAAGATAGTTTCATGCCAGCGCCAGAGCATTTAAATAGCAACAAACTTGATTTACAAGTCGAAAAGTTAAAGTGGAAGTCAACCCAAAAATTTTCTTTAGCAGAATATGTTCTATGCAGGCACACTAGTCAAAACTTGGCATTCTGATTGATATTGCGTTTGTGGAATACGAGTTAAGCTGTAAAATCCATCAGTTTTTTATCTATTACAGGGGGTGGCCATTTTGCCACTTCTGTCGACTGAAAATGACATCACAACTGCTCAGGGCTCAGGCAACGATCAATCACGGCTCAGCTTCAGAAAAAAAAGGTAAGCCGTGATTGGTCAATATTAATCAGAAGGCCATCTTTAGACTACTGAAGCCGCATAGAATATATGATTGTAAATAATTTTACGGGGTTGACTTCTTTTAGAAAAAGATCATTGGAAATGCTAAGAATCTTAAAATGAAGGCAAGTTCTGAAAACCCCTTTTCGCGTGCATACTAACGAACCTCGAAGAATATTCCACTCGTGGTTCCCATTTACAACACATTCACAACGTCTCGTCCAGTACCAAGTTGAGGATAAGGAGCCACGTTTACAAAGACTCTGAAAATGCATCGAAGCCTTGTAGGAAGAGCAATGCCTTTTGACATTAAATATGATGGAAATCTCCAAGTTATGGACATATCAATCAAAGGGCCAACTTTATTCAACTCATTGACGTATGGATGCGACCACAAGCAGTACAATGACGAGGCAGTGAAATGTTACTGATTTGCTGGGACAATCACCTTTAGCTATAATGGGCCATGAAATAACATAACACATTTTAACAGAAGTCAAATATGCGCTGCTTATTAGATGCTAATACTGATAACACTGACCACGTTGTAAACCTTACCTTTTGGCTTTGACAACATTAAGTCAATTAGACGCACTGTTATGTCTCAGAATTCTGAACAGCTTGCTCGTATGAAATCATTTTCAAAATAGTCAGCCAACAAAATATTCAGTTGGTCGTGTAATTTCAAACTCGAAGGATGGGCAGGCACTCCAGAGACCCACCTAGTTGCATACAAGAAATTAAAGTACATTTTCTGGAATGTACCCTTTGAATTAACCCACCAAAAAAAGGAAAAACATACTTGGCCCAAAGCACATTCTCATTTTTATATGAATTTTAATTCATTAGTGGCTCATTCGAACAATTTGTGATTAATCTATTTTTAGAGAGTTAACACTGCCCATCTTAATGAACAATTTTAGGGTTAATTGCAGTGCGGGTACATGCAAGTGATGGAATAAGAAAACTGGTTTCAAGAAAAAGGTCCTTAAGTTTTAAGGAAAATGTTTGTAGTACATATCACAGGTGTTTCCTTGAGCTGTGTTTTTTTTCATCAATTGTCAGACGTGAGTTGAGATACTGACACTGTTGCAAAGTTACTGTATGACACCTGTCATTTACCCCCAAAAGCTTCAAAATCTTTACTAGTGAGAATCTACACACAAACTGAGCATAAATAAATTCTATCTAATATAAAAACAAATAGAAAAAAATAAAAAAAGCTCAACATTAAAGACAGAGGGGAAGAGGGAGAAACCATGGATACCTTGTGTAATTTTGTTGGCACTATATTATTCTTGACCAGCCTTGTTTGAAGTTAAGACAACAAACGTCACGGATGCGCATACATACCACATTAGCGTTAGACATCAAAGTACTCTGTGTCGGGAAAGGAATGTCTGCAAGGTAACACAACTGCAGGCATAGAAACATCAGCGGCAAACAAAGAAACTTGAGCTGGTGATTGTGACAACACTTTATCCAAGGTGGGCAAACAAAGGTCCTCCTGCACACCCTAGTGGATAAACCACAACAATGTTTTTAAAGGGATACATTGGGGAATAAATTTGCCATCTAGCTCCTTGTTAGGGACCAGCAAGTGTTGAAAAAAGGATTGAAAAATTCAACAGTGGCATATGTCCAATCAAAAGTTTAGAGAAGGTCATATTAAGTCCACCTGTAAAGGTGCATTCGAGGCTCATCCAAAAAGTTCACCCTAATAAAACGTTCCTATTTTTGGTGAGCACTGTATATAGTACCCTGAAAAAATAATTATTTAAATCCAGAATGCTTCACATTCATTAGCGGTGTTACAAGTGATGCAGGCGGAAGGGAGTTTAAAATTCAGTGGTGTCAGATACTTGATGAATTAGAAGCAAGGACAGCTTGGCTGGGTCGCTGTGCCCCAGGTTGGCCCTGACTGGAGCGGGCCCAGCCTTCATAGAAAGGTGCGCCGTCTAATCTGGCCTCATTTTATGCCTCTTTAACCGTGACCAATGTATTTAAATGGCTGTTTCTTTGACAGATGCTTGGTTCAAATCATTCCTCACTGGGAATTTGTAGGAGTGATATTAAAAGTCCTTCGGGCTAGGCAGCCCGAAGAGAACATTGGAACATCAAAAGGCCAAACACTTCAAAAACTTCGGCTAATGATGCTAGGCTAGCACAGCTCCGGGGACAAGGAGGGCTTCAACTTTGTCCAACATACTCCTAACTGCGAGGGGGGAAAAGAAATCTTCTCCTTTAAAACAGAGATTTAGCTGCTCCCCCCATTCTACTTGCTCTGCATTTAAATGTGATTTAGCACGAGATTCCTGGTATATTCCTCCCTATCTCTGAATCCGCAGGGGAGCAGTCCAGGGGAACATGTGCAGTCTTATCCAACACATCTTAACCTGCGCTTACCAAATATATACAACAAGAAAAGCACAATGGAAGACATGAACTTGCACTCTCGCAACTAAATTTACACTGGGGACTTCATCCTCGAATACGCGAAACTGGTTTGCAAAGTACTCCACAACTGAAGGAGCTGCCCCGCCAACCTAAGACCACAGTATGTGTTGTAAGACAGGTGGAGGTAGACAAAAAGTGAGACGGACAAGCGGGGAAATTAGAAGTTTAGAAAAGCAGCTGGCAACATTCACTTGTAAGCCTGATGGGAGGCGACAGCCCTAATTAAGTAACAAACCACCAGATGAGTGGGGTGAACATAGAGGCACACCTGGTATGACCGCTTGACATCGTTATGTACTTCAGAAGCCATACAAACATATCCTAAATGTAAGGTAACATCTTTTATTCTGCCTAAATCTGCATTACAAAACTGACAAAAAGAATCTAAAGTACAATGCTGCCTTGAGATGAGAGCGACCCTACTTATGAGTTTATTATAATACATGCAGTCGTTCGGATGGCTTCTTTGCTTTGACTTGCAGGCAAAATTGTCAAATATGAGCGTTGTGTGGTGACAGTGAACTCATATTTCACAAAAAGCAGCAGTTGGCAGTCAACGGTTCTTAAAAAAAAAAACGGCATCAAGCAGTTTAATGCCGCTCCAAGTTAAAGTTTACTATCAAACTTAAAACCAAAAAACATGGGCTTCAAATAGTCACAAAGCTTATCTTCATGCTAACATACAACTCAAAATGCCGTGCACGTGCTGACAAACAGCATCAGAGTTGCGCTGTTTTAACACTTGAAGCAATGGATAATTGAACACAAACAGTGGAGCAACACATATAGACTGACATAAATGATACTCACGGGCATATATTTTTTTTTTTATCCTCTGCAAAAAACGACTAATACTGCAATAGCTTACTGAGCTCAGCTGTGACCGTCTCCAGGTATATATGTCGGACACATATTTCCAATGTCTTACTAATGCCGTCGCTCCGGTACTTTTAGAAAGCGGTGTCTGGGAAAACAAGAAAACTGTTTTGGGTTTTTTTTTTTAAATCTATTTATTCATTTTTGTTTTGCTGAAACGCTATCATGACAGAACGTCAGTTTTACCTTTTTGTAATAACTTGTAAGTAGTCGGGCCTGCTGTGTGCATCACAGTCGTAAACAATGAGCCACAGATATCCCCCGAAACTAAACATCAGTTTCCCCTGAAGAAAATCCATTAAAATAAATTTGGCTTGATGAAAACCTGCAAGCATTAACCTTGAACAGCTGTCCTCAAGAACTGCTGGGTCTGCCCTCCGAATAATAAGCCAACAGCCCTGTTAGCCGCATGCCGCATGTGTTTAATTTCCAACATCTGCCGTCTTCACGCTTCTGTGCTTTCCATTCCCGCTGCACATTCTTCACAAATCCAGTAGCTTCCTTCTCCTGCATTTGTAAATGCTGTTGATGGTGGAAACCTTCCATGTTTACTTTGAATCCCTGGTCATTTGCGAGCTGGCTGGAATTACCTGCAGCTGCTCACTTTGCTGCTTTCATTGCTTAGATGCTTCAAAAAAAAAAAAAAAAAGTCTTACCATTGTAAAGTAAATTGTTACCAGTAGTTGAACTGCATTTACGCAGCACTTGCCAAGTCAACTACTCGAGGCACCTTCACCAGTTCACTCACGCACACTTTTACATCAGACACTGAGAACACGGCGTCTGGATCAATTCAGGAAATCTCCAATTACAAAACAGCTCTCGTCTTTTTCAGCTCAGTTTTAAATTCCTATGATATACGCCCGAAATAATGTTAGGCATTTACAAGGGGCTGCAAAGTTTGTGTCGTGATACTACTGCACTTTGATAATCCAAGACAGCTACACCGTGATCAGGATCATAAAATTCCACGCTGAACAAAACAATCTTTTTCAACTCATCGTATTGTCCTGTGAAACAACATCTCTATTTATCACCACACACTTCAAACAGACAACTACCAATGATGAGGGGGGGTTTGAAAGAAAAAGAAACTTAAGGACCAGTCAACTGCCGTTCGCCTGAGGACCTCGTCTGCTCTCACTTGCTCTGTTTGGCAGCAGCGGAAAAGCAAATTTTACACTGTCTGGGACACAAATTGGCATCCCGAACTCTGGTTACTCCGCCACCATAATTTAATTAAAAGACACTTCTGTCAGTCGAGGAAGAAATCAGAGCATTATGAAGTTTGACTGACGGACAGACATAAAAGTGTTAGCAATTTCACTACATGCTGGGCATGATGGGAAAACTTCAGAGGCTCGGCTAGCGGCTTTGAGTTGGTCCAACGCCATGCTCACTGGTGACTTCAAGTAGAACCTTAAGAATGGATCAAGTTACTAAATTGTCAGCTTTGAACTTCAGTCAAAGATCTTGTGACAACATTCACAAAAACAAGTCAGAAGTTGAAAGTGAACAAGAGCTTTAGAAGAACATATTTGAACAAAACGGTCAGGTTTTGTTTTTTCGATTTTCCCAAACAAGATTTTATGGGGTGTCACTTGTATACAACACATACAGTATGTTCCTTATTCATTTGACAATTATTTTATAAGACTATAGAAGTCAATCAAACAATGCCAGAATGCAGCTAAATTCAATAGTTTGGGCTTTATCAGAAAAGTTGGAAAGACAGGATATGAGAGAGTATCTGAAGTCAGTAACACATGGACAAATTCATTGAGAATTGTTAGCCTCATAGCACAAAATATACCAATGTACTTGCTTAAAAAAATGTATTTTTTTCTTTATGTCTATGTAGGTTTTCAGTCATCTTAGTCATGTTAGTCCGCAAAAGCTTGAATCAAGGCAACTGGACTTTTTTTTCTCCATTTTAAGTAATAAGAAGACAAGATGAACGTGATAAGCGCTGACTGGAAACAAAATGTTCATTTTGTTGTATGTGTTCTTATTTTTTGAAAACATTCAAAACTGAGGCAATTATGCTATTAGGTTAACTAAGTACGAATTGTGACTACAAACCCCATATTACTGAATGTAAAAAAAAAAAAATCTATTAAAACATTTTTTATATTTTGTGGAACAAAGTCTTGTAAAAAGTGGCCTAAAAAAGCTAAGAAAGGATTTTTTTTTATAAGTTCAAACTCTTGTGAAAACGGATCTGTAACATGAATGTACTGTAACTGTGAGGTTTTCACGACAGCCCACCATTACTATAGACTGGCCAACAGGGATGTGGCAGTAATTCTCTAAATTACAAGGCATCATAGTACCACTCGTGTTATTTCAAGGTAGAATAACTACAAATTACTGCATTAAAGCCCTTTAATTGGCTTGTCGCACAAGGTGCCCTTTTTTTGGGGACTAAATTGAAATTCAAACAAAAGGGCAAGATTCTCTCATTTCGCACTTGAATCTTTATGCGTGAAAAGGAGATAATATATTATATAGCCCCGATCGTAAATTTACAACCTCTTAACAGACTATGCGGAATCATTGTGCTCTTCAAAATGTCAAGGGCAGGTGTCTGAGGTGTTAATGGCAATAGTAAAACAAGACAGAGAGGTCATAGACATTTTTGACAGTGTACGTAGCACAGAACATATTAGCTGGGGATTCGCTGTACATGGAGAATTTATACTTCTGGGGAGACTTAAGCTGTAAACATGGAGGAAATGTCCATTTTGATTGAGCCATAAAAATGAATGAGGTCAAACAATGACAATACATCATTGTTGTAATTAGGTCTATGTGCTAAAACTAGACGTGTTTAATTGCACTTCCGATACACACGATATTGAAGAAATACATTACTGGTCACCTGCCATTTAATGATCACTGTACATCATTTAGGACTAATAGCTGCGCTATGTAATTATTTTTGTTCCATTTATAATGCAGGCTCCGTTTGATTGGTTTGATTGGACAAATGGAGTCAGATGTCCCTAGTAATTATGTTAGATTGGTGAAACAGAGTGATGTGGCAAGTCTCGCTAATGAAAAAAAAAAAAAAATAGACCATGGGAGTAATAATAAAAACCTGTGGATAAAAATAAAAGTAGCGAGCGGAACGTTGCTCCACTACAATTAATTAGCTAAGAACACATTGAGCTTGTTTATTTTGCCACATGAAAAATGTACTACTTTCATTAGACGATAGAAATTTCATTTCTTGAGGTACATGTTAAATATCACAATAACATTGATATCGCTTTAGTCAACATCTGTATTGCATTAGCCATGTTTTTCCAATATTGTGCAGCCCTAGTTTGTGTTATTGTTGTAATCTTGTTTATGACTTCCTGAATTACGTTTGCAACACACTTTCTATGGTAGAGCCAGAGGTGGGCATTCCGTCTGACTGATGGACCAGTCCACCTGTCCGTCACCAACGAACGCCCATTTTGCTGACGTTAGACGATAGATAGGAAACTTCAAAAAATAAACTGAAATACGTAATAAGCACAGAAGAAAGTGAATTTAAGCCTGTCTGTGTAATCATCACGAACCTGGTCAAGTCGCGACGGAACTAATTAATGAGCAAAGTAACTTTAAATACATAGACAGTTTTGCAGAGAAGTAGTTGTGAGTTAAGTTTTACATTTCTATTTTTATTTTTGGAAAGAGTAGGGTAAGAATGCTGTGAAATGGTATTTTGCAGGCCCACACTCCATTTCAGTAGGTGGCAGTAATGCACCAAAAGTCATTTGCCAACCGCTTAAAAAACAGAAGAACAAGAACAACAAAAAAAGAAGAAGAAAAAGACGTCAAAGTCCAAGAAACAAACAACATTCGTTCGTTGTCATGGCAACTATATTTAGGTACGCACAAGGACTAGGAAGAATTTTAATCCACCAGGATTGTACCTTTGGTAACAATGTGACACAATGTTGAGGTAAATAAAACCTTAAAGTAAAATTGTTAAAGCCTTAAATAAGCAGCAGGCTCCCACTTAACAGCTCAACAGATTGGCAAATAAGTGTAGGCTATGTGAAATGTTAAATGAATGTGAGTGTTAAACTGTTAAACAAGACGACACATTATGATGCAGACAGTACACTCCATTTGACCATTTTAACCAAATTGTTTAAGATGGATGGATGGATGGATTTTTCATCTGTTGGTCCTCTTTTTTTTCGGATTGACAATTGACGAACTGGCGGACCATTGCTGTTTACTGACGGAATCACGGTTAAAATAACATGACACACTGACCGACAGATGATTACAGTTTGGTTTGGCTTGAAAAAATGACAGATTGACGGATGACGAACGGGTCTGCTGATGGATGATGAATGACGGACCGGCAAACTTTCGTAAAATGCCCACGTCTGGGTAGAACTTTGTGAATTTGTCATAGTACGTGCGGAAAAGTCTTCAAGTGAAAGTGTTTAATAAGTTAGCAATTCTAATTGCGGTAGATAAATAAACTGCCTTTCGTATTATTAATAATCATGGTTCATTTGCCTTTGTTCTAGTGTAAGCCTAAGCTATAAGGCCAAAGCATTTACATATAATAAATCTGATCTTGCTTATCTGTAACACATCTTAATTTATCCATAAATTGTTTTCTAAAACTGTTCAGCCCTAGTTTCCTCCTCTGCCTCTCACTAAATCTAAGATACCATCTGCAAAAGTGATGGGTCACAGGAAATTTATGAATGAGTATAGCTTCTATTCACAACTGTCTTGTTTTTTTTTTCATAACACACTATCCATAATGGGTCCAACACTCTATAAAATGTCGGTACATAAAATGGCTGCGCAGATGTGAAGAAAAATTGGAGTACTTAAAACTTAATTTGCCCCAAATGTTAGAGATTTTTTTTAATTTCCACTGAACATGAATATAACAGCAGGGGGAGGAGGTGTTGCGTGTCTTACACTTATTGTAGCCCATTCTTCTGTTCATGATTTCCAATGCTAAATGTTCTGAGACTCTAATGAGAAGGGATGAAAGAAAGCCAACCATGAAAATGGCTCCGTGTTTCCATTTGCTTCCGCTCCCCTAGTGGATGGTTTTTATTAATTTCATTTAATTATCCCACACTGTTTTTTTATATATATTAATATACTGGGCCATCTCTGCCCCCTTCCCACTATGTGAGCTTTTGTAATTTGATAAAGCTTCATTTGAGTGAGAAGTTGATTAAAGAAATTAAGCTCCAGTGGTCATCGCAGCTGCCGTCCTCCCAATTTCATAAAAACTTCAGATATTTCACATTATGAACATGTCAAGCAGAAATAACCACCACAGGACATGTTCCACATAATGTCGATAACTGCAAACGCCAATAAAGGGAATATCTCATTTAAACATGGCGAGTGGCAGGACGAATGGACAACATTTCACATATTGATAAGGCTTTTCTTTTCCTTTGACCTCTGATGCCATTCACTTAATTCATCTATCAACTTTTTATTTGTACTTTTTTTCAAATTTTATTTTCATTTTCAACTACTTCCAACAGCAGATTTTTCTGCATAAAGCTGTTCGGAAGGCATTTTGCTATAGCTGTACCTTTTTAGGTTGAATGATGACACTGGTTTGCAATACTCAGAGGAGAAATGAGGAAACATCCCATCTTACTGCCCTATGCTTGGTTTTGCTGTAATTGCATCAAAAGTAATTACTGAGACTCTTTGAACCCCTACCACCCTCCACCCCAAGTTATCCCGTCTATGTTCCAACATAAACAAAACAAATTAAAAGCAATATGCAATATCTACAGTGCAGCATACAGTTAAATAGCTTATTACCGCTGGGGAGACAATTAACGCTTGAAAATGATAGCCGAGATCTAGTGGCAGTTTTGAACCATAAGTTATTGATTTGGAAATGAAAACCTGTGCTCTTCAAGGTTACAGCCAGCACAGCCTCATTACTGCTCTGTCCTTGAGAGGCCCGCACCAGCGTGGAGAGGACCGCTTTAATGAAGGTGAATTTAATGGGATTTAATGTAGCTGGGGGCAATGGAGCGGCGGAGATATGGTTTTAACAAAGAGCAAGGGACCAAGGGTACAGCCAAGAGAGCAGTCATTTCCCTTTCTTTCTTCATATTTATTTATTTTTTTCACATTTGGCCAAGCAGAGTAAAACCACACCAAATTGTCACCTAAGTAAGCCAGGTGTTACAGTACCAGGGCAGTACGAGCCTGCGGTTTTTCATTTGAGAGTGATGTCTCTCTCATCTTTTCAGATTACAATCTGACCACCATTTTTGCTTCGCCAGTCTTCCGTCTGAAGATGACATTCAACCTTGTGTTCAACGGACAATAAGACATTTCCCCACATCTTTTTGGGATATTTTGTCAGGGTCCGATAAGACCAAAGTTGAATTCCAAAATGTAAAGTATGCTTGGCATGAGCACAACACCGCGCATTACCAAAAGGATGCCAGACCTATCGTGACAAATGGTGGTGACGGCATCATGCTTTCAGGCCTTAGAAAAGGTGGAAGGAATTATGAACAGTTCAAAACATCATTCAGCGTTGGCACAAAACTTTCAAGGCCGAATTTACGAAAGGATTGCGTGGCGCTCACCAGAAAAATGGAACAAACAGACAGCACCTAATTCACAAAGTATGGGCAGATGGTTAAATGCTTCACTAACTGCACTTTCAAGCAGATTGTGTCTCCGTGCTTCGGTGTTATTTCTGTGTATTTAAATGAGGTACTGGTAACATGCGCATATTTGGCAGAGAAATTTCCCATAAACTGTTGATAAACAATGTGTAATTCTCACCAAAACACCAGCGCTCATAGCCACACGTAGTTTGAGTGAAGCAAATAACGTCTTGAGAAAGATGGCGTAAAGTTGCCTCTCTGTGAATTTCAAAATCAAAACAATCGCCACCGTATTTTAGATTTTATGAGCCTTATAACCTCTCTATTGGCGCTCAATAGAGCTTAGTGTCACTGAATGAGGAAAACTTATGTGAATAAACTCCAAAATACTGAGGCGATCGTTTTGACATTTTTGTAGTTTTATGTGGGCATGAGTAGAGATCCATCCATCCATTACCCAATCCGCTTATCCTCACAAGGGTCGCGGGTGTGCGAGAGACTATCCCAGCTGTCTTCGGGTAGTAGGCGGGGGACACCCTGAACTGGTTGCCAGCCAATCGCAGGGCACACAGAGACAAACAATCATTCACACCTAGGGGCAATTTAGAGAGTCCAATTAACCTACCATGCATGTTTTTGGAATGTGGGAGGAAATCGGAGTACCCGGAGAAAAACCACGCAGGCACGGGGAGAACATGTAAACGCCACACAAGAAGGCTTTAGGGAGGGCGTTGTAGAAATCTGATATACTGTTACTAAGATCTATTCACACTCTTTTCTTTTGCATCTCCTGTTGAGCATGGTGCTAGCGTATGCCTTGGGCTTCAGGACAAGCACTTTTATATTTTTAGCCTGCTTCTGATATTCTGTGCATATTGCATATGACAGGATCTCAAAAAAGAAAAACTTTCATACCTTGTCTTGAAGCCCTCGCGGAGTCATTTTGTTGCTGTTGTTGATGTTTTTCTTCCTGCCTCCGAAAGGCTTCCAGATAGATGACCGGGGTGCTGATTCACAAATGCTAAGAGAGGGAAGAGATGTGATTGAAGATGCCAAAGCCATGATATAATATATATAGAAGTACTTAGTAATCACACAGGAACGACGGCCAAACTCATTACGATCATTGCCTTCTCCTGAAAAGCTTGTATAATTCTTGTTTTTGTTCCACTCTTACAGTCAATTCATAAGAATGGAAGATGATTTGTCCTTGAATGATCATTCATATAAAGGATGCATTTGACTGCCAATGAGCCACTACACCACATGCAGCATAGATTTCGATGAAAAGCTTCCCTTTAATAGCTAATGATAATATATTTCTTTCCTTTTTTCATACCATCTGCCAGGTTGAGTGGATTTTAAGTCGCATGGTTAGTAGGTTTCCAAATTGAGTGTTATGACTTATATCAACATACGCATATACATACAGTATACAGGACATAGATAGATAGATAGATAGATAGATAGATAGATAGATAGATAGATAGATAGATAGATAGATAGATAGATAGATAGATAGATAGATAGATAGATAGATAGATAGATAGATAGATAGATAGATAGATAGATAGATAGATAGATAGATACTTTTGTTTTTTAATATGGGTTGTCACAGCAACAATATTCACAACAATAATAAGTACAATATGATGTCGTGGGATTTTCCTCATTAAAATGAATAAACATTTCTTTTGGATGGGGGTGGTTCCCATTAAAATATGCCCAAAAAAGAAGTCATCTTTACTGGTAAGCGGACAAAAGGATTCTTGTCAAACCCAGTTACTTTTTACAAAAAGAGCTAAATCGTTGTGATAGCTATAAAAACAGAGCGCATTGTGCTCACATCTGCTATTGACATCGACTTTCTTTGGAGCTGTCTGTCATCCCTAAAACGTGACTAATGTGAAGGTTTGGGAACAAGTGGTTTTAATGAAACAGTTTCACAGAGGGAAAATAGTTTAAACAATCTTTAGTGGTCTCCATCTTTTTGTTCATGCTGCAGCCGCGGACACACTTCATAGGCAACAGCAAATTGTGTACAAGTCAAAAGGTCCATTCCTTATTCTAAGCATATATTGATACAACTTCAAACCGTTATTGATCCTGACACACAGAATCTCCAACCGCTCTTATGATGATGGCTGTGCCATTAACGCAACAAGAAAAAAAGCACTTGAAACAGATGGGTAGCATGTGAAGATATCTGAAGTGGGGCCCGCAAAGAATTGCTATATTAATTCCGACAAGAAAAGCGGCATACAGGGCCCCCACACTTGATCCATTCTTGAACTTCTGTTAGCCGTAAACTGTTCAACCCAAAGTCTCAGATTACTTAATTGACATCACTTGAAGTAATTCCAAGTTCAAGATCAGGAGTACTCAAAATATATTATGAAAGGCTTTGATACCTCAAATTTGTTGTACGGGCGCACAAGAATCCGACGAGGGCGGCCTAAGTTTAAAAAAACAGGTCAACACGGAAGAGAAACATTTTAATTAGCCTCTCGGTAAGAAGAGAAGACTTGTTCAATGCCACTTAAAATGAACAAAAATCATCATGAAAACTGGCGCTTTTCACAGCTCAAAACTCTTAGCAGTGACCTTATGGAAGAGTACCTGGTTGCCTAGCAACATACCTTCGGGGACAACACCTCAGAGACTCACCAGCCAAGAAAAAGAATTCATAACAAATGACAAATCTATCACCTGATGGTCCATATTGTCCGACTGTCCTATATTATAGTCCCAATTCCCCTCACACATTACTGTGACGTCACATCCAGCACGCCAAGCTCAATTTTTTGTCACGCTATTTGAAGGGATATTGGGGAGAGGGAGGGGGAGGTCATCGTTCATGACTATACAGGTACTTAGTTGTAGAAAGACTGATAAGCTGAATGAGTTGTTCTTGTCAGCCTAACTCATAGATTCCTCATCTGAATGAGATCTGTGCTTGTTTGAATGTCCATCTTCTTGTCTATGGCACTGAAAGATCATACTGGTACAGATAAATCAGCAGCACTGACTGTGTTCCCTCGCGGCACATTAGTAATTGTTCCTTTCCACTGCAGGTACTTTTTTTTTTAAATAGCACGTGTGTAAATGCGCCAAGGGGAAAAAAATATCAAATAAAAAACGAACTCGACACGAATGGCAGTTTTGGAAAAATCTCTGTCCATGTGACAACATTTACATGACAACTGATTAACATCAGAAAAGCCATTTCACCTGAAAGTTTTTTTTTTTAAGAAACCTATCGGCCCATATTAATTTTCTGAAGACAATCACTATCTTAATGAAACAGAAAGGGAGACTAACTAGGGGCGCATTCAAATATACACTCCGAGCAAAAGTAAAGTCCACCATATCTTTCTTGAGTAGAAGCTTCTAATAAAATATTGTGAAGAGACACAATGTGATTGCTTTGATTGAAAACTAATTTAGACAGACCAACATATGAAAAAGTACTTCTAACAAATGACAATTTTATATTACTGTATTTTGTGGTAAAAAAAATCTGTTTGTCTAGTAGAAATGTTCTATCTACTCGACAGTTGTTGGGTAAGAAGAAAAAGACACGTTCAACCCCTGAACATGTCCAAGGTTAATAAATCAAATGTACGTAATTACATTCTTAAAATATCTAAATAACCAATTAAGGCATAAACATTATATAAATTAAGTATTATATTGAAACACGTTTTGTAAAACATTTTATTAGCCTACAATATCTAATCCTATCCTAGATGATATAATGAGCCTCAATTTATTTTTCTAGTTATGTCCATTCAATGTTTCATTTATAGTTTCAACACACAAACCCTTTGAATAATAAGAACACTAAAATAAAGCAATGATATTCAAATTAAAACGATCATGTTCATTAAAATACTGTGCCTTCTCCCTCCACCAACAACAGAAGTCTAGTGCTACTGGCTCAGAGAGGGTGACTCCACCCACTCAGAAGCAACCTACTCTCCAAGATGGCTTTCAACAGCATATGAAGTACCCAAAGGACAGCAAAGATGTTAAAAGGCTCAACGGGGCAGTTGCAGAGTTTATCGAAACCGAAATTTGGTATCGTGACAACCCTAATATGCACACTAGAAATGTCCTTATTTTTAAAAGAAAAGCAGTTTTTTTTTTTTCAATGAAGATAACTGTAAACTAATCAGGAATACACTCTATACATTATTAACGTGATAAATGACAATTCTAGCTGCAAATATCAGGTTTTTTTGGTGCAATATCTACATAGGTGTATAGAGGCCCATTTCCAGCAACTATGATGGCAGTGTTCTAAAGGCACAAGGCGTTTGTCCATTGCATCAGAAGGCTGCTCAAGGATATTAGAAAACTCTTGTACAATCATCATTAGCACTAGAGAAGCTATAAAATTGACCTTCCTTTGAGTAATTGGACTATCTGCAGCATCACATTTGTGGGGTCGATTAAAAGCACAAAATGGCCAGAAAAAAAAGAATTTCCATGTGAAACTCGACAGTTGATTCTTATTCTTAGAAATTAAGGCTATGCCATGCGAGAAATTGCCAAGAAACTGATGATGATCCTACAATGGCGTGTACTAGTCCCTACCTTCTCTATTAAGCCAAACTATTTTCAACAGTGCTAATGATGAACTCACAAGGGTTTTCTAATATCCTATCTGTGGGACCGCAAGGTACACAACACAGTTTGATTTTGATTTTTTCATTACTCAGCCGCGTGTCAGGATCGCAGCACCTGTGTGTGACGTGCTACAGGTTAATTCCATTCTCGACGCCGCTTGGCTGACTCGGACCGACTGGGACCATGTGGGTCGTTTAAATATGCAGACAGGAACTCGGTGGCAGTTAGGCGATGCCCAGTTCTGGAAAGCAGTCATGGAAAAACTACTAATGAGGATAAGACCAAATGGACCATGGAAATCAACGATATTAAATAAATGCTCAAATGATTTCATATGGATGGACATCTTCACAATCTAATCATTCTTACTTTTAAAACTATGCATTTTTCATCCCAACTCGTGCAACCAAACAACCAAAATATTAGAACTCACTCTCAATATGAAGTCAGCAGCACGCCATCAATAGTGAACATTATGTATTTGTAAAGTCAACATTTGTGATACAGCCCCTGTATTTGTTCGTGTTAGATTGTGCAGGTGCACTTAATGAAGTGCCCTGGGAGTGTAATCCTCAGGCACATATACAACTGGGGTCGGGGGGGAAGTAGTTCATTTTACCCAAGAGCCGGCCGCTTTTGTTGTCATTTTCATCTTTGCAATGAATACATTGGACTGCCCAAATATCTGACACTGAAACGTGTTGCGAAATCTGCCGAGGGCCAAAGTTCACCGTATTGCATGTTCCGAGCCTTTCCGTCCCTCTCATCTGGTTGTGTAGCTGTAAGCCTCGCTAAGTCTGCGTCTCTGCTTTGCTGCTAACATAATCCATCCCTCGGTAGCGCTCTAAAGATTGAGTTTGGGAGCGGCAAAGACAAAGCACTTGTCACCCGTGGAAGGCTCAAATGTATCCATCTGGAAAAGACATCGGAACAAAAGAGGCTTCAGGGGCAACTCGAGGTTCTCTACCTCCAAATGGCTCCCAGGCTTGCTGGGGACTGTGACAGGGGCTCTCCTGGTGAACCAGCCTCCATGATGAATGACCACCTCTCCGCTCTTTATCGCCACACTAAATCAAGCGCTTACCCGGCTTTTATGACCAATTTTTGCTGCTTTGTTTGACTTTCCCTCCTCATTTTTGAATGCAACTCCAAACTCTGGATTCAATCTTTGATCGCGTGCAATGTTCAAGTGGAGATTTGCGATCTGCGTCAATCCAATCCATAGAGACAAAATGTAGCCGAGCTTGGCTAAATGTAGGGAATGTTGTTTTAAAAAAAATAATAATAATAATGCATATACAGTCTATTTCAATGAGTTTTTTTCTATTCCCGTGTTTTGCTCTCTGAGAATACCTCCCAGTGCAGACGGTGACATGGCGAATGTAATTCTGGCAAAGTATAAATTATTTATGTGAGTCAGGGTCACACTTGGACTTGGTTGGAGTCTGGCCGGGGAAACTGACAGGCGGGTTGAGGAAGAAGGTCTAAGAAAAGACAGCTCTCTCTCTGCAAAGACGTAATCACATTACGAGCACACAATAGGGCTTGTCTTCTTTTTGTGTATCAGCTTTTCTCTTTCAGCTCTTTGTGCACGTTAGCGCTCTATTACCATTTGACAGTTTTTACCACAAGACATGTAGTACGGACAGGCACCAGTAAGGGAAAAGTCAGTCAACAGCTCTTATTAGACAAGAGTTTTGGAGGTGAAATGAATAAGTGAGCTGTTCTAAAACCCAACATAAAACAAAGGTGCAACATTTGTCGCTCAGAGAAATGTTTTGTTTGAATATATTTATAGTATGATTAGGCTACTCTGCATGAAAACAGTGCCACCAGCCAATCAGCAATTTGATGTCAGCTCCGCGGTGGTAGGATACATTCCTCTTTGGGTGCTGGAATTCAACGCCCCACCAAGCTCCTATCTCTTGTAATAAAGTGGATCTAGTGCGCAGGTCCAACTTTTGACAAGCGTCAACATTGAAACATGTTCGCGCCCTAAACCAAAAGTGTGTCCTAAAATCAGACATCAGAAATGAATGAAAGAGTTTTACTCATCATTAACCGTATAGTATTATTTACCCTGTTCACGCAACTCTCGTGTGGATAAGCGGCTTGGATAATGGATGGATGCATCTTATACTATATATACTGTACATACAATGTGTTTTTCAATTATTTTAATTATAATATTCCATTTTCATTATTTAACCTTTGTCTTATTTAAGGTGACTAAGATAATCATAAGCATAATACCCAATAATATTATGTATTATATGTAAGATTATTTTATAGAGACAGTTGAGTCTATAAGTCTTAAAATGCCTTAAAACTATTAATTTCTCAACAAAATTTGTTTGGGATGAAATATCTCAAACTTTGGGAGCAAGTGTGAAAATGATAATGAAACAGAAATAGTCGGACTTTTAAGCTAAGACAAATATAATAACTTGACATTATCGCACGTATTACTATTATTTTCCTCAAGAAAGCTTTGTAAAGCCATATATTAAATGCATTTCATTTTAGTAAAGTCAATAGTGGTTATATTTTCGATACAATACTAATGGAACAGTGCTTTTAATACACTTTTTAACCATACTTGTATTAATACTGTCACTTCACGATGAAGTTTGGTGTTGGATGGCTGAATTTAATGTACTGTGTCTCCCCCTAACGGCCATACATAGTTCCCGTCTATATGATGCCCTTGTAACAAAAAAACGCAATCCACTCCAACAGTACCCAGACATAACCTAGTAAATATTTGGAAAGAGATTAAAATTCAGAAGTACCTCATAGTGCAGTCTTACAGTAAAACGCTTCAAATGTGTTGTTTGCTGTCAGCATGCAGGACAATCAGTATTCAAGGGTGATTTTTTTTTTTCCTCCCCCTTATTTGATACAATTAAGCATTGCACAGTAACCTATTTGGCAGTCATCTTGGCACTTGGTGTTTTTTATGACCTATCAATCACCCAAGCAAAGCTGACGTGTGCGCGGCAGTGGAGGGTGGGGGACGGGGTTCTGACCTGCGGCCCAGTGTGCCATTCAAGGCTGCTCACCCAGGAAATCCCATTACATCAAAGTATGATGGATATCGGAGTCCATGCAGCTCATACGCGGGCTGACATATAATTTGTTTTAAATTTGTAAAAAAAAAATGGTGTGTCCACATTCACCTTTATGCCTGTCTTTGATTTTTTTCACATTTCTGTCCTCATCCAGACTGAATCAGGGGTGACAGACAGCAGGGGGACTCATCTGTCTTTGATTGTGGTATTGTCTTGACTACAGAGATGCTGAGTTGGGCTTTTTAAAGGAAGGACCGGCTGATTTCATAACACTTTATTTTCCATACTGCTTTTGACTCCTCCTTGACAATGTGGCTTAGATGGGATCCTACAAAGAATAGGTGGCACTTATGATGGATGGATCCAAAGATGGATGGATGATAGATGAATCATGTTTTTGAATTGTTTTGCTACCCACGAAGTCAGTGATTCATTGCTCAGTTACAGTTACATAAGGAAAGGACTTGCATATACACTGGTGCCTTCAGGTACACGTGAGACCTGACCATCAGTTGGACGATTTTTGTTTTGTTTGTTTTGTTTTGTTTTTGTTTGCATGACTCAAGTTACTTCACGGCAAGCAGTAGTTTGGCAGGTAGGATTAGTAAATAGAGCTTTTAGTTTTTTGTGTTTATTATCATTCTCATTTGAAGTTTGCTGTCAAACTAAACACAAAACAAAGAATTAGATGTGATATATTTTAAACAACATGATATTGCCTTAAAGGCAGCTAGATTCGTTTTCACACATTATGCGAAACAACATATGTACGGGCTACCAATTAGCATCAATGTGACAATGTTATAACCCATAAAACAAAGGATATCTCAATAAAAGCAACACATGTAGACAGACAATATAGCAATACTCACAGGCATATATTCTTTATCCTCTGACGGGAACAACAAATATTGTTAAACTAAACTGCCTGTCTTATACTGTCCCGGGTGGCCAAGGCACACACACCAGAATAAGCAGCACAATATGCATTGAAGGAGAAAGTGTGACAAAAAACGGTTTAATTCTTTGGAATTCTACCATCACTCTCTGTTTTGTATAGTACAATATTATAGAAGGTTATTTTTCTCATAAACAAACACATTACAAAACGTTTTGCTGTTATTTTGTACGGCAGCTGCAACAGATTAATGGCCCTCCCGTTCATTTCAATTGAGATAGATGAACGAATTAAATTGGGTATAGCACTCAGTGGGACAGTTCGACACCACTGCAAACTGAACTCGATTGGTCGCTACATATCAAGTTCAGAAAGGTGCACAAAAGTCAAAAAGAAGTAAAATGTATTCGGAAAATCAACTCCATTGTGAGCAAATGTCAGTCGAGCCGTTAGAAATGAGGTACGACAGTGTTGAATATATTATCCCAAAACTAAAGCAAAGGTTAATCAGCCACTGGCCACACAGTTATTAAAAGGTCTCTCGCTCTGAGCACTTTATCACTATTGTGTCTCCAATCGATTGTACAGGAAAGAATAACACCATAAACGGTTTTAGCTAAATTGGATAAAGAGACATTCACGCATGCAATCTTTGGACTTATCTTATAGATGACATTTAGGTTCATAATGAACTCAGCGATGGTATTCTGTGAAAACACCCTCTCGGCATGACACGGTGCAATTCCATACCACTGCCAATTACTACCACAAGGTAACCCACAGGAGGGTCTGGACATTCTCATGCAAATGCAATTGCACAGCCTAGTGGGGAAGTTGGTATATTACACACACGTCAACCATTTATTCCCTTGAACAGACATTTACAGTTTTTCTCAGTTGCTTTGATACATTTCTTAGATCAAAATTCAATTTCTCAAAACTACTTGTGCAATTTTCACATTGACTCACTCGTGCACATCAAAAAATGGGCCTTCAGCGAGGAATTAACTGAGTTAATCCATGCAGTATTATTATTATTATTATTGTTTTTATTATTATTAATCCACCTCTTTATATTAACAATATCTCGTTACAATTACAGGAACCATCAATACCATGCAAACACGCACAGTTAACCCCAGGGGATAGGTACTGGACCAGGCCACAAATAGCGAAAATTCACATATACACGTTGACAGCCATTGAAATGTATTGCGAAAAAAATATTTCCTCGAAAACTGTTTTAAAATGTAACGAATTGATTCAATCCATCAAATCGCAAATGATTTTCAGATTCGAATTGTTTTTGTTACACCCCTAATAGACAGACAGACCGATAGACAGAGAGACAGAGAGACAGAGAGACAGAGAGACAGAGAGACAGAGAGACAGAGAGACAGAGAGACAGATAGACAGATAGACAGATAGACAGATAGACAGATAGACAGATAGACAGATAGACAGATAGACAGATAGATAGATAGATACTTCTGATAAAGATTGTTGGCCAAAAATTGAAATTTTGTGTGACAAATTGCCAATAGGTCTGAAAATGGGCCAAATTCAGTCAATTTCCAAAATGTTGATAGGTTGTTAGGTTCCCCAATCGATAGCAACACTAATCTTTTTAGCACCATTTTCTGATGGAATTTCCCTTGTAATCTTATTCTGGGGTTCTAATAAGTGCTTGACCATGGAGTTACCACTTCACTGCAAAATGAAGAAGCTTCACCAACAGACCTCTCCTCAAAACCAGATCACTGCAAGGCAAATGGATTCTAATCTCTTTTAATTCAATCAAACTGATCTTTGACCACAGAAAACATTTCCTAGTTAAATTGTAATCCCAAGATGCTTCATTTTCCTCAACTAAGCATGCAATTTACATACGATATAGCCTGAGGTATCAACAGTACGAGCATCAGTGCAGGAAGACTGCTCCCTCAGTGTGCTTTTAAGGAGACACAATCTGGCAGCAATCAAGCATTGCTAGATGCAATTTGGAGCAACATAGATGGAAGCTTGATTTCAAACTGTAAAGAGACTTGTGGATTTTCGATTGCCCCTGACATCCAAGTGCTTCAATTTAAATGAGTTTTCTCTTCCTCCCATGTAATAACCAGCAGTGTTTCTTGGGGACAGTCACATTTCTACCTATTGCTTTGCTTTTATCATCATCATCATCATCATCATCATCATCATCACCTCTGCTGTGAACAGACATATGAAACAGTGTGTCCTAAAGGCTCCAGCGGACCTTAAGATCGCTGTGTGGAAACCTCTGTCTCGCTTATCTCTCTTCAATAAGATTAATTACATGGTTTCGTTGATGAAAGAGAACTTGAATGAGTGTCTCTGAATGTTCCCAACAAATATTCTTTCATCAGTCCCACATGCTGCCAGAGGTGGGATTAAATCACAGATGTGCAAGTCGCAAGTAAATCTCGTGTCGTATCCATCAAGTCTCAAGCAAGTCCCAAGTCATTGTGGAAAAAAAAATCAAGCGAGTCGAGTCGCCACCAAATTTCAAGCAAGTCAAGTTGAGTCATTACTTGGTTCAAGCAAGTCACAAGTCAAGTCATGAAATCTTGTTCAGTAAAACATATGTTGAAGTGATAATCTTTTTTTCACTGATCCTACTACAAAAAGTACATTATCTCTAAAATGTAATGAACATTTACATCTCTAAAATGAAATGAAAAACAATTAACATATGAAATGAATAGCTACACTTTATGAGACTTTATTGAGAAGAATGCATGTTATTTTTTCATACTAACTTTATGAGTGGCACACTAAATGTGGTGATAAATACTGAAATATGCTGAATGAGGGTGTAAATGTGTATAATCATCAGATTTAAAAACTACATGCTTTGTTTCGGGTGCCAATCTGTAACTCAAATCTAATTGGAGTGTGTTAATGGGTGAACGAAAGGCATTAACTTTGTGCACTTTTTTGTATGTTGCAGCGATTTGAAGCGCTGCCACATCAAATATGGCGGATATGCTAGCGTCCAGAGAAGTACTCTGCATAGACTCAGATACAGTGCTCTATACTAGCAACATGCCGGTGACACAGGTGCTTCTAATCAACTGAGCTCCTTTACCTGCCGGTTGAGTAGAAGCACCTGTCGTTGAAGCCAAACTGTGGCAGAGTTTTTACTTTCTGGACCTGGATTTTTACAGTCCGGTAAAGTTAGCGCCAGATTGGCACATTCGGAGTTGTCGCCCCAATAACGTAATAGTGCAGCATTAATAAAACACAAACAATGCTTCTCTCTAACCACAGTGATGTAGCCAACGAGCTACAAGCTGATATGAGTTGATTTTTAGCAGAACTGATTGTTATCGAAGCGCGCAATATGCCGTTGTTTCCTATGAAGGGCTGACGCGGAGGCAGTGCCCAGGGACCGTCAACAAATAGCAATCGCAACAAGAAAACAAACTATTTCAAATATAAAACGTCATTATTATTCATTGTCGTGTTTCTTCTTTAATTACACACATAAAAGATCATCAGCTGGTTACAGTACAGTAGCTTCTACTACGAGTAGTCCTCATTTTGAGAGAGTTGTAGTCACATCACACATTGATGGGGACTACTTGCTTCTACTACAACTCTCTCAAAATGAGGACTACTTGCTTCTACTACGAGAGTTCTACTACTTGCTTCTACTACGAGAGTTGTAGTAGAAGCAAGTAGTCCTCATTTTGAGAGAGTTGTAGTAGAAGCAAGTAGTCCCCATCAATGTGTGATGTGATTTTGGGGGCCTAATTATGTACACTCATGAAGTTATTGAGTATTGATACAACCCCCTTCTTAAATCTCATTTATTATTATTCTTTCACTAAAATGAGGGTTGTACTGTAACCAGCTGGAGATCTTCTGTGTGTAACCATTGAAGAAACATGACAATGAAAATTAAAAAACGTTTTTGTTTTATTATTAATAGTCCGTCTTCATTTCGCTGCTTGCTATTTGTTGACGGTCCCTTGGAACACGTCTCAGCGGAGCCTAATGAAAAAGCACAACCGCACAATTTGTGTTCAGACCACAAATTGTGTTGCTGAAATTCGAGTTGTAGCTCTTCGGCTACCCTACAGAGAGTGGACAAAGCCATCCTTTGCGTTACAATGACGTTGCATTTTGGAGTTATTGAACGGACAACTCCGAATGTGCCAATCTGGTGCTAACTTTACCTAACTCTGGATTACCTACCTCTGCCTAAATGTTCAAAATATTTTTCCCAAACCAGTGTTCATATCGCTAGTTAAACTAAGGTTGTCTTACCTCTCTGTGGGTTTTGTAATAAAGACCAATGAAGTTAGACGTTGTTGTTGCTGTTGTTGTTGCTGTTTCTTCACGTGCTGTTGCTGTTGTTTCTTCATCCCGTAAGGTGTAAACCATGCGTTTTCTGTTTTTGCAAACGTCATGGACAAAATAATCCATCAATTCAAATTGGTAATCCTCTGAGTTGCTCCGACGCTGTTGGTGTTTACGTTGCCACATCACACTAACAAGTGACGCTGACCGGGTTGCCAAATTGGCGTGAATGAACAAAAAAAAAACTTTTTTTTTTTTCTCTCGTTCTTGCTTTCCTTCCTACAAAGGCAAACTGTGTTCGAATGCAAATTTAAAACTAGAAACAGGATGACTTGACAAGAACATCGGGTAGTCTCTACTATCTGGCGGACATTAGTGCAATCGTGCAGTCCTGCACCTGATCTTATATATTGTGCAATAATCAACATTCCCCACTACTGCATTTTTATTTGTATCCAATGCTGTTCCTTATATTTCACTGAAGCACTGTCACTTACAGTATTTTTTTCCTCAATGTATATTTACATAGGCTTGATTCTGAATGTTTGCTGTTAATGTTATACATTAATGGCGACATTATGCCGCCGTCTCTGTGTGACCTATATCTTTGCTGCTGTAAGGCTGAAAATTTCCCCTCTGTGGGATCAATAAAAGCCTTCTTATCTTATCTTATTTTACTTGTCAAGTCAAGTCCAGTCACTTAGATACCAAGTCCCAAGTCAAGTCAACTCATTCACGTGTTTTTGGCAAGCTAGTCGTAAGTTCTAAAAATAGTAACTCGAGTCTGACTCAAGTCATATGGCTTGACTCGAGTCCCCCATCTCTGCATGCTGCTCTGATGTACCACCCTAACAGTCTGGCACTTGTCGCATTTTCTAAGTGCGTGCAACAATCACAGTTACAGAATAGACCACAATAATTGTGATCATGCATAATTAATTGAATTGCACTTTTAATTATATTCTTATTTATTGATTAAGTGATGATTAAGTGATGAGTTTGTTTCTTAAACTGTAGCAGTAGCTCAACTTTTCATATCTGACATAATCCTGATCTTCCTTGGACCATAAATTAACTGTGATGGAATCAAAAATGTTGCTGCTAATAATTCATTGGTTGAAATAAACGTAAATGAAAAAAGAGCCCCTCAAAGCATTGACAGAAATGCAGAATTTCCATTAATTCCTGATTTAGGTCTTTTTTTTTGTGATGTCAAGGGAATCTTTAAGTAGACCCAATTTACAACAGGAAAACAACTTGAAAGTCATTATCACTGGGAACAAAGCCCAGCCATGGAAACAATAACATAAACAATCGGAGAACTCGGAATCAATAGTGAATTATAGCTGAAGGGTCCTTCTTTCCTAAAGTATGTGAGTGCATAATGACTTGTCATGCATCTGCCCTTATGTCATCTTTCAACAAATAGGAAAACCACAATTACCTGAAAAGGGCTGACAGTATGTGAACCTTGTGTACTTACATGCTTTGTATATTCCGCATGTTCGGCAGACTAATGGGCAAAGACAAAAAGAAGCAGTGTTGTTAATGTAGGACAGTGTTTGAAAGCTGGAGTGAGAAGAGATGGTGAGTGAAATGATACGTTTGTTTGATTGTTTGTTTGTTTTTCTGTTTGTTTGTTTGCTTGTTTGTACGTTAACGTTATCGACTCTGAAAGGAAACTTTTCAAAGACCTGAGGAAAAACCCTTCCATTTATAATTTCTTTGGCGCTGTCATGTAAATAAACCATAATTAACATAGCAGAGATTGAAGATTTCTTTACAACCCTCAGGCACCCACCAACGGCAGTTGTCATTTTAAATCATCCTTCAGGCCTATTTTTGGTTTGGGACTGGCTTTAATATACATTCAAGGCCACGCGCATGCTGATTTGTTTTTTAAAGTCAACATTTGAATAAATGGATGGCACTTCGTCCCCAACTGTTTCCACGACTGAAAAGCAACATGAAAGGAGTGAGCTCAAGAAAGCAAAGAGACTGAGTGAAATAGCAGCTTTTTTTAAAGAATTTTTTACAAATAAAATCACCAACATTTGCATGAGGTTGTCTTATCTAGATTTTCTTGTAGCTCAACGTTCGGAATAAGAGAGATTTCATCACCATGTATAGAACCGAGGATATTAGAGTGGGACCTGTGCACCAGGTACAGCTTACATGAAGTCGTACGATAATGAGAAAGGTGTAGGTTGTATTAAAATTCTAGCTCTAGGCTGGACTCAGGAATGACTTAATTGCCCTGGGAACCCATCAAATCACAGCCAAATTAATTGCACCATTAGCTCAGTGATTGTGTTTCTCTGTTCATCTATATGCATAACAACCATGTGCATAGAAAATACATCAGATGATGAACGTGATCCTTCACAGCTCTCAGATTGCAAACTCACTTTGACAACCATCACATTCTTACCCCTTTTCTGAGGCTCATTCCTTCGTTGTGAAATCACCTGTGCTCGCTATGAGCCGACATTATCCCGAGCCGGCAAAATATATTGAGTGTCAGCGCAATTAGATGTTCTTCCACTAGATGGCGAAATGTACAATTGCGACAAGTCCAGCAACAAACAGGTGAGTGGCAACACAGTTGACTTCAAAGTCCAGGAAAAAAAGAGAGCAGTTAACTTCAAAATCCAGTTAAAGAGTCTTTGAAGATTGGGAATGAGTTGTTGTAGCAAAACACCAAATAGCCACGGGGACAGGCAAACGTGTTAAGATCAAACTCGTGGTCTGGGCGGGTGAGAGGCTGAGGGCTTTCCACAGAGAATGACAAGGCAGGAAGGTCAGGGGCAGACAGGATAGTTAATGGAAGATTAATCCTTGAAAAACTGCTGGAGAGTCTTGCATGGATGCAAAACAAACAATCTGGCAATGAGTCAGTGATCAGGTTAGCCTTAAAGCGGAAAGCAACCCAAACACATTTTCTTCAAGAATATGTTCCCAGCAGGCCCACTAGTTGAAACATGAAATTCTCGTTAATATTGTGTTTGTGGAATATGAGTTAAGCAGCAAAATCCAACCCTTTTTAGCCATCCCAGGGGTCGGCCATTTTGTCACTTCTGTCGACTGAAAATGACATCACAACTGCTCAGGGCTGAGGTAACGACCAATCACGGCTCAGCTTCAGAAAACAGGTCAGCCGTGATTGGTCTTTACCTAAGCCCTGAGTAGTTGTGATGTCAGTTTCAGTCAACAGAAGTGACAAAATGGCCGCCCCCGTAGATGGCTAAAAACGGGTGGATTAACTCTTATTCCACAAACGCAATATTTATCAGAATGCCTTGTCTCAAACTATGGTCTTACATGGAACATATTCTTGAGTAAAATATGTTTGAGTTGACTTCTCTTCAAATAGGTGGATGTAGCTGACTGGCAGAGTGGAGAGCTAAGTGGAAAAACACTGGGAGAGCACCAGTGACTAATGTCGCCATGTGCCAAAATCATGGAATGCAGACACTGAGTTAATAAATTTGTGGGTGAATTGAGATGAAATCAATCAGAGGTCGCAGTAAGTCACGTACTGTATGTGCAATTCATTAGTCAAGTCTTACTCTTCAGCTTCAAGTCTCAAACAATTTGCTGTGGCAAAATTTAATAAAGTCAAGTCAAGTCATACAATCTTGTTCAATCACAACATACTGTGTGTTCAAACATTAGTCACTTTGCACTCAGTGGCACTCAATCATTAATAAAGGCATAGAAATGTTCAGTGTACATACAAAATCACTTTCTGATTGGTGACACGTGCTGTGAGTCTGTGATTGAATTCAAAATGATCCTAATTAACGGGCTTGTGTCAGCGATCTGCAATCTGTATAAAGCACACTCTTATTTCCAATGAAAGAATATCCGTTTGATGCATCAAAACAAGATCCACAAGGAGGTTTGAAGGCCCCTAAAATTAAAAGAAGAAATTTGTGTCAGAAATGGATACAAGCAAAACAACCTTTTTTTTTTTTTTTTAAAGTGTTTCAATGGAAGTGTCAATGAGAAACATACAAGGGCCTCTATCACAGAAGCTGTCACCTGAGGTCTGCACGAGGGAAAGTAAGTGTGGTTTGATATTAAGGTGGTTGCAAAGACAAGGATTTTGGAGCTGAAAAAAAAAGAAGGACCACAGAATGAGCGATTGGCTGCTATAATAGGAAACACACACAACTCCTGCATATGTGAGCAGAACGAGTGTGAAAGTGATGACATTCGTCCATCACTAACTGGTTATTTTTCTGTGTTCCTATTTGGAATTCCTAATAACTTGAAACTGAGTGAAGTGTACATGCATATATTTTGAATTTTGCATGAAGTGCTAAAAATGAAGATTCAATTTGTTAGTTTATGGACGGCAGAGAAGTGTCCATGTCATGGTTATTTAGGACATTTAGTCAATAACCTGTTATGAGGGATTTTGTTGATATTGTCTCACCTGCAGAATATGGCTTGAAATTTTGGTGGACAACCTGCTAGGTGAAGCCAAGACGGACAGAAAGCCAAACGTGAAGTAGAGCTGGGGGGGGAGAGCCATTTGAATATTGTGTTGAACCTGATCTGTCTTGGAGTGTCCTGCTAAATTCCTACCCTCACATCTGTCTGTCTGGCCGGCTGACCGAGTTCTTCCTCGTGGTTTACCCAGTCCGGCTGGCACTGAGGTGTACAGACTCAGTCACGTCAAAAAATGACCATAACGTTCTAGTGGCACCCAGGAAAACCAGAAACAAATAGATTTGGGAGGAGAGGTATGCTAGGACACAACACACTTTCTTCTATCAATGACTGGGTCATTTTGTCATTTGTCAAACCAGTCACTAGCCTCATTAATTCCCTTTCTTTCCCCAGGGTTTTGTCTGAGTGCTGATGTGCAAGAACTGCATTCATCAGCAGGGGGTGCCCAAAGACTGCAGAAACTACAGGAGAGGAGTTTTCCTTTTTTTTTTCCAAAAGACGAGCACTGGAAACAGCGCTGCACTTTTGTTTACTATGTGAAAATAGGAGGCCAGGGCCCTGGGAGCTCTGTCATCAAAGTTCGCAGTTTGGTGTGGGATGGAGAAGCAAACCGGCGTCAGATGACCGCACCTTCCGGGAAGGAGAGCAGAGATGGAGGAGGTCAGTTATGCATGGCGAGGCCAAGGCATGGAGGAATTTGTTTGCAAGTAATAAAGAGGAATAAAGAATAAATATGACGCGTTGAAAAGTCATTAACGCTTTTCAATTTGACTGTTTTAAACTTTAGCACTAGTTCACAGTACATGTGCCATCCATCCATCCATCCATCCATCGTCCACCACTTATCCGGGGTCGGGTCACAGAGGCAGTTTCAGCAGGGAAGCCCAGACTTCCCTCTCCCCAGCCACATCCTCCAACTCTTTCGGAGGGATCCCAAGGCGTTCCCAGGCCAGCCGGGAGACATACGTACGTCTCTCCATTGTGTCCTGGGTCGTCCTCTGGGCCTCCTGCTGGTGAGACATGCCCGGAACACCTCACCAAGGAGGCGTCCAGGAGGCATCCGAATCAGATGCCCGAGCCACCTCAGCTGGCTCCTCTCAACATGGAGGAGCAGCGGCTCGACTCGGAGTCCCTCCCGGATGACTGAGCTTCTCACGCTATTTCGAAGGGACACCCTGCGGAGGAAACTCATTTTGGCCGCTTGTATTCGGGGTCTTGTTCTTTCGGTCACGACCCACAGCTCGTGACCGTAAGTCAGGGTGGGAACGTAGATCGACCGGTAAATCAAGAGCTTCGTCTTTTGGCTCGACTCCTTCGTTACCACGACGAACAGATACAGATCTCCATCATGCTGTTCAGATTTTGGCATCATGAGACCAAGACGCAGAATCTGTGGCAGGGTTTTTTTTTTTATTTTCTGGACCTGGAATTCCCATCCCTGCCACGACGACATATAATAAATAATCGACAGTTCTTCGCCATCAAACGGGGTGGTCTCGGAGGGAAGTGGACACTGAGCATGACATGCAAAAGAAATTCAGAGACTGGAAGAGTCACAGGAAGCAAAGAAGTGGACGTCCTTGGAAATTGAAAAAAAAAAATTACCACTTGAATTCTGCTGTTGAGCTCCTTAGAGAACCAGAGGTTGTGCAAAGAATGAAATATTGAAAAGTTGGACATGCCTTTAAGAGTTTAGAGAGGTCAAGTTAAGTTCATCCATGAAGGTTATAGTGCATCTTAGGTTCATCTGGAAATTTCATCTGAAAGCCCCTAGCGGATTGGAAATAATATAATGAGGGCTAGGAAAGCCCAGTGTCACTCAGTACCTCCGAGAGTCAACATGCACGATTCCGACTACCAGTCTCAATTTGACCTGCAACGCAATCTGGAATGTTAGAGAAGTGGCTGCTGATGTGCCAGCCAGATTCCCAAGAACTGAATATAACCTATTAAAGACTCTGTAGAGTGAATTCAGAGCGTTTGAGAGTGGGGACAATTTCTTTGATTTTTCACAGTTTTGAAGCCTCATTTTATAATCTTGGCATTTTTTAAAATTGATTTAAACCTTTCCAACACTTGGTACCAACACTCTTCTCTGTGGTGTGTCAAAATTAGCAGAGCTGGGCAGTCCGTCCCTGGGCCGGACCGGTCGGACCCTCCGGCCCAGACGGATGCCCATTTTTGGGGCGGAGCGGTGGGGGGTGACAAATTTAAAAAAATGGCTGGACTAAGCATGACTGGAGTTGATTTTAGTCCGGCCCACTAATCGGCCCTCATGCGTGTGACGTGCTCGCGAGGCGGCCAAACTTCATCTCAGCCTACTCGGTGAAAGGCTTCTTTTTAGGCTTCTTTCTACTTCCGCGGGATAGGGATTATGGCAGAAGTCGTAGTCAAGTTACTTATTTATTTTGCACACTTCCCCTCCTTCCCGGCCTTCAAAACAAAAGCATGCCAGCAAACCACTATACACTGCAGGTTTGCTATGGCGTATTTCCGGAAGTAGTGAACGCCAGAAAAAGTGCATGAACTCCACCTTGATGTGCCAGCGTCTGAATATACTCGTGGACACAAATTGTTTTGAAACAAGTCGGGGGGCCTCACGTCAAAAAGACAGCGACAACAATGCATATCGTGCCTGCTACAACCATAAAGGCATGACTAGACGATGCATTTAATTTTATTGCGAAAACGATCTGGAAGGTGGCGGCTAAGGGGGAACGTGGGTGAGTAGCTTGTTTAGTAATGTTTACTTTTCAGCAGCAGCAATGAGCTGCGTGGTGCATCCGTTTCCGTGTGGGAAGCTGTATGTCATCGCAACATGTGAGACAACTACGTGCGCTCAAGCGTGTTTGTATTTCCTCATTGTCACATCAGGTAACCCTCCCACCTGCAACTGGGGCATACCATTAAAGAGGGGCTGTGCATCATTTACTCAATTTTATTTCTTCAAGTGGTTGCATGAAATATAATCATCTGTATCCAGATACATTTTTTAAATCAACTATACATCTACTTAACAAATATATCTGGATCCAGATTCATTTATTTTGTGGATCCACCTGACGAAATATAATTGAGTAAATTCAACCATCATTTTTTTTCAGTGCACTCTGAAACCCCTCTATAGTATCAAATGCTTGTGTTAGTTGTTTTTCTTAGAATTCAATTCCTTCCCTGGAGGTCATGAATGGTTCCAAGTTTGCAGTCTACAAGGAGTAAACAATCAGTACCGCGCTTAAACTAGGAGAATGACATGCGAATCCTTTCTGGGCAAGGGTAAGTGTTGGTGAGTCCCTATCAGGAGGGGGATGAAGGGCCTCAACATCTCAGAGGGGCTGCATTCACTTATTTTATCAAATTGCTGGCAAACGCGTGTTCATTATGAAAGCAGTTCTCCTCCATTTGTTTTTCCACGTTAATCACTTATATCTTAGAAAAACAGAGTAGCAAATCAGACTTCTGTTTATCCCTCAAGCCGATGGCAACTAAATCCACAGCAGTGGGTATAATCTAAACGCAAGCAAGACTGCAATCATCTTAGCAAAATAGTGAGGCGTTCTCTTCCCTATTGAGCCGCCAGTATCGGGCCTGTGACATCAGCTGTACCCAATTAGCGGAATAACGTTTTAATCGGTTATATAACATTATATAATCTCGTAAAGCCAAGGGGTTCGGTGTTAGGAGTGGAAGGTCTCCTCACCGCAGATGGTGTGGGTCTTCCCAAGTTTACATTTCACTGACAGCACACATTGCACAACACTGGCCGCGCCCCAATCAGCCACGTACAGTACAGCGTGTTTCATCCTATAGAGCAGTCTCGTCTTAACTGTGCATAGGCTCTTATGGAGAGTGGAAATTAGGGGGCAGATGGGGGAACGACGCACTTTTGGGAAGAACGCATACACACTACTGCCAGCAACGGGAGTTGATTTTACAACGTATGTGGCTCTGGCACAGCCTACTTAAGATAAGCAGTAATAGAAAAGAGATACAAATCATCTGTGAAAATGAGTCTGTTAGACTGTCAGCTCCCAGGCAGAGGAGGGGTTTCAGCCTTTTATTGTTTTATTATTAAATATTACCAGATTTTCCTCTGGATCTTGACCGTGACATTTTGTAGGGAATGCAGTGCAATGAAAATACATAACCATTTTAACATTGATGCCATTTGTGACGAACAACAGAGCCAGACGGTTAGACAACCGCACTGGCACCTAAACGCCAACAATTAAAAACAATTTAGAAAATAGCAGAGGTTCAGTGGTTAGCACTGAATTACATTACATAAAAATTCCAAGTTCAAATCAATGTCCGCATGGGCCTTTCTGTGTAGATTTTGCATATAGTCTATATGCACTCTTCAATGATGTTGATAGCAGAATGTGATATGATTATCAACATCGATTTTTACCATTCATTTGCATGAACCAAGTCACAACGCAGACAGGATTTGTGACGCAAAACATGCCTGCTGGGTTACTGTAAATACACTTTTAGTACAGTTTTTATATTGGATGCATTCAAAATCTAAAAAAATAAAACGCTCTGAGGTCCTCTGTTTGAACGCTTGTTTTATACTGATGATTTCCTTCACGGAGTCTCCTTGACCTGATGCCTCCCGTTGTTCGTCTTACACAAGTCTATGTAGCGTTCAACGCATCCGGAGCACATCAGAGTTCGTTTGCAGAATAGAAAACCACTTCTAGTCATGTTGGACCATTGGTGTGGTGTGCCGACGTTAGATTTCGTATTCAACCAAAGAAACTGCATTAACAGAGACATTGCACCAGTTCATTTTAAATGTATCCGAATATACCTTGCAATCTGTCCGGGATGGTATTTGTATGAATCTCTCGTTATATGAGTATTATAGGTAACGTTGGATTAGCAGCTATAAAATAAATGTGTCTAATTGTAGCCTTAAATTGTACCGGTACTTGCCGGTACTTTGTTTTGAACAATTGAAGTGAATCAAAGATGTACCGTCATCCTTCCCGTATAAACCTTACTCGGATGGCAGTACAGAACATTCTGATCCGGCTCGCTTCTCTCTCAACAACTCCAAACGGTTAATTGGACTCAACAGAACACGAGATGGTGGTTGGTTGTTATACTTTCATTGTTGTGATGTTGCTTTCTTTCCCAGGGGTCCGCTGTGTCGGCATTCTATTGGTCTGGCAGGCTCAAAGACAGCACAGTGGTCGACACTCAAAGCTCAACATTTGCTCTCGGTTAACATTGTTTTACACAAATTTATGCAAAGTCCTCACATTAGTTCCATTTTCTGCATCACTGAGAGAGTTTCAACACAGAGGCAGCCAAACATTGTGGAGTGCCTTAGAAGTCTGGCCATGAATAAATATTGTGTAACCTTCAAAAGTTGCCATCTACGCACAAGTCATGCTGATTAGGCTGGTGTGGAAAGGTTTTGCCGGGAAAGAGTTTGGACACGGATGGGACAGTTGGGAAACACTGACATCATTCATTAAATCAAAGGTAATTAAATCCTAAATTGTGTACATCAAATTTAATCATCATGTTGAACCGGCGAACCTTCCTCTTTTGGATCACTGGGTGACACGAGTCAATAGAAAACATTGGGACACTCCTCTTGTCCTTGGCTGTCAGTCACAGTTTGTCAAACTTTTCCTATTGGGTTTTTTTCTCTTCTTCTTCTTCTCGGTGTTATTATATTATTGTTGTTAATTTTATATAGTAAGGGGAAAAAAAGAAAAAACATTGGGAAAACACTAACTGAAAACCGCCACTAAATATCCATGCTTTATTTATACGTCAGCGTTCAGGAGTAGCAATGTAAGAGTGAACTTTGTTTGCAAAGAAGTCAACCTAGAGATGAACTGAAACAGATCTTGTCTTTTATAGACATGAGTGATCCAGAGTCATCCCCAATAAAACACATCAGGCATCTGAGCTGATGGAAGATTGCTGATTCAACTCCTGCTTGAACGGGTGAATGTGAAATTAAAGGCAGTTGGACTTCTTTGTGTTTAATGATTTTCCTTTTACCCAAAACAGTCCTTAAAGTGGATGTCAACCCCAACATATTTTTTTGCAAGAATATATTCTATGCAGTCCCACTAGTTGAAACAAGGCAATATGATTAATATGAAATATGAGTTAAGCAGCAATATCCAAACGTTTTTAGCCATCTAAGGGGGCGGCCATTTTATAATTTTTGTCGACTGAAAATGACATCACAGTTTCCTCAGATAACGACCAATCACGGCTGACCTGTTTTCTGAAACAGAGCCATGATCGGTCGTTATCTGAGCCCTGAGGGTGTGTGATGTCATTTTCAGTCGACAGAAGTGACAAAATGGCCGCCCCGCGAGATGGCCAAAAATTGATGGGTGTTGTTGTTTAACTCATATTCCACAAACACAATATTAATCAGAATGCTGTGTTTCAACGAGTGGTCCTTCATAGAATATATTCTTTAAAAATATATATTTGGGTTGACTTACACTTTAAGTTCAGATTCTTAGGGAAACACTGAGTTTCTCCCAAAGTCATCACTGCAAGTTCTCTTGGTCAAAAGCTGCTACAAAAGTGTTGTTTAAGCATTGCTACCAACTTCTTGATGCTCCTGTCACCTGAGACTTTTTTTTTTTACTTTTTTTCCCGCCTATACTTTGACTTACTCTGTACTCATCCTCTCTTTAACACTCTGGCACCAGCAATTTTAACACGTCAATGGCAAATGTCAGCTATATGAAAATCAGAGGCAGCCGATCTCTTTTGTACCTTTTTTAAGCATCACGTTGGATATCCCCAGTGCCTGTCCCAAGCTCAAATAAATGTGAGGGTTTCATCAGGAAGGGAAGTCAGCATAAAAACCGAGCCATATAAATCATGCAAGTTATACACGACTCGTTGTGGCGACCTCCGATGTGAGAAGCGGAAAGAAGAGGTTGTAAAGTTTGAATGGGAACATCTTCGCACGATATTTGGAAGCTCGCAAAACTATCCGACATAACGCAATGCCTCCTAGTAATATATTCAAAACTCTATCGACTTCTAGATAGTTAGGTTGAGTTTACAAGCACATAGAAATTTTCTTTGTCATTTAGACCACATGCTAAATTGATACAAGATTAACTGTTTACTCTCTATTCAATAGTAAACTTAAAACTTTCCCTTATGATAAAGCTCATAGTCAGGGTTGACTCTGGCATGTATTTGATCATCTCTTAGTTAGCTGCTATAGGCCTGGACTGCAGAGGGCTCTCCCTGGATGCACCAATCTTCTCTTTATTTTCTCTCCCGTCTATCCTTCTCACCTCATCACCATCTGTGTGGTAGGACTGTTTGATTTTGCCTAACAAGAAAATCCTGATTATTTCCTCTCAACCCCGATTCTACGATTACGATTTCTTTGTAAAACAAAAAAAAATAATGAAAAATGAAGTATTTTGAATGTCTTTTATTTAAACTTATTTTTTCTTTCTTTGAACTCAAAATGCTAGTCAATTTAACTTAATACACACAGAACATTTTACATTTTACTTACACAATAGATTTCAGATCTGTTCTTAATCAAACCAATAATGAAAGAAGAAAGTGCATATACCATCTGAAACGAAATCATCAACATGAGAGAAGATAGACAGTCAAGTCTGTAAACCAAACAGTCTGTCAGCAAGTCATTTTGCCAACCAGCTAGTGACTAGCCTTTCACCTTTCTCCCTGGTCTTACTTAAACATAAATCAATGATTAGTGCAAAAATGTCACTCAATAATACAATGCACTGTCAAGCTTAAGTCGAGATGCATAGTCATGACCAGAGGTCTGTTGTAGAGGAGAAAAAAAGTGACGCCTTTCAGACGTTGAGTTACTTGCTCACGTGTTGTATTGTACATGCGGGGCAGACGCTACGATACGGATCTATTTTTGCCCGATTTATTCACCAAACGCTCACTTGGCTGAGCAAATAGCAGAATCGCCGGTAGCCATGGATGGTGTTGTAGTTTTTCCGGTATGCGTGCTCGTGGGAGGAAGCGGAAATGCAGAGGAAACTACGGTGGCATATAGATACACCAAAAATAAAAAAAATTGTTTTATCCAGATAATTCAGTTTCGGTCCAAAATCTCATAATTGAGCAGCCCTACTGTGTAGTGAAGGAGCTCAGAATGAATGGTAAGGTAGGGCGAGACCATTTAAAGATTAGAAAACAAATACAAGTATCTTATTAAAATGAACTCTAAAATGTACCGGGTGCCAGGGAAGGGAGACCAGAAATGGAGTTATGTGCTCCCTCTTACACGCACCAGTTAGGAGGCGAGCAGCATCATTTTAATACATTTATTTTGAGTGCCATCCAGGCTTTGATTTCCTGCAGACAGGACAAAAGTGGCCTTAAAGTGGAAGTCAACTCAAAAAGATTTTTTTCAAAAACATGTTCCTAGCAGTCTGAATAATATTGTGTTTGTGGAATATGAGTTAAGCAGCAAAATCCACCCATTTTTAGACTTCTCGGGGCGGCCATTTTGTTATTTCTGTCGACTGAAAATGACATCACAAATGCTCAGGGCTCAGGTAACGACCAATCATGGCTTAGCTTCAGAAAACAGGTGAGCTGCGATTGGTCGTTACCTGAGCAACTGTAATTTTCACGTCAAACGTCGTAGGTCGCGTACGTTGTAATTCAAGGACTCCCTGTAGTTTAATTATTTATCTCACTCCTCTCTCCTCCTACTTGCCCCCTCAAATATAAAATATATTCTAGTTTTTTCTCGTGTCATGTTTCTCAACTCGGCTCCATCTCCCCTTTTCACTCTGCTCAGAGTATCGGCCTGCTGCCGGCTCGCTGTGAGGAATGGCTGTCTGCAGCGAGCTGAGACCCAACTTCCAATCTTCTAGTCCAATTCCAAACTTGTTTAGTGTCCAAGTGAGTGGATTTGTCAGTTAGACATGATAAAAGGTGCCTCAAGATTTGTGGCTGCCCCCTCATACATGGCTGCCGAGACCCGGCCTTGAGCTCGGCTTCAAAGTTGTAAGCAATTTTACCCTCTATGCCCAGCCAAAATTGTCTCCCTGGCTCTTTTGTCCAGGCATAAGTGGCAGATCACACAAATCGCTTTTCAGCGATAGTAATGGGCCTATGCTTTCATATGGGCTTATGACAGCCAAGGAAGTTAGCCTTTCCAATGGTCATCCATATTCATCTGTTATTAAACAAGTCAGTTCAGTTGGGAGGAGAGGGAGCTTACCCGTCTGAAAAAAAAGTCGTGCCTATGAAGTCCAGTGTCCAAATGTTTTTACTAGACAGACAGCAGTCTTCTTTGTGTTATGTATTCATGACTGGAAACTTCTTCTAACTAAATATAGCCATGCAAAGAGCCGCCCCTTGCCTTGGTCTCAGTGAACCTTTAGAAAGAGTCAATCTTGTAATATGATTCATTCTACTATATTCCTGTATGTGTCATGAAAAAGGATTTTTCTCAATTTTTTAATTTTTTTTAATTTTTTTTTTTATTTTGGTTGTTGTTATTTGTTTGTTTTTAATTTCCCCCACATAAATGCGCCATTTTCAATTGATAATTTCATTTATTAAGGGGAAAAACAACTACGGTACTCAAAGCTACCTGGCCCCCATGTGAAAAGGAACTTCCATCTCAATTTAATAACTGGTTGGGCCGCCCTCAGCAGCAACAACTAAAATCAAGCATTTTCTAAATCTGTCAATGAGTCGTTCTCATCCCTGTGAAGATATTTTCGCCCACACTTTGTTTTGATTGTTTAATCATTTCAATTCAGCAACATTTTTTTTTTCCAAGCACGAATATAATTTATATATATATATATATATATATATATATATATATATATATATATATATATATATATATATATATATATATATATATATATATCATAGTTACTAAAGCTAATGTTAATAAAAGACCATATTGCTGGCAAGTAAAAGCAAATGCAAACTGTGCTTCCTTTTCTCTTAAAATCTGAGACAGTCCAATAAAGTGTTCCAAATGTGGGCTAGACAAACAAAATTAGAGTAACAAGGTCCAAATAGTGTTCTCCCACCGGTGAGCTGAGCTGTGAAGTACAATTAGGCGATTGTTGTGTAAGCTTTATAGTGCAATTTACTGTACAAGATGGCCTCAGCGCTCTTGATAAATACGCAAAAGTATGCTTTTATGAGACGACACAGCTTCTGCTTTGGGTGAATACTATTTTTACAAGAGTTTTAAAGTTATAGCAATAAAGACGAAACAAGCTAGCAAAAGAGGAGACTTTACATTTGAGGGTCTTAAACTAAATACTTGTTTAACACAGTTTCACGGGTAGCTATTCTGGGTCATTTGTGACGTGCGGTGCAGGTACAGCTGTGTTTGCTAGGACAAGGCGGCGGTGTGGGCTTAGCACTATCCCAGTTCACCTTTCCAAGCCCAATGTGCTGAATTTCCACCAGCCTTGTTGCTCTTAAAGCTCCAAGGGACGAGATGCTGCGGACCTTGAGGTTTGTGGCCCACCATGATGTAGGGGAGCCTTGAAGTCACCTTGTTACGTAAAAACACCAAGTCCCTTCCCAGTGGGACCAAACCTCAACACTTCTCAAGGGGAATTTCCACTGCAGTAAGACACATTGGTATAATGGTCCCTTTTTATACAATAACTGGCGTAATAAAGACAGATCATCTTATCTTAACGGCCAGTTGGAGTGCTAAGCCGTGCGCACGTATGTGCAATATTTTCCTGAAATGGATGCATCATATATCATGGTTTTATGGACGTCCAATCTGTCCCTGGCATGAGTGTCCTTCAACGTCAGATATGACACAATGTTATTCAACATCTTGTGGTCTGGCATCATGTACAGTGATGGAACAGACGGCGAGTTGCACAGTAAGTGACGGTTTATTCCACGCATTCAGAATTGCGTTAAATATGGAGAGAGAGAAGCAGAACTCGGTAAAGAGTGCGTCACATCTCTGCTTGTTCCCAGGATTTCTTCAGGGGGGTTGGTATCAGCACACTCCGCTGTCAAAATGTGATGTATTGATTTCACACATGATCATTTGAAAGAGTTGGTATGTTTCTTCCCGCCGCAGCAAAAGTGAGAATCTGCTTCTGGACCTTACTCACTTGTGATAAAATTTCTCGAGCAAACATACACAAACTACTGATGCGACTACGCCCCTGCCAACCACAACTTACCGACGCCAACGTGTGAGAGCAGCCAAAATCTGTTGGCCACCAGTAAGAAAAACAAAAAGCAAATATAAGGTTTATTAATGGCGTTGATTCATCCGTCGTACTTCGCCGTAGTGTATCTATGTGCCCCCTTTACTGAGTTTGGAAAAATGTACAGGTAGCTGACATTTTTTTTCCAACAGAGTGAACTGCACAGCTCCATTTGGATGGTGAACTAGACACCATGTGATAAAGCCACACGCAGTTAAAGGATATGGTTGAAACAGGTTGCATGCATACTTGAAATATATGGACGCTCAAGCGAGCAAAAGTGGGCAGTTGTTCCGTGAACTTTTGAAGTTTGCCACCGTTGCTAGGCTTCGGTCTTAATATTTGACGATTCTGGATGAAAACAAATCCATAAATCGTGAATTGTATTCATTTTGAAAGTTCCATCTTTCAGGTGTCCCGCTTCACATTTGAACCTGCTTTGATCCAGGAAATGTTCCCAGTGTGATGGGGAAACAATGACATTATTCACCGAAACCCTGATTTAAATTAAGATTTACATTTGGAAATAATTTTCCTTCTTGGGTGAATCCATTTCTGATTTAATACTTGGTAGTGATCTCTCTGAGACGACCACACAGGGATCTGTGACAGTTTTCTAGTTAAAACCAATTCGGTTTGGTGCTTCCATAGGGAATTTGGATCTCGCTCTGAACATGTTTAAAGACGCGTGACTTAATGTACTGCGGCGTGAATGATGACTTTGGTGGAAGCAAAGCTATATGTTATATTTATGGAGCACAGTCGCACTTTATTGTTTACTGGCTAAATTCCTGCGTTATATAATCACCCCAGAAACTCATCAATCCCAAAGTGTGGATGGAGGCCACTGCAATTGAAGACACCAAAGTCCACGGAGTAGCGGTGCCTTCACGCTGAATAAAAGCGACTGTGGTGAAAAAAAAAAAAAGGGAAAAACAACACCAAGGATAAAAGTGTGATGTTGATCCATCACGTGAACAACTGTCTTCTCTACGTGGCTGGGAGTTTAAAGCAGAAGTGAACACTGTTAAAGGATATTCCCTCCTTTTGTTACCTTCCTAAAATAGTGGTGCAGGTCATTTTTTCCTTTTTTTCAGAAAACACAAAAAAAATGAGCCAAACACCAATTGTATTATAATTATCAATCACTTTATTTCAGTAGAAATTAAAGGATCCGTTTAACTAAAGATGTATAGCCGATTTTAACAGAGGTGTTCAGCATTCTGATGTTTCTGAAGTTTAAAGGGGACCTCAACCCCAATATCTTCTTTCCAAGAATATGTTCTATGCATGCCCACCAGTCGAAACAAAGCATTCTGATTAATACTGTTTGTGGAATACGAGTTAAGCAGTAAAATGCACCTGTTTCTGTCCATCTCAGGGGTCAGCCATTTTGTAACTTGCTATCGACTAAAAATGACATCACAGGGCTCAGATGACAACCAATCATGGCTTAGCTTCAGAAAACAGGTCAGCCCTGATTGCTAAAAAAAAAAAAAAAAAAAAAAAAATCTGCCAGTAAATGACGCACCCATAAAAAAGACTTATAATTGCCTATAGATACCACAAGATGGCAGTAAAGCACTACTTTGGTCTAAATGAAGCTCCTCAACTCACATCAACAAACTTGTTGTTCCTTGGCACCAGTAGACCACAAAGATTGTTGCAAAGCACTACTTTGGGCTGAATGAACTTCCCCAATTTATTTTGACATAGTTCCTTGGCATGTTAATTTCTGAAGATTTTAAAAGAAATTGACATGATGCATTGGAAGGACTGGAAACAAAACATGACAGTGCAGTGAATTTGATGTTTAGATTAGAATGTATGGGTTCTCCTTTCCGATGATTAATAAAAAGGTTACCTCTACCGTTTCCTCCAATCACGTTTGTGATGTGAGCAGCTTTCGTTTTTTTCTACCTGCAGATTTCTTTTGCAATCTTCCATGAACAGAAATTCAAATTTCATCACATTCACTGAAACAGATGCTCTTTACGTGACCTTCTTCCAGTTGGTGCGTGTCAGCCATACATCATCAGATTTTGGGGATTTTCAAGTATGTCTTTTTTCTTCGCTTCCCACTGTACACGTTCCTTTCCGTGAATTTCCCTCCAACTTTGCGTCTGCAGCCAGGATTTATTGTCCGTTGAGAAACTCACAGGTAGGGGCTGTCTGATCAGTAAATTTGTGTGTCCTGCCTGTCATTGAGAAAACTTGTGAAATGCCAATTGGCATTGCTTTGGGGGAGCATAATGGTCCAAGGGTTGGATTCTTTGTGGAGCGATTCCCCCTGTACTTCATCTTCTTTACACCGTCCAAAAACATGACATGTACAGTATGTGAAAACGTTAAATCGTCCATAGGTGAATGAGTGTGAATGGCTGTCAGTCTTTATGTGTCAGTCTTGTGATTGACAGGTGATCAGTCCAGGGTGTACCCCGCCTTTCAAAGTCAATTGGGATAGACGTCAGCATCCCACATTAGAAAACGAAAGGCAAACAAAGCCCCTGTTGGAAGGTTCAAAATCAAACTTTGAAAAATAGGGTCCGGATCGACCCCCTCCACTGTGACGACAGTATAATGAAGCCGCCTGGTTCTCATTGAGACACGTGTCATTGGTTTCGCAAAAACCACCTGGCTGACGCAGCTTCCATCAGTCCCCGTGAAGTTCATGTGCGTCAGCAGGCCTATCAGGATTCACACTCGTGTCAGCACTCTGATCTGCTCTTACTGCTCACGTTCGTTCCAAAAAGACAATGCCACAAAAAGCGAGTGTGTTGGTTAACTCAGACGTCAAATCCAACCACCACTCCCAAAATATAATTTACGCTCATTTTTCTTGGAGGGACCAGAACAAAAATGTTGTTCTGTCTTCTCCCCACAGACTGTTTGTCTGAACCGGATTTTAAATAGAACGACACTTGTAAATACAGTCATCCACCCACTATCATAATTAGTGACTATGAATCGTAGAATGGAAAAAAAAAAAAAAAGAACCTCCACTGGTTTGTGTGTTATACCATGATAACATAATGGTTGGCTCTCTTAACAAGAAACAGTGCACGTCAAATCAAGTCCAGATCCAGCTAGAGAAACATTCTTTTAAGATGAATGCCGGTGATTCAAAATGCAAAGACTAAAGTAAATATGGTATACATTCATCACTGATAATCGAAACTTGACTTATGGTTGCACATAGAGGTCAGCCTTTGTCTTAGAAAGAGAAGCTGATACCGTATTTCAAATAGTCAACAAGGGCCCACATATTTCAACTCTTGAGAGAAACTTTGAGAGAGTCTCCCAACAATCCTAGAAAACCTGTCTCAAGCTTGACGCGTTTCACTCTTTTCTGTCTGGGAACCAAACATTTCCCAGAGCCCTTAAGGAACCACCGGGCAAAAAGGCAAGGGATTTTCAAAGACTGTAAACTCACCACGGGCTCGTTTCAAGGGAGCCAGGCCCAGACTGACATTTGTCTTGGCATGAGTTGTGAGTGCCAACGTGAATGCAGATAGCTCAGTGACATCAGTAACATGGGAAAAGTGACCTCAGGGTATTATCGGAGATGCTAATTCCATTTGGCTCAGTTAGAGCCTGTATTAATGACATAGAACTGGCAGGGAAGCTAATTCGAAATGCTCCAGCTGGGAATATTTAGTTAAAGGATACTCCTGAACAAGTACATCGTAAATGACTGGTTTCCAGTTGAAAACGCCGCGCTGACGTCTGCACACGTCCACATACGTATTTACATACTGCTGTATATTGTACAACACAGAATTAAAAAAAAAAAAAAAACTACAGCAAGACTACAACCCACTTTAAAAACAAACTCTCCCATGTTTATCATAGCTCTTACTTTCTTTAACCTAAAATAAATTGACCAGACCGCACTTCACACTACTATGAACTTTAAGGCTGTGTTTATGCTTGGTCTGGATCAAAGGAAAAAATAAAAATAATACTGTGCTTCAAAGTAATAATAATGGGTTCATTCCCACATTTGGTCCTGGTTCACTAAGCATTCTTTACCATCAGACTAAAAGTTGATGTGTAAGCTTGGGTATGAAGTCAGAAGTCGAAAGGACAGCGTTTGTGATGCCTTGAGAGCTGGAACTCAAGTCCATCCATTTTTCGACACTGCTTCTCCTTAGTCGGGTCACAGGTGAGCCGGGGCTTCTGCCAGCGGACTTTTGGCAAGACGTGAGGTGGTACACCATGGACTGGTCACCAACCAATCTTCGGGCACATATAGCCAAAGAAATAGTCACACTCTCATTCACACCTACGAACGAGCACAGAGAAGAAGACGTACAGCGTAAAAAGTGTTTAGTCTGGGTGCCAGTGAATCAGCACGCGAGTATAACTTAACGTTATCTTCTTTTATAAAATACTTCTAGATTTGATGGATGTTCAAAATAAAATGAAAATTCAGTTGAGTCAAGTTGTCAGTGACACATATTGTCGCTGTTCTGTGAAAAACACTTATGTCCATTTATTCCGTTTTTTGTTATTTTTACGTGAATGGGGTTTCCGCGTGACAGAGATCCCATTAACATGAAAATGTAAAACAAAAATTACAAAATTGGACATATGTGTTTTTCGCAGGAAAGCGCCGATATGCTTGTTTTAAATGGGTGATTTATTTTTATCAATTTTTTTTACATTGCAAAAACCTGCCATTTGAATAGGGGTGTGTATACTTTATAAATTCACTGTATTGTGAAAAGCGGTCCTCTTTTGTTATCATTCATTTGGGCCTCCTAAATATGGGATATAAGTACAAAGTATAAATGAAATATAAATGCTGGGTGTCCTAAATATGAAGCAGCTGAGATAAGTCAATAAAATGAAAAACAAGAGAGAGGAAAAAAAAAAAGCTAAACGTTTTTGCCCCCGGAAATATTTTATGTTCTTTTATTTATAAATTGCATTTTTAACAACAATATGTCCATCACAACAATGTCATTACACGGACTGCATACAACTTTGAAATACTGTCTGTTGCATAACCTTGCTTCATCCTGAAGAGGTCTTCTTCAAGAGTGACGAATGCATCCCATCTGTGCTCTCTTCTCAATTGAGTGTCCCGTAATTAATGTCAACAGCATTAAGTCGGCGGTTGGCACTTACGGGTACAGTATTATTTTCTCAGAAGAAGGGGGAAGGTCAAATAGATGTGAGCTTCGTTTTCCACTTTGCTTATGAGAAAAGCCTGATAGATACAGTGGTTGCTGGAGATGAGTTTTACAACCGTCTCCAACATCTGACACGCGTTGCGCTCTGCATGCCTTGGCGTACCCTGGGCGGCAACAGGCTTATGTAACAGGGACAAAACGGCAAATTCAAGTGTTGAAAGTCAAGGAGCAATATACCATACATTATTATAAATACTGTATACAATTCATGTCCTTCATAAAGTACTGTTTAACTAAACTGAATGCCGTATAAAACACTAATCCAAACAGACAGTGACATAGTAACACAGTGAAAAATTGTGGATTAAATGCCTTTACTGCCTTTCTTTCCCGATGATCAGTAATTGTGTTCCAGTGAGAAGTGGCACAACACTCTTGGCCCTTATCTTCAATCAATTTTAGCTTACAGAGTACACAAAAGAACAGCTTTGTTATCATCTGTGACTGCCTAAAAATGTCCATATTTCAGCCAACAAGAGCTCCACTTTGAACCTGAGAAAATATGTTGCCATTTTATATGTGATTTCTGCCTCTTGAGCCGCTAGCTGTTATGAAATGCGCTATGTAAATAAAATTGTATTGATGTGCTGTTTGAAGAGCTCTGTGAGAAGTGGGGTCCAAGCTCGAATGGCACCCTTTGTGAGACCCCACCCCCTTTAACACCCACCACAACACACACGATCAGGGATGGAAGGCGATCTCCAAGTGCTCATCCATAGTGGCCAACTTTACATAATCCGCAAGTGGAAATCTTGCAGTTCCTTTTTAATGTACTTTGTGCGCTCCGGCCTCCTGCATCTACAAGCCATGTAGACAGCACGGCTCTCCGGGTGTGCTCTGAATTTAAAGGGAATGAGGGGAGCCGCTTAGATTGGCTGGGAGTCGACTGTGTTCCCTCCCACAACGGCGCACACCGGCACAATTGTTCTCTTCTAACTGCGTTCGTCTAGCAAAATACCAAAAGAGAGAAAACTCTACCCATGCGCACAGTTTGACAAAAATAGGGCCCGTTGTGCTTAAAATTTGTGTTTGATAAGTCAAAAAAAATAACCATAAGGATATTTGTATTTCCGTTGTGTTGTTATGATTACCAGGGTCAGTTTCTTCAGGGTCAGTTTCTTCCATTTCACCAATTCAACTTGTGTTTAACCCAAGCATCTTATTCCTTTTTCTGTGGTTAACTGGCTGGGTACTAGAGCCACAGTACAAGTCCACTGAGGATTGAACAATTCAAACTAACAATAACACTGGCCCTCAAGCATGTTTATGTTGGCTTTTCTTTCCACTTGTTTTATTGCTCAATTGAGACCAAAGTGGCGGAAAACTCTCCATTCATTGGCTTAGTAGCCTATCAAAAGGGGGAAATAATCACCAAAGAAGGTTCAAAAGAAGCAACCGACCATGATGAGCCGGCGCTCCTCACAACTGGCTTGTGTGTATCTTCTTTGTTGTGTTGACAGAAGCAAACTTCCTCTATAATTAGACTACTTTGATCACACTGGGTTTATGTAACTTCAATACCAGTAAATATATACAATCTATTTATAATAATGGACCCTTTGAGTAAAGTTGTGCATAACGGTTCTCAAAAGAACTCATCGTTTAGAATAATTTTGTCACTGGAAACTAACATAGGTGACATTATGTGAGAAACTATGTCTTCAGTCAGTATGCAGTACTATTGATATACATGAACACCAGTAGATAAGTATTCATAATCAGTCTTAACATTCAGTATACCCGAGGTCCTTTTTCACAAAACGTCAATTACTAAAGTTAATAATATTCATTTTTGTTTGACACTAAGAGCACAGTAAAAAAGATATTTTCCTCTTCAAAGTAGTACCTCTATAACATTTATATCTCAATATTGGGCGGGGGGGGAAGTATTTCAAAATCATTAGGCCCTGATTAAAGTCCATTAAAACAAAGGTAAAAATGTTATGTTAGAAAAAATAGAAATACAAGTGCATGCGGGGCGAGATGCAACAAATACGGCCTTTCACCCCAAGGAAAAACCTAACCTTTTCTTAATCATCGTTTAAATATCTGTTCATCCGTAAATGGCGGATAAAACGGGATTACGGCCTGAGCCACAAAATGCTGACTGTTGAGTGATTCGATCAGAGCGCACTCTTATGTTTGAGTAATGTGCTGTGAATCCTCAATGTTCCCTTCCCAGAATAGGAGTTCGTCAAAGTGGCGGGAGAAGAAAAACTGTGTGCGACTGTCAACACTGATGACTGAACTCCTGTCGTTTTAGACCACAATATGGAGCACGGAGATGAACCCACCGCATTGTGACAGCACTCCAGTGCGCGCTGGTTGACTGCACCGCAGATTCCTGATCATCTCCTCGCAAAGGCCTTTGTTCTCGCACTTGGGGTCGCTTGCCTCGGAGCCAAAAGTGCCGGGGGACTGGAGCCAGGGATTCACTGTGCCGTCTCTCGTGCCAAGGACAAACAATAGAGAGCCAAAACAGTTGAAATAGTGATGAGGAACGCATGAAAGATTTGGAGGCATCGTCGGAGCAGCATGGTGGTGTTGTGGTTAAAAAATAATAATAAAAACATCTGAGGAACATGAACATGTCCTTCATGATTGGATTGAATCTGTTTTATGATTGGTGAGACCACCCTCTGGTTTAAACAAAATAAACAGTCTGTGGGAATACTACTGTAGTTTGTTCAGCACTTCATTTTTTTTAAACAATATTAAGTGGAAAGTATCTGACAAAGCAACAAATCCTAATGGAATTGATCTGCTAAAATAAGTATGACAAAATATTTTTATGTAAATGAGTGGTGGAGTACATTTTTCACACCATGCATTTCAAATTATTATATAATTAAATACACATGTCACATTCAAAGAAGCTAAATGAGTCTGACAGTCTATGCTGGTGTCTAACAATCAAGTATTGTATATAATACACGTTTCGACAGTTAAATGAAATATAAGGCAAAGAGTCATTTAAAAAAAAAAAATGTATTTAATGTTTCATTTCAATGACTTGAGTAAGAAAAAAACAACAAAATGCTTACCAGAAAGCAGACAATTAAACGTCAGCTAGCTACCGGTACCGTGCTTACGTTTTGACCGATACGATTAAGATAATTATAAACGTATGTTGAAATAAATCCAAATATATAAACGTACATGCCTGTATTGTATTGTATTGTGAATTAATGCTCCTTATCAGATTGGTGTTTAAAGGGTTAGCATCTCTGGAGTCATTTGAAAGTCGTGGTTTATTTGGTTTTAGCTGCTTTTTGACAACATCTAAGTGTATGTCCATAAGCAATGTGTCAGACTCACCAAAAGTATGTAAAGACTATGTAAAGATGATTCCGTTTTTCAAGGGACGGTTGGCAACCATACTAGTATGCAAAACCTGACCTACTAGCGTGCAGAAACATCATACAGCAGTGAACGGTGGTATTGGGGGAAAAAAAACATTACAGGTAAGACATAGTCAAGACATAAGAATGAGTGGAAGAATGAGCATTATTACCTTTGCAGAAGAATATTAGGCACAACTCTTTAATTCAGGGGTCACCAACTCCGGTCCTCGAGGGCACACACCTGATTCAAATGATCAGCTCATCAGCAAGCTCTTGAGAAGCCTGATAACGATCCTGATCATTTTAACAGGTGTGTTACAGCAGGGAGAGATTGAAAACCTGCAGGACAGGTGCCCTCGAGGACCGGAGTTGGTGACCCCTGCTTTAATTGAAAAGCTGATGTGGACTGTGATTGCACTGTACTTGTATTAATGATGTTTTTCCACACAAACCTATTCCATCTGCTTTTCTATCATCCATGTATTACATCAAGTAGCTATAGAGAAATATCATCACATCACAACATCTGGACCTTATGAGTGTGGAATCTATTACATATTTGTGTCTGGTGCCCAGAGGTCCTGTCTGGATTATAGGGACATTACTTCTATAACCCAACTGACTTGGAAAGTCCAATAACTATTTCCATTGTTCAATTTGTAAACAATTTCTATTTTGCATTTGCACATCGCAAACAGCTCCCAGTGTGATGCAGTGCACTTCTAAACCACTTTGCCTAGTACATTTACAAACATATGGCTAAATGAAAATCTATGATTCAGATCATTATCATCTCCAGGGGTACCTTGACCTATGAGAAAACATAAGAATGTAGAGAAATAAACTCACTTTTTTTTAAAGTGTCATAACAACAATAGCTGTAATGTTGTATGTGTCCCTTCAAGGGGCGTGGCCTGGTGCGTGACCAGTGATTAGGAGTATGGCTGGTTAGTCTTCATTCAAGAATGTGGACATCAGATTTGGCCTGATGTAGCTGCTCGCTAGTGTTCTCATTTTGTATTATGATAGCCTAAATAAGTCATTTGTAACTTACTACCGAAATATCAATTTAAAAAACACGATTGTGCTTGATAAGAATTGTGTTTTTTGTTGTTGATCTTTGTAGATTCCCATTCATCGAGGTCATAGTAACCTGCTAAGGTTGAATCCTGGTAACTGGACTCTTCTTGTGTGTTGAAGTAGTTGTATTTGTGTGTAGTGTGTGTTTGTTTTCCGAAATCATCCAAAAAAGGCATTTGACAGGCAAACATGCTATTAGGCTAATGATGGTGCGATCCTCACAATCAATCATCATGAAGTCACTCAACTCTTTTGTCAATAAGAAACACTGAATGTTGCAGTTTAAAATTCAATTTTATTTTTAAATTGTGCAAAAAATATAAAACTCATTTACAGTATACATGACTGTATAAAACAAGGCAACTAAGAGAATTGAAACACAGACTTTGCTGCAAGAACAAACAAACAAACAAAAAAAGACCAAAATGATACCATTATTTACAGTTCCCATAACTTTACAAAACCCATCATGTACTTCCCATTACAATTGTGGTATGTTAAAGACCGGACTGCCAAGCATAGCGATAGGATTGAGGTAGAATAAAGAAACACGCTGGAAAGATTTTCTTAGTGGCCACAAATGAATATGAACAATAAATACTGCTCATGAGGACCGATTAGCCTGGTTTGAGGGTGTAGTTGTACTTTTGTCCATTTTGGAAACATTTCTCACAAAAAAAAAAAAAAAAAGGCAGTGAAGTGTAGAATATTACAAAAGTGCATAAACTAATGATTTTGATTTTGAACATGAAACCTTCCATACTTCGAATTATGGCTCCCATGTCAACATATAAAATGCTTCTGTAACTGAAATGTGACACATTCATCTGTCTTGGGTGGGGTCGGGGAGGCAAACATTTTCATTTGGAAATAAAGGCAGAAGAAGTAAATGCAGAAGTGACCCAGATGCCATTAAACGTAACCACAATATTGCCAACATCCTTTGGAGTAGAGAAGTATCGCAAAAGAAGACAACAACATTAAAAATGTTAATACATGGTACGGCTTCAAAATATATATTATGTACACGCTGATTAAATAAAATGTGATCCGTTTACATTCCTGCATATGAAAAAATATTAATAACACCAATGTAAACATAAAAAAAAACTTTCATAGAGCCAGCACCAGCTGTTCAATGCATCATAATTTACAACATTCACACGTGAAGCCTTTCTAAAAGCTTTCTCTATGTGGGAAAACGTGATTTCCTTGATTTACTTAAAGGGGGAAAGAGTTCAGACTGTGTGGAGACGCTCGGCTTCCACCGAAGGCACGTGAATGGTTGTGGTATCAAACCTGCAAGCACTTCCTGTTCCTCAAGAGCAGGTGAGGTGACGTTCGGATGTACTGACAGACGCGTCACTCCCTCACGGCGAAGACGCGGAAGGAGCCTCCCTCCGTGTTGCTCTTGCTGCGAGAAAGAGCAATTAACATGATTAGGAAGGGCTGTCAATCACATTTTGCAAGGAAGTTGGATTTGATTTTCCAGAACACTTTTACCAGAAGCATGGTAGCCAATGGCGACACTTTACCGGAACTTCAGAACATTTCTTTAATATGTTGCAAAATGTTACTGTTGAAACTTGGGCTATGTTCATACTGCAGGTGAATTCCATTTTTGTGCCCATATGTATCACATTATTTTTGTCAATGTGCACAGTACAATTCTGATTATTTCAAATCCATCCTAAGCCACTTTCAGATATGGTTACAAATCAGATATGTATCCAGTAGGAGTGAAAAAAAAAAATAGTGAAAAGCAGGGGCGGAGCTTCTTGGTGGCCAATGGTGGATGGCCACCCCTACGTCTAGGGGAAATTTTGATTCTGCGGTACAGAAGACGCTGGCCAATAGCAAATTTTAATCAGTGATGGCTTTATGTGTCCCTAAATGTATTTTTTTAGTTTTTTTTCGTGCACATCAGGTTTTTGAAATATTTCCATTTTTGGTTTTGAAGTTTGACTTACAAAAATTTGCTTTATAGCTATGATGTTTCAGGGGAAAAAAATCCACCTGCTGCTGAACCAAACCCTTAATGTATAAATATTATCAAATATATTACCATAATACATATTATATTACTGCCATTGCATAAAATCAGATTTGTAAGCGCCAAAAAAACATCTAGAAAGGTTTACTTGGATCTAATGAAGTTAGAGGAAAAAAAGTGTTATTATTACATGAATAATATTTTCTACAAGAAAAATCAATGCTATGTATTGTGCTTAATATTTATATTCTAATCATAAATATGGCAACTTGGATGGTGTAAGATGGTTTCATGCAAAGCCTTCATTTGCACCTGAATTGAAAACAAGAACATAGGGTATTATGTAACATATTACTGGCACGGACCTGCTAACACGTGTTAACATTAGACTTTAGGACTTTATAATTAGTTCATCAGTGAGACCTTGAAGCCGCACATGAATTGATGATCACGATAGGCCCGCTCACCTGCTATCATATCGCACATAATTATTCTTTCTAGGAAAGCACTGATTAGGTAGTGGTCAGCGTTTCCAGCCTGGAGTAATCAGATCCACGGTGAAGACTTTGTCCATATAATAGTACTGCACCGTAGCTGGCAGCTGCCATATAGTTGGCCCAGAGTGCAGACCTCCAACCCAGCCTTTTATTGACCTGAGACCGCCTAGCCCAATTGCACGAGCGGGGTTGTTTTTTTTTTTTTTTTACACTTTCATTGTAGTCAGAACGGTCAGGTTTTTTTGGCCCACTCAGCACTTTGCACACTCAATTGAAATGCAGGACTATAAAGTAAGCAAAGATCCCATGTGTGGCCCATCCGCACAGCCAACCACACCATTACTCTTACAACAGCGCCGGCCACACAGGCCTCCCTCGCCTACGTTTTGCACCGTCTGAGCCGGCCGCAGCGATGTGAGAAACATGGCGCGCATGCAAGCAAGCCGCTGTGTGCTTTAAACACACATAAATCCTGCTATGGTGTGATGAATAAATGTACCTTTCTTTCAAACACATCTCAAATTTGAGCTGTATCCAATGCGTTTTGGCTGGACATTAGCAGAGTGCCCAAGAAGATAAATATTATGTTTGATTTGATTTGAAAATGGACTTTGATTTGATTTTGAGACTCATCCACTGTGCGGGATGAGTCAGACCACAGTCGGGCCTAAACGTGCAGTGTAAGGTCTTTAGACTGAACAGGGTTTCTCTTAGCCTGGTTCCAAACATGCACCGCAATTCGTTCAGCAGATTTGATGTTGGGTTTAAGCAAAGAAATTCAGGTCATTTTCAAGAAAACAAACCAACAAGAAGCAGATTTGTGAATCGACTCAACTAGGGCTGCAGCGATAGAATATTTTTAGAATCGATTATTCTACTGATTATCCCATTGGATAGATTGGATAATAAATCAATTGGATCTAATTGGATAAAATGAAATTTTGTGTTATTAGACAACACAATGTGCATGTAAGGTCAACAAAAGTATTTTTTTTTTTCACTTGGGTTAGTCATGCTCCACACTGCAATATCTGATACTTTGAAGTGTGTGTGTGCTTCCGAAGATGGGGCATGGTCTGGTGAGTGATGTGGGAGGCAGCGAATGAGAGTGTAGAGCTGGCTATTGTGAGTCCTGGTTAACGACTGGCTGTTAACTGACTAAGCATCAGCGAGTCCGCATGATGACTTGTTGAGTGTCTGTCAGTTGCGGCTGTCGAAGTTTGTGTATGAATGTGCCACTTTTTATTTCTTGGCCCCTTAAAAAGGTTAATCGCCTATAGATGCCACAAGGTGGCTGCAAAGCACTTACGTTGGTCGAAATGAAGCTGCTAAACTCACTTCTACATGGTTTCTTGGCACCAAAATGCCACAAGATGGGCAAGCACAGTTTTATTGCTTTGGCCTGAACACAAAAAGCCTGAAATTTTTGTTTTTCAGAAAATAAAAGAGGATACGTGCCCCCAAAAATCTGCAATTTTGCAAATAAATGAAATATTACACTTTTTGCCAACTTGCGTTGACTCCTAAAAATGTACAGTTGAAAACAGGGTCAATTTTCAGTTTAAAAAAAAAAAAAAGAAGAGAAGAAATCTAGTGCATAAGCTGACTTAATGTCAAGACCAAACAATCCTATTTTAGACCACCACCATCCTGGATTTTTAGCATTATCTTGATTCGCTCAGAAGTTTAAATGGATCTTTTCCGGCCCGAAAAAATTACCTTTCAGACTGGATGCCGTTCTTCAGCACACCAACATAATTCTTTCTCTTGTCCAGAGGCAGGACGTCCACGAAGCCCCCGTCTGGTGGGATCACCCCTGCGTGGATGGCCACCTTACAAATACTGGAGTTCTGTTCAGGGAAAGAAGGCACAGTTTAGTACCTTGTCCACAGGTTTATATTTCTTTTAGGAGACGTCCCAGGGCACATTTGCTACACAGTGCTTGCGTCTGTGACTGTTGACTTGTAACAGGACTGACAGTCCAGGTGTCTCTGGGGAGCTGTGATGTGCAGCCAAGTGGACGTCATTGGAGGCAAAGTTCGTACAAGGTGAAAGCCTATTCAACTTCACGTAGACGTTACGTGCCAGTGCCGGTGCTCACTCAACACACTGACTCATGAAGGTGACGTGAATTCTTGCACATCACTGTTTAGTCTGCGTTACAGCGGAGCAATCCACAACATGGCTTCGAAGAGCTTGCAGTGGTCATGAACAAACTAGTCTAGTTCTGCTTTTTTCCTGCACGGGAGAAAATGGGTGCCGAACTATCGTAATTCAAAAAATGTTTAAGTCGGGGCACTCGAAACTTAAGCCAAGGTGCCGCTGTAAATAAATGTTGCCCAAGGTTTGCAGCTCAAGGCTTAAATCATACATTTAGTTTTTCTCAGGGCTCAACAACCCAGAATCGGAGCAAAAACGGCTGTTTTGCCTCACAGCTTCCCAGGTTTTAAGAATAAAAAAAGTGAAGCTGCCCCCCTGGAACAGATTGTTCCTGAAATTCCATTGTTGCGCATACTGATCAACAACGCAACAGATGTGAATTTATAAGTTTCAGAAAGGCTCATTTTCACAACCTCATTTTTTTATTTTTGAAGCAGACGTCTGTTCTTGCCTTTATTTTCAGGTTGCATCTTGTTGTAATAAATTTCTTACATCTCTTGATTCTTAAGTTCAACAATCACACATTGGACCTCTTCTAAAATGATTCGTAAAGAGCTAGTAGGAGTTCCTCAAGGTCTATATGTAAGTACTCCAATTATTTGACTCCAAGGTAACCCTTTGTACTGTTTTTAAAACAGTGAAAAACAGTGCTTGTCATGTATTTGGGTTTTATGGGTTGGTATCATTCCCATCACATAATGTACCCCTGAATCAATCAATGTATCATATATTTAAAATATGTGTAAGTATGTTTCCCAAAATCTCATCACTTACGTCTGTGTAGATGTTGCTGCCAATAACTGGTGACCAGTAAGAAGGTTGACTCTTGCAGTCAGAAGGACAGAAGACTCTGAAGAAGTAATTGGACAAAAGCAACTGTCAAAATGTAACAACCTCAAGGGTTGTGTTAAAATGCTACTTTAACTCATTTGCTTGGAATAATATGCATTTAGAATGACAGCACAAGGATCATTCCAGAACTGGAGGATATTTCTGGTCCCTAGTTTCAAAGGTTCCCATTTTGTGTATATTGCAGTAGTTCTGAGAAAAAAAAAATAACTGTAGCTGCAGTGAAAGTGATTCGTAAATATGATTTTTTTTTTTTTAACGTCCACCAATTCTAGAATGACCCACAAATAGACGAGGCCTAGTTATAAGCTGAGTCTCGCATGCTTTAGTGAGAGCGTGTGATGATGAGTCACCTTGGACAATGTGAGAGGGGTTTTTTGAATGGGCAGATTTCGGCCACTGTAGTGTAGCAGTCAATATTGGTTTCTGTTGCAGATGAACGAGAGAATACAGAATACACACGTTAAGCGCGTTGCTTTACTAGGTGATGCACAGGTCATCTTATGTCATTACAGTACTTCTTCTCTTACCTTGTACTTTGGCCATCGTAAAAGCATTTCCTGGCTTATATTTACTGTAAAGCACATTGAAATGTGTGTTTAGACGCGAGGAAATCACAATTTATTGCTGCATAGACTATAGCTTTGAACAAATTGAGGTTTACCTGAAAGACTCAATGGAATTTTTCGTGGCTTTGACAAAGAAGGGAACCTTTGCTTCCATCCTTGTGATGTCTACAAGTCCTCCGTTGTTGTCGATCGCACCAAAGTGAATGGCGGCACGGCAAATACTCGATTGCTACTCGAACAATGAAAAACACTTTTTTTCAATCACTAGTCATTATGTAAAATTGTTGTATTATTCTCCGGCAACAATACTCACCACATCATAGTAGAGCGTTCCCCAGACTTTTCCTTTTCTATTCATGCAGTTCGCGGGACACTTGTATCTACGGAATCAGAAAAAGATGTCAAATTATTTTGAACAATGATATACCAAATTAAAGTTGTCTTTACCAAGATAATGATGCTCTTTTTTTTTTTAATTTATTGAATCAACTCTCTCTGGGAGGGATTAATTTAACAATACAGTGGTGCCTTGAGAGAACGGTTTAAAAAACACCAGAATTTTGCTCGCAAGGCAAAGAACAAAACGGTCCAAACGACTGCTTGTATCTCAAGGCACCACTTTATGGATGATGTTGTTGAAGTTTGACATTGCAATCATACCGAGAACTGTTTCCAATATATCGGGTGCTTTATTTAGTTCAATTTTGGGCCTTTTAGGACACCCTTTTTCTTATAAATATAACTTTGGCAGCTCTGACAGGACCACCATATGGCCGATAAATATGTTGGCAGTGTGCTTAGTTGAGCTAGTTACCACGACCAGTTATATGTGTGTATACTGTTAAATTATTGAAAATGCTTCATTTCAATTCGATTTTCATCATATGTAAATACAATGTATACACATAATATGCCATTTAAATTCAATGTACGTATATCATGTAGCTGGTGACCAACATTAGAAACTCTTCTCTTGAACAGATTCCTTCTTTACATTAATAGAATGGAAGGGGGGGGGGGGGGTAACGATTATTTTAATAATTGCTTAATTTGCAGATTATTCTGTTGATTAATAGATGAATCTAAAATTAAAATATAAATTAAAAATTAAAAATAATTTCCATCCCCATATTAAAAAAAAGATATTTAAAATTGACAGTGCAGGAATTGCACAGACCAATTCATAAAGACTCAGTTACTGCTTTGGTAACATGTCAGAAAATAAGACAAACTTGTTGATCATTGTTTTTTAAAGTATAAGCAGATGTTTGCAAACATATTTTGATTCAACACAAAAATAACAAGTCTGCTTTCATGGAGGACTATAGAAATCGGAGAATGTTTACTGTTTGGAGGCTGATATTCAAAACAAGGTCTCTAAACGATGAATCATAAATCAAAATAATTATTGATTAATTTGATAACGATAAGTTGTCGATTATTCAATTAATTGTTGCAGCTCTAGAAGAATAGTTCTATACATAATTTACAGAGTGTCATAATTTAAGCAACCTTGTGTTCCTTGAAAGGCTCGATATAAATTCAAGTTCATTTTATCATTATCTGAGGTGGCCACTGGGTGTGCATCTGTGTGCAGGTACATAATTAAAACCAATAAAAATGATAGAATTTTACCTGTTGCAGGTCACTCCTCTGCACTTGTCTCTCAGTCTGGTTTCACACTTGATGCTCTGAGCTGGAAAAAAAGAAAAATGAGGTAAAACAATAGATCAAAGGTAAAAGGTCAAGTACGGTATTGTATGACTTACCTAGGTTGGTGTTACTTGGATTCCTTGAGGATGGGCTGCTCGGCGTGGACGGCCTGGACACGGGTTTTCTTGGAGGGGAGGGTTTGGGTGCGGGTTTAGCGGTTGTGCGAGGCACGACGGGCACCTGAGGTTTCTCCACCTCGTTCATATCCTCAGTCTCTGTGCGCTGGGAGTCTAACGTTGGATACAAAGTTTA